>NC_069506.1:220442324-221042324 GCF_027579735.1 Bombina bombina
AAAAACACATACAATACCCCCCCAACATTGCAACCCACCACCCACATACCCCTAATCTAACCCAAACCCCCTTAAATAAACCTAACACTAAGCCCCTGAAGATCTCCCTACCTTGTCTTCACCTCACCGGGTTCAGCGATTGGTCCAGAAGAGGGTCCGAAGTCTTGATCCAAGCGGCGGCTGAAGAACTCCATCATCGGGCTGAAGTCGGAAGTCCATCATCGGGATGAAGTCTTCTATCAAGCGGCATCTTCAATCTTCTTTCTTCCGGAGCGGAGCCATCTTCTTCCCAGCCGACGCGGATCCAACCTCTTCAACCGACGCCTACTCGCCGAATGACGGTTCCTTTAAATGATGTCATCCAAGATGGCGTCCCTCGAATTCCAATTGGCTGATAGGATTCTATCAGCCAATCGGAATTAAGGTAGGAATATTCTGATTGGCTGATGGAATCAGCCAATCAGATTCAAGTTCAATCCGATTGGCTGATCCAATCAGCCAATCAGATTGAGCTCGCATTCTATTGGCTGTTCAGATCAGCCAATAGAATGCGAGCTCAATCTGATTGGCTGATTGGATCAGCCAATCGGATTGAACTTGAATCTGATTGGCTGATTTCATCAGCCAATCAGAATATTCCTACCTTAATTCCGATTGGCTGATAGAATCCTATCAGCCAATCGGAATTCGAGGGATGCCATCTTGGATGACGTCATTTAAAGGAACCGTCATTCGGCGAGTAGGCGTTGGTTGAAGAGGTTGGATCCGCGTCGGCTGGGAAGAAGATGGCTCCGCTCCGCTCCGGAAGAAAGAAGATTGAAGATGCCGCTTGATAGAAGACTTCATCCCGATGATGGACTTCCGACTTCAGCCCGATGATGGAGTTCTTCAGCCGCCGCTTGGATCAAGACTTCGGACCAGGTAGGGAGATCTTCAGGGGCTTAGTGTTAGGTTTATTTAAGGGGGTTTGGGTTAGATTAGGGGTATGTGGGTGGTGGGTTGTAATGTTGGGGGGGGTATTGTATGTGTTTTTTTTTACAGGCAAAAGAGCTGAATTCTTTGGGGCATGCCCCGCAAAGGGCCCTTTTCAGGGCTGGTAAGGTAAAAAGAGCTTTGAACTTTTTTAATTTAGGATAGGGTAGGGCATTTTTTTATTTTGGGGGGCTTTGTTATTTTATTAGAGGGCTTAGAGTAGGTGTAATTAGTTTAAAATTATTGTAATATTTTTCTAATGTTTGTAAATATTTTTTTATTTTTTGTAACTTAGCTTTTTTATTTTTTGTACTTTAGTTAGTTTATTTCATTGTATTTATTTGTAGGTATTGTATTTAATTAATGTATTGATAGTGTAGTGTTAGGTTTAATTGTAGATAATTGTAGGTATTTTATTTAATTTATTTATTGCTAGTGTAGTGTTAGGTTTAATTGTAACTTAGGTTAGGATTTATTTTACAGGTAATTTTGTAATTATTTTAACTAGGTAACTTTTAAATAGTTATTAACTATTTAATAGCTATTGTACCTGGTTAAAATAATTACAAAGTTACCTGTAAAATAAATATTAATCCTAAAATAGCTACAATATAATTATAATTTATATTGTAGCTATATTAGGGTTTATTTTACAGGTAAGTATTTAGCTTTAAATAGGAATAATTTATTTAATAATAGTTCATTTATTTCGTTAGATTTAAATTATATTTAAATTAGGGGGGTTAGGGTTAGGGTTAGAATTAGCTTTAGGGGTTAAAAAATTTATTAGAGTAGCGGTGAGCTCCGGTCGGCAGATTAGGGGTTAATGCTTGAAGTTAGGTGTCGGCGATGTTAGGGAGGGCAGATTAGGGGTTAATACTATTTATTATAGGGTTATTGAGGCGGGAGTGAGGCGGATTAGGGGTTAATAACTTTATTATAATAGCGGCGCGGTCCGGTCGGCAGATTAGGGCTTAATAAGTGTAGGCAGGTGGAGGCAACATTGAGGGGGGCAGATTAGGGGTTAATAAATATAATATAGGGGTCGGCGGTGTTAGGGGCAGCAGATTAGGGGTACATAAGTATAACGTAGCTTGCGTGCGGACGGCAGATTAGGGGTTAAAAAAATTAATTAGAGTGGCGGCGATGTGGGGGGACCTTGGTTTAGGGGTACATAGGTAGTTTATGGGTGTTAGTGTACTTTAGAGCACAGTAGTTAAGAGCTTTATAAACCGGCGTTAGCCCAGAAAGCTCTTAACTACTGACTTTTTTTTGCGGCTGGAGTTTTGTCGTTAGATTTCTAACGCTCACTTCAGCCACGACTCTAAATACCAGCGTTAGAAAGATCCCATTGAAAAGATAGGATACGCAAATGGCGTAGGGGGATCTGCGGTATGGAAAAGTCGCGGCTGCAAAGTGAGCGTTAGACCCTTCCCTGACTGACTCCAAATACCAGAGGGCGGTAAAAACCAGCGTTAGGAGCCTCTAACGCTGGTTTTCAGGGCTACCGCCCAACTCTAAATCTAGCCGCTGGTGTCTAGGTAGCATTGAAGACATTATATGTCCTATACTATTATCTAATGTACACAATATTTTCCATGCCTATGTGGGTATATACATGTTATACTCCTAACACAGTCTTACAGAACTTTTACAGTTCTCAGTGTAGCAATGAGATCCTTTAGAGGAAATGTATTTGTAGATGCTGAATTTTTAACCATGTATATTTTTAATAAGCAATATACTTATGTATATAAATACTTAAGTGTTGTCATTTTGTAAATGTTTTAGTAAATGCAGTCTCTGCTTTTCTGATCAGGTTTTTTTTTTATCAGAATCTGTGGTATATCGAATTATACAGTGCTTGTATAACAGTCAGGCCAAATTTAATACTGAATTTGTACATATATATATATATATATATATATATATATATATATATATATATATATATATATATATATATATATATATATATATACATACAGTATATAATGTATATATAAATATATATATACAGGGTTTCACAATTTGTTTTATATATGCACACTTGTAATTATTATGACTCACTCAAACGTTCTTTTATTACAGGTGCAACTAATTTGAAATAAATTATGAAAGAAGCAAGATTAAAAAAAGGAAATATATCTTAAAGTGCAGCAATTGTAAAAGAATGCACCCAAATACCAAATGAAAGGAATCGTGATGTTTGCAATTCCATCTGTCTGCTTTATCATCAGTGCCTGAACCAAAACAGTCATCAGTTCGAACACCTGCAATAACTCAAGAGATTCTACACTTGCCTTCTTTACCTTGCATTATAAAACCTAGATAAATCTTCATGAATATTGTATTTATAATCATTCAAAGTGTGTATACATTTTTTGGGACACCCTGTAAATAATATATATATATATATATATATATATATATATATATATATATATATATATACATGGCTTTTTCTGTGGGGGTACTCACCAGTACTGAGTACCCCTAGCTCTGCCAACTCAGGTAATATTTGTAATCATTATGTTAATACTCTAGTTTTCACAAGAGGGGCTACAAAATACATCAGACATTGTAAATAATTGTGTCCCTTTGCTTTTACTGTTACTGTTACTGAGCAGAACATATCCATCAATAATCAATGAGATATTTTTTTAGCACTGGCATCTTTTCTTTTACAAAAAATGCATTATATATATATATATATATATATATATATATATATATATATATATATATATATATATATATATATATATATATATAAATGATTACCAATATTAAAATACTACATAACAAAGTTAGCGCTGAATATTACAAGTTGAAAGTAAATGCGTTAGCTCAAGCGCAATTAAATTGAAAGGAACAGTCTATTCCAGAATGTTTATTGTTTAAAAAGATAGATATTCCCTGCCTAACCAATTCGGTTATATTAATATATTTTTTTACCTCTGTGATTACCTTGTATCTAAGCCTCTGCAGACTGCACCTTTATTTCAGTTCTTTTGACAGACTTTTTAACCAATCAATGCCCTCTCAAAAGTAATACCACAGGTGTGAGCACAATGTTATCTATATGGCACGCATGAAATAACGCCCTCTAGTAGTAAAAAACTGTCAAATGCATTGAGATAAAAGGCGGGGCTTAAAATAAACTATTACACTCATATATACACTATCTGATAAAAATTATTCATATATTTATTAATTAAAATATTTTACAAGGGTTAAAAGGATTACTGTGTATTTACTGTAAATATTTAACATTCCAATGTTCTTTATATAGGGGAAAATGTTCTTTATGTATTTAAATATGTATTCCTCTATCTATCTATCTATCTATCTATCTATCTATCTATCTATCTATCTGCCTGAATATATTCATATAAATAAATATGGAGGTATATATATATATATATATATATATATATATATATATATGGAAAATTGTAGAAGTAGACAAGCGCACAGAGGCACTCCTAGTGTAATACGTCTTTAAATGGATAATATATGTAAACAAGGGAAAAATCCGTACTCACCTTGCTTAACCTCATTCACTATGAGGTATTTATATGGCACTGTATTAGTAGATGTAATCTCCTTTATCTGGAATACTCCTGTCTCCCTTGAAGCAGCCCAATTGCTTTCACAGTCTTTATGTCTGATTACCATTCAGTGCTGTGGAGCTCTTTTTTGGGCTTTGTAGGATATGAGGTACCAGAATCACGGCGAGGCCTTGAATGCGATGTAGTAAAGGCCGTATCGATTGTACAGGAAGCCCGGAGTGTGGGAGTAAAGAGCGGATAATAGCTGTGCCCTCTCTCCACCCTCCCTGCCTTTCTTCCCCGAATGTCCACAGCGCCCAGTCCGCAGACATCAAACCTCTCTAGAATGCGCATGTGCCGTTGGTGACAGAAGGCACATCCGGGACCGGATATATTCTGGTACGGATTTTTCCCTTGTTTACATATATTATCCATTTAAAGACGTATTACACTAGGAGTGCCTCTGTGCGCTTATCTACTTCTACAATTTTCCAGACACTTGAGAGGGACCTCACTTCGGAGGGGATCGCCCCATACCAGACGAGCTGCCGATTCCTTTGTGGCACTCAGGAACCAGTACTGCGGACTGTGTGAAACTCTACGGCTCCAAAGACTATCCATTATTAATCTGTGTGGGACTATTTCAGAGAGACATATATATATATATATATATATATATAATAAGTAGAATAAGTGTATATATAAAAAAAATCCTCCCAGAAGTGGATATATATTTTCTCATATATATATATATATATATATATATATATAAAATCAGTGTCTACTGATAGATCCACATAAGTCTCTGAGCGCTGAATATACCCTTCATCTTTATATATATATATATATATTTTACATAAACATGTTTAGATATATATAGAAATATATATTTAAATATATATATTAAACAATATGCGTAGCATGCTTTGAGTTTTGCGCTGTAGGTCTAATGCTATGTTGGATTAGTGCATGTGAAGAATTAGTTATATGAATGCGAGTTATTTAAATATTACATATAAAATATTTATAATATGAATAATAATTATTAATAATAATTATAGATAATGTAAAAATGCATACAGTATATAACAGAAGTGAGTACACCTCTCGGCAATATCACTTAAATATCAAATTATTCAAAATTGTATCACCTCTCAATAATTGTTTTATTTCTAAGTTGACAAGTAGAGTATTTCCTATTATAAACAATCAAAAACAAATACTTTAGAAAGATTATATTGAAAATACAGGCCCCAAAGTAGAAAATGCAACAAAAGTGAATACACCTGTGGTCACTGACACACAAGTTAGATCACTGAAACATAATTGAGTACACCTATGATTTCCAATTAGCCTAATTGCATTAGCATAGTTACCAGAACAGTCTAATTTTTTGACCAATGGGCTGTGTCTATCTGCAAGTCTGCATCATGGAGCCAATTTATCATAGGTCTGTCCGTCATGATCCGCTCAGCGGATCATGTCCGACAGACATTGATGAATGCCGACAGCATACACTGTCGGCATTTATCATTGCACAAGCAGTTCTGGTGAACTGCATGTGCAATGCCGCCCCCTGCAAATTCTCAGCCAAATGGCCGCCAGAATAGCAGGAGGACCAGTTATAAAGCAGCGGTCTAAAGACCGCTGCTTCATAACTGCTGTTTTCTGCAAGCCTTAAGGCTAGCGTGGAAACAGGGGCATCATGCTCCATTCAGAGCTTGATAATTTGGCCCCATGTCTCCACATGGAAAAGAATTGCCAGAGGAATTGAAAAATCTGAATGTGAGACTTTACAAAGATGGAAAAGGATACAGGAAGATTGGTGACCAACTAAAAATCAGTCAAAACACAGTTGCAACAGTAATCAGGAGGTATAGATTGATACACAGTGCCAAAAATCAGAGCTGCAGTGGCTGTCCTCCTAAATTGATGCCACAGATAGTGCACTCCATGCACAATCTAGCTTTGAAAAACAGGCAACAGCAAGTGCTTCAGATTTGCATCAAGGCAAGTGCTTCAGATTTGGCTCAGGGATTATCAATAGAAATGGTAGTTTCTGTGACAGCTCTGACAGTGCTAAGTACATTGCATAATGTCAACTTCTATGGACAGCATCCAAGGAAAAAAACCTTGCTTGCTCCTTGGCACAAAACTGCAAGATTAAACTTTGCTAAACAACATGAAAAGCCTGATGAATACTGGGGAGCACATTATTTAGTAAGATGGCCAAGGCCAAGATACAATTTTTCGGCTCATATGGGGAGCAACATGTTTGGTGTGAACCTGGTCAGGATTATTACAGTAAATGTATAATCCCAACAGTTAATCATGGAGGTGGGAGTGTGACGATATGGGGCTGCATGACTGCAAAAGGTTTTGGGAGTTTACATTTATAGATTGCACCATGAATTCCTGGGATATACCAAAATACTGGCTGACAAGATGTCTCCAGAAGTTTGTCAGAGGACAAATATTCCAGCATGATAACGATCCAAAGCCCACTGCCAAAATCACAAAGGAGTTTCTAAAGGAGAAACAAGTGAAAACTATGACCTGGCCAAGTATGTCACCTGACTTGAATCCAGTAGAACACCTTTGGGGTATTTTAAAGGGAATGGTAGAGCAAATCAACCCCTCCATCAAAAAGCATCTGAAAAAAATTATCTCTGAAGAAGGGCAGAACATCTCTCCAGAAATTTGTACAACACTGGTTTCCTCCATGACAAGGAGGATTGAGTCTGTCATCAAAAATAAAGGTGGAGATACAAAGTATTGAAAAAAATAAAAGATTTGAATCTCAATAATGAAAGCTGCACTGACTTTTGTTGAATTGATTTCCTGCTTTTGGACCGGTATTTTTAATATAGTAAATCTAAACTGTTAGTTTTTCATTTTATGTAAGGGCAAATACCCTACTGTAAAACTTAGACATAATGCAGTTACTGGTAGGTTATACAATGTCAGGGTACCTGTAAGTAACATTAAATAAGCTATAGATATATCATAGATATTTCATTTTGTAGCTAAAAATTCAATGTGATATGAGATGGTCTTGGCTGGGTGAGACACCCCCTTCTTCCTGATTACAATACATCCAAATGAGAACAAAGGAATAAAACAATTGGTCTAATTAGTTCAGGCAGTCATTTGGTTCAATTAGAAAAAGGCAAGTTATTTCAAAGAGAAACATATGCCAAGAGACATGATGTCTGAGGATTTCGTTTGAAGCTTGATTCGATTCAGGAAAAAACAGTTTCTGGCTGCGGAGATGGCTCATATCACCTGGGTGTGAATTTTCCCCTGCAGAGTTTCCAATAAACAGCCCCAGACAAATTAGCATTTCAAGTCTCTGTATGACATAAAAAAAAAGAATCTTGCAAAAGGAATCATGCCAGGTTTTCATGTGAGTTTGAGATACTCAAATGAACATGTATATTCAGACACATATTGAATATGGAGTCCTGGGAGATTGTATATGCCTAATAAGGGTAATATTGGAAGCTGAAAATCTAGGAATTAAGATTTCAATGTGTCTTAACCTATGTGTGTTTTTTTTTTTTTTTTTTTATTATTATTTATTTATATTTCAACAGTGTATACAAATCAAAATAGACGCAATAAACTTTTTCAGAACACCTCGCAGGGCATGAGAGACAAAAAAAGAAATATGAGAGAAGGAAGAAAAAAAAAAAGAGAAAAAACCTCTTAACAGTCGACACAGGTTAGTTTATTTTTAAACTAAGAGACTGATACTATATAACCCGATCCTTCTGTGTCTGAGAACTAAGTCCCACGCACCATTACTTTCATGGTCGAGGTATGTAATGGGGAACTTAAACAGTTGAAATTCACTATATATTTACAGCATATCCTCCTTAAATGAACCTTCACTGTTGAACTTTTTTTTTTTTTTTTTTTTAACTAAACAAGAACACACACACAGTTACCCCCCTAGGAAAAAAAAAAACAAAAAAAAGAGCCAATCCCTATATTCCAGCATATAGAAGACCAAGTCTTGATACGGCCTTGCTCCCAAGGGGGCTATAAGTATAGTCCAGAAGAAAAAAAAAATATTTCTGAGCTAGCTTAGGTCTAATATGCATATAATGCCTGAAATTAGCCTTGGCAACACAGTTGTTTCTCTGTTATTACCGAGCTAATCTTACTATTTGTATTCCTTGATGTGTACTTAATTTTAGCCCGGGATCCTATATCTATACCGTGATAGTTTATATTCTGATAGACCTCATCGCTTGACAACCTAAAGCCAGTGTGGCCCTCCCTACAACTCATACCTATAAAAAGGGAGAATCAGAGAAAGAGAAAAAAAAAAAGAAAAGGAAAGGGAACCAAGATGTTGTTTGAAGAAGAAGAATGTCCGTCTCTCTCCCCCCACTCCCCCTACCAGACTCCCAGTAAAACCAATTCTGAATTTCGGAAGGGGAAGATCATATAGTCAATTTCATTCTCACAAAGTGATTTGATATAGACTGCCCATTTCTTGAAGAAACTCTTTATGTCCTCTTCGTTATCTAAATCTGTGTCCTTCTGTTCTAACACGCATTGTTTTTTCAAGCAGTTCTGGATTTCAGAGATACTGGGTACAGAACGCATTTTCCATTTTTTACATATCAAATACCTAGTAGCTAGAATAGAGGTAGAGATCAGCTTATCCTGCGGATGACACTTCTTTAAATTGTCAAGACAAAGTATTATCTGATAAAGGGAAAAAGTCACTGAAGGGATTTTCAAGATGTTATTTAGCCAGTATTCTAGTTTGCCCCATACTTTTCTGATTTTTGGACATAGCCAAAACATATGTACAAGGTCAGCTGCTGGAAGTGAGCATTTTGGGCATCTGTCAAATTCTAAGTTGTGCATCCTGTGACCTTTCTCCGGGGTGAAATATGCTCCATGTAATAATTTAATATGTGCTTCCCGCCATGTAGCAGATAAGGTAATCTTTACTACTTTACTTATGGAGTGCTGTAATACTTTTGAGTCTACCAAGTTCTGTTCTAAGATTGCTGACCATTTTAACGCAAGCTTTGCCAAAATTGGAGTTCCCTTATTAATGGCCAAAAGATGATAGCACGTAGAAATGGACATCTGGTCAGTTCTATTGAGTATGAGCCAGTTTTCTAACTGGCCTAGTTTCCAGGATCCGCCTGTTTCTCGAGTCAGATCAGAAAGGAAGTGTCTTATCTGCAAGTAGGCAAAGAAGTCCTTGTTAAGCAAGTTAAACTCCAATTTCAGCTCTTGAAAAGTTTTGATCTGTTTACTATCCCCTTCGGTCAGCAGAGATAACTTGTTTAGGCCATTTTCGTGCCACCGGGAGAAAACCTCAGAGTGCAATCCAGGTTGGAATCTTGGATTACCTATCAAAGGTAAGTAGTTAGATATCCTAGGATTGACTGTGAGGAGTTTTGATATCTTCCACCAGGCTTTGATCAGATTAACAATCGTTTTAAATCCCTTGATCTCTGGTGGTATCTCTTTAGATGAAGAATGAAGGAGAGCTAGGGGGAGATATGGGTCACACATATTCGATTCAAGATGATTATTTAAGATGTAATCCTTAGATAAGATCCATCCTGTTGCTATTCGTGCCAAAAAACTAAGGCCTAGATTTGGAGTTCGGCGGTAAAAGGGCTGTTAACGCTCCGCGGGCTTTTTTCTGGCCGCACCATAAATTTAACTCTGGTATCGAGAGTTTAAACAAATGCTGCGTTAGGCTCCAAAAAAGGAGCGTAGAGCATTTTTACCGCAAATGCAACTCTCGATACCAGAGTTGCTTACGGACGCGGCCAGCCTAAAAAACGTGCTCGTGCACGATTCCCCCATAGAAAACAATGGGGCTGTTTGAGCTGAAAAAAAACCTAACACCTGCAAAAAAGCAGCGTTCAGCTCCTAACGCAGCCCCATTGTTTCCTATGGGGAAACACTTCCTACTTCTGCACCTAACACTCTAACATGTACCCCGAGTCTAAACACCCCTAGCCTTACACTTATTAACCCCTAATCTGCTGCCCCCGCTATCGCTGACCCCTGCATATTATTATTAACCCCTAATCTGCCGCTCCGTAAACCGCCGCAACCTACGTTATCCCTATGTACCCCTAATCTGCTGCCCTAACATCGCCGACCCCTATATTATATTTATTAACCCCTAATCTGCCCCCCTCAACGTCGCCGACACCTGCCTACACTTATTAACTCCTAATCTGCCGAGCGGACCTGAGCGCTACTATAATAAATTTATTAACCCCTAATCCGCCTCACTAACCCTATCATAAATAGTATTAACCCCTAATCTGCCTTCCCTAACATCGCCAACACCTACCTTCAATTATTAACCCCTAATCTGCCGACCGGAGCTCACCGCTACTATAATAAATGTATTAACCCCTAAAGCTAAGTCTAACCCTAACACTAACACCCCCCCTAAATTAAATATAATTTTAATCTAACGAAATAAATTAACTCTTATTAAATAAATTATTCCTATTTAAAGCTAAATACTTACCTGTAAAATAAATCCTAATATAGCTACAATATAAATTATAATTATATTATAGCTATTTTAGGATTAATATTTATTTTACAGGCAACTTTGTAATTATTTTAACCAGGTACAATAGCTATTAAATAGTTAAGAACTATTTAATAGTTACCTAGTTAAAATAATAACAAATTTACCTGTAAAATAAATCCTAACCTAAGATATAATTAAACCTAACACTACCCTATCAATAAATTAATTAAATAAACTACCTACAATTATCTACAATTAACCTAACACTACACTATCAATAAATTAATTAAACACAATTCCTACAAATAAATACAATTAAATAAACTAGCTAAAGTACAAAAAATAAAAAAGAACTAAGTTACAAAAAATAATAAAATATTTACAAACATAAGAAAAATATTACAACAATTTTAAACTAATTACACCTACTCTAAGCCCCCTAATAAAATAACAAAGCCCCCCAAAATAAAAAATTCCCTACCCTATTCTAAATTAAAAAAGTTACAAGCTCTTTTACCTTACCAGCCCTGAACAGGGCCCTTTGCGGGGCATGCCCCAAGGATTTCAGCTCTTTTGCCTGTAAAAAAAAACATACCATACCCCCCCCCAACATTACAACCCACCACCCACATACCCCTAATCTAACCCAAACCCCCCTTAAATAAACCTAACACTAAGCCCCTGAAGATCTTCCTACCTTGTCTTCACCATACCAGGTTCACCGATCCGTCCTGGCTCCAACATCTTCATCCAACCCAAGCGGGGGTTGGCGATCCATCATCCGGTGCTGAAGAGGTCCAGAAGAGGCTCCAAAGTCTTCCTCCTATCCGGCAAGAAGAGGACATCCGGACCGGCAAACATCTTCTCCAAGCGGCATCTTCAATCTTCTTCCATCCGGTGCGGAGCGGGTCCATCTTGAAGCAGGCGACGCGGATCCATCCTCTTCTTCCGTTGTCTCCCGACGAATGACGGTTCCTTTAAGGGACGTCATCCAAGATGGCGTCCCTCGAATTCCGATTGGCTGATAGGATTCTATCAGCCAATCGGAATTAAGGTAGGAATTTTCTGATTGGCTGATGGAATCAGCCAATCAGAATCAAGTTCAATCCGATTGGCTGATCCAATCAGCCAATCAGATTGAGCTCGCATTCTATTGGCTGATCGGAACAGCCAATAGAATGCGAGCTCAATCTGATTGGCTGATTCCATCAGCCAATCAGAAAATTCCTACCTTAATTCCGATTGGCTGATAGAATCCTATCTTGCCTGTAAAATAAATATTAATCCTAAAATAGCTATAATATAATTATAATTTATATTGTAGCTATATTAGGATTTATTTTACAGGTAAGTATTTAGCTTTAAATAGGAATAATTTATTTAATAAGAGTTAATTTATTTCGTTAGATTAAAATTATATTTAAGTTAGGGGGGTGTTAGTGTTAGGGTTAGACTTAGCTTTAGGGGTTAATCAATTTATTAGAATAGCGGTGAGCTCCGGTCGGCAGATTAGGGGTTAATAATTGAAGGTAGGTGTCGGCGATGTTAGGGAGGGCAGATTAGGGGTTAATACTATTTATGATAGGGTTAGTGAGGCGGGTTAGGGGTTAATAACTTTATTATAGTAGCGCTCAGGTCCGCTCGGCAGATTAGGAGTTAATAAGTGTAGGCAGGTGTTGGCGACATTGAGGGGGGCAGATTAGGGGTTAATAAATATAATATAGGGGTCGGCGGTGTTAGGGGTAGCAGATTAGGGGTACATAGGGATAATGTAAGTGGCGGCGCTTTGCGGTCGGCAGATTAGGGGTTAATTATTGTAGGTAGCTGGCGGCGACGTTGTGGGGGGCAGGTTAGGGGTTAATAAATGTAATACAGGGGTCGGCGGGGTTAGGGACAGCAGATTAGGGGTACATAAGTATAACGTAGGTGGCGGTCGGCAGATTAGGGGTTAAAAATTTTAATCGAGTGGCAGCGATGTGGGGGGACCTCGGTTTAGGGGTACATAGGTAGTTTATGGGTGTTAGTGTACTTTAGGGTACAGTAGTTAAGAGCTTTATAAACCGGCGTTAGCCAGAAAGCTCTTAACTCCTGCTATTTTCAGGCGGCTGGAATTTTGTCGTTAGAGCTCTAACGCTCACTTCAGAAACGACTCTAAATACCAGCGTTAGAAAGATCCCATTGAAAAGATAGGATACGCAAATGGCGTAGGGGGATCTGCGGTATGGAAAAGTCGCGGCTGAAAAGTGAGCGTTAGACCCTTTAATCACTGACTCCAAATACCGGCGGTAGCCTAAAACCAGCGTTAGGAGCCTCTAACGCTGGTTTTGACGGCTACCGCCGAACTCCAAATCTAGGCCTAAGATTGTAAGCTCTAATATCTGGGAGTGCCAGACCTCCATAGTCGCGTGGAAGGGAGAGTTTAGTTTGCGAAATCCTTGCTTTTTTCCCCTGCCAGAGAAAATAACCTATTGAACTATTCAGCAAGCGTACGTCCTTTTCATATAGAATTAACGGGACGTTCTGGAGTATGTATAATAATTTCGGGAGAAGAACCATTTTCCAAACAGCGATTCGCCCTGAAAGTGATAATGGTAAACTGTGCCAAACTCTAAGTTTTTCTCTAATTTGTTTCATAATTGGGGGTATGTTATATTCATAGAGATCCCCAGACTTTACCGGAATATTTATCCCTAGATATCTAAAGGAGTCTTTCACTACTTTGAACGGGTTATCTACACATGAATCGTTATTCTTCTGAATCCATAAGATTTCCGATTTGGATGCGTTAATCTTATATCCCGAAAAGGTACCGTATTGGTCAATTAACTGCATAAGCTTAGGAATGTTAATGTTAGTGTTAGATATATATAACAGCACATCATCAGCGTATAATCCAATCTTAATCTCGTATTTTGAAATCTTTATACCTTCCAGGGTTTGTCTTAATGAAATTGCTAAGGGCTCAATAGCAACATCAAAGAGAAGTGGGGAGAGAGGGCATCCTTGGCGTGTTCCTCTTTCCAGTGATATTGGGGGGAAAACTGATCCATTGACTATCAGACTTGTAGCTGACTGCTTGTATAAATTCTCTATGAATTCTGGGAATTTACCCTTAATTCCAAATTTAAGCAGAGAGGTGTTTAAATGTTTAAAGGTAACAGAGTCAAATGCTTTTTCTGCATCAACGGAAAGGATAGCCATGTCCTGTAGATTCCCTCTCTCCTTTTTATCCTGTGAGATTTTTTCAAAGTATTCCAGGGTGGTTAAAACTTCTCTGATTTTTGCCGAGGAATTCCGATTATTAAGAAAACCAGCTTGGTCTGAGTGAATAATTTTGGGGAGAATAAGCTGAAGTCTGGAGGCTAGGATAGAAGTTAAGATCTTATAGTCAGAATTAAGTAAGGCTATTGGCCTATATGATTCCTTTTTTGACGGGTCCTTTCCTCCCTTAAGTATTAACGTGGTAAACGAGGAAGAAAATGAGGATGTAACGGGATTTCCATTGATGTAAATGTCATTATATCAATTTGTTAAATAAGGGGAGATTTCCGCAGATAGGATCTTGTAAAATTCATTTGGTAGCCCATCAGGGCCTGCCGCTTTATTACTAGGAAGTTTAGAGATCACGTCTACTACTTCCTGGATAGAAATGGGGGAGTTAAGACCACTGATGCATTCCTCTGTTAATGAGGGGCACACGATTTTACTCCAAAACTCTACAGCTTTTTCACTATCATATCCTTTGCATGAATAAATATCCTGATAATACTCCATAAAGGCAGATGCAATTTCGTCAGGATTTGAAATTCGCTTATCCTTATTTACAATTTCCTCAATGTATAATTGTTTTTTTTCATTCTGAACTAATCGCTCCAGCATTTTTCCAGACTTGTTACCAAATCTATATAATTTGGCTTGGATTTTTAGATCTTTATATGTTTGTTGAGTCAGAATGAACGTGTCTCGAGCATCTTTAGCTTGAACATATTTGGACCAGTTTAAGGTGTTTTTCTGCAACAGAAATTTATTATACGAATTGGAAAGTGTTTTTTGCATTTCTTTTTCTCTTAGCCTCAGTTTCTTAGTTAAGATTATATTATAAGCAAGAATTTCACCTCTGAGGACTGCCTTGGCGGTCTCCCAGAGCGTAGCAGGGCGGTCTATATAGTTAGAATTAAAATGCAAAAATTCCTCATATTTAGATTTGAGACATGATTTGAACTTCATGTCAGAGGCTAAGAAATATGGGAAATGGAAACGAAGGTACTTAGATTTCAGAGGTTTAAGCTGGATAGTCAAGGTGACAGGGGCGTGGTCTGATAGAAGGATAGGGGCAATTCCTGCCTGAGCCGTTATTGTACCTAAGCGTTCGTCTATCAAAAAAAGATCAATACGGGAAAGAGTCTTATGTGCTTTTGAAAGACAGGTAAATTCGAGAACATCTGGGTTCTGGCTTCTCCAGATGTCACGTAGTGCTAAATTTTGTTTTAGTTTATTAAACATTTTGCTTTCTAAATTATCCTTCTTTTGTCTTTTCTGTTTCGTATTATCTCGAAGTCTATCTAACGGGCACTGCGGTGCCATATTAAAGACCCCGCCTAAAATCAAATGCCCTTCGGCATAAAGAAGTAATTTAGATTGTATTTTATTCCAAAATTCTATGTCGAAGGTGTTAGGGCCATATATATTACATAAGGTATACATTACCTTGGCAATTCTTACTTTTAGTAAAACATATCTTCCTCCCGGATCAGGCTCACAGTGCACAACTTCAAGCTGAATATTTTTCCCTATCAGAATAGCTACACCTCTCTTTTTCCCAAAACTAGGTGAGAAGAATACTTCTCTGACCCAGGACGCTTTAAGTTTACGAGATTCTTCTGTACTAAGATGTGTTTCTTGAATAAATCCTATATCTGTTTGATATTTTCTCAGTTGGGTTAGTATGGCTTTACGTTTAATGGGTGTAGAGATCCCTCCCACATTCCATGAAATTATCTTAAATTTTTCCACTTTCTAATACATTTAGTCAACAATTTACGGATGGGGAGGGTGGGAGAGAGAGAGAGGGAAGGGAGAGGGGAAAAAAACAACAACAAAAAAAAAACACAAGAATTTGTGGGCAGCCCAGTATTTCCATAGCCCCCTGCCCTGGGGATGTCTCCAATTACTAAATTGTGACTAATTAAGGAAGGACTGACCTTTCCGGTGATAGGGGATTCAAGGATACAAAGAGTTTCTCCGCTGCACCAGCCTCAGAAAAGAAATGTACTTTGTCATTTACTGTGACTTTAAGTTTGGCAGGGTATAATATGGTGGCATTAAATCCCTTATTTATGAATTTGGTACACATAGGCGCAAAATCTCTCCTCTTGGAGGCTGTCTCAGATGAAAAATCCTGAAACATAAGGATCTTAGCACCATTGATGATGAGTGGTTGAGATTTCCGAAAATTTTGTAAAAGAGCAACTTTATCCTGATAGTTGAGCAACTTTGCAATGACAGGTCTGGGTATAGTAACATTTTGGTTCAGTGTGCGGGGTGAACCCACCCTATGTGCCCTCTCTACCACTATATGGTGATTTGAGGGTGGAAAATTAAGAGCTGCAGTTAAGGTATCTGAGATAAAGAAAGATAGATTCTCGTACTGTTTCTCCTCTGGGAGACCAATTATTCTAATGTTATTCCTTCTACTGCGGTTTTCTAAGTCCTCTAGTCTAGAAAGAATTTTTTGAACACTACTGCTCGTTGTTTCTATCTTGGAGCTGTGTAAGACAGTGAGGTCTTCCAAATCAGACACTCTCTGCTCAGCCTCCTGTAGCCTAGTGGAGAATTGTCTGAATTCATGCGTTAAAGAAGATATATCTTGTTTGATTTCCATCCTCAGGGCCTCAAACTTAGGAGAGAGGGCTTCAGAAATACTGACCACCAAACTCTGAATATTTAGTACCTCAGGCATAACTATATTTCCTAAACCTGAATGGGGATCGGCTCCTAACTCCTGTGTACCTTTGTGTTTTCTATCCCTTTGCCTGGCTGTCATAGCTGGGGAGATTGATTTAGCTGGGTTACCAAGAAATTTATCCATGTACCAAATGTGGTGGAGTGAGAGTGATTTTAGGAGAAAAAAAAAAAAAAAGGGGGGGGGGAAACAGAAGATACAAAAATTTGTATTGATCTGGGGTGTGGGGTGTGAGAACAAACAATTGTCTAATCTAGTGAGTTGGGTTATGTGATGTGGGACCCATATAAGTTTGAGTGTGTAAGGAGTGACAAACTAGTGCAAAAAAAAAAAAAATAAAAAAAAAAGGCAAATTTTATGTGGATTCTGCTTATGAAAGTGTGTGCTTAGTGTGAGAAAAAAAAAAATAAAAAAAAAAAAAAAAAAAATAAAAAAATAAAAAAAATAAATAAATAAACCCCGCTGTGTTAACTTGCTTCAGAGACAATTAGGGAGTTTTACGGAGCCGGTTTGGCACAATGCTGTCTGTTTTACTCTTGAGTATTAAAAAATGCAGTTAACTCTGTAGGGCCACCCCTACGTCCTATTATTTATCAGATACAAGTGGCTGTACACCAAGATAGAACTTAGATTTTGCTATGAGGTATAAAAATTGGCTTCAGGTAGAATGAATTATATATTCATTTGGTTAGGAGCCAAGGAGAAGCAATAGTATTACACTATAGAGAGGTGTAAGTCAAAAATAAACCTTGGTTATCTTGAGAGGAGGCGATCAGCCTTTAGACATATCCTCTTATTAGACCTATAGATAACCCATATAATTTGTCTTTCTTATACAAATGTATAATGATTTATATTTTTGCAGGGAGGGTTTTCTTCTCTTTTCCTCTCCTCTTTCTCTCCCCCTCCCCCCAATTTTCCTGTTGGGGAAAGTAGGGAGGGATATATTTGATTTTGAAATATTTAGTGAGAAGACCTCCCGAAATGACAAACAAAATTTAATGAGCACAGAAATTAGTGTCAAGCTGTAAGAGAGAGATTGATCATCTATGGTTCTCAGTTTAAAGCAAAATATATCATAATGCACCTTCAGGCTTCAAAAAAAGCTTTCAAGGGGTAATATAGACCCAGCCTGCGGTCCCTATAAAAAACAACAGAATTTTACAGAACACACTATCTTGCAGAGTAGGCAATAAGTTATGCTGATCTAGAGCTAAACCTTCTAATTCAGAATATGTATCAAATATTGCCTCAAATATATAGACCTAAAAATCTGCTTTACATATTCCACAGAGTTATAAACTTGATTACAGTAAGAAAGAGTAACATTATAGCAGGCAAAATACAGTGTAACATTCTAAACTTAGTTTCTCTAAGACTTCTTATGTCAGGAGGAAAAACATTCAGATAAAACACACGGGGTACAGGGTTCTTAGAAAAGAATATGGGAACCAAAAGTTTATTTTCTTCTTCAGGTGTTATTAACCCTTAAAGTACTTTTGAGTGTATGCTGCAGGAGTAAAGGTTAGAAATCTTTGTATAATGTCCCTCTCGTGTAGCAGCCAAGCACAAAGTTCATCCACTATAGTATGGTAATCCCCTTAGTGGCCTTTCAAATCGATCAATTGCAGCCCTTTGTGTCAAACATTTAATTCTCCTTGCTTTGTGTTTTCCTTTCTCTAGATCTCTTTCCCTCTTCCTCCCCCTTCCTTGATCTGAAATTAAGTCTTCTTCGGAGTCTTTCCCTTTTTTATATTGGGGTTAACAAGGACTATGTGGGGGAATGAAAGCAGTTAGTAAAAGACTCACCCTCTCACCCTCTCGCCCCCCGGGTGTGTCTGTCCTCGGCGTTGTGAGCTCCAGCCAACCAGCTCGCTCCGAGAAAGAGGTCACTCGTAGTTCCTCCTGCTCCACTGCTCCGGAAATGGACTAGATGTGTCTCCCCTCACACAGCCTCAGTGGGAGGGGAGAGAGAAGCACTGCATCCAGCACAGCGAGAATCCTGCAGAGAAGCCCCGGCTCCTGGTCCCCGGTCCGTGACCGGCCCGACACCCTCCCACGCAGCACCGGTGGGGGAGGGGGGAAGAAAGATACACCGAGCAGATAGGGAGCAGGAGGCGAATCCGCCGCGGGGCAACAGGTGTAGTTATAACGATGCAATCCGAGCCTGGACCTTGATGTAATAGTCTTGCAGGGTGGAGGGCGGCAGGCGCAGGGAGGGGGGAGGGGGGAAAGGAAACAGAGACACTTAGTCAGGTTAAGCAGAGCCGCACAAGGGAAAATAAGCAAAGTCTCTTGGGGCTAGATCACAGGTGCTGCAACGTTCACCTGGTCCAGGCCAGGTGAGTCAGTTAGTGCGGGAGAGTCCAACCCAGGTAACTGGATAGTTACTATCATACATCAGTGGGATGAATGTCCACTGATACGGGGTTCCAGAGCAATACTTCTTAGCTGTCGTTGAGAACAGCCCCGAACCTGGGGCAAGGCGCGAAGATTTCCACCGCCAGTGTCTGTGGGACTGGAGCTGTGAGCTGAGCAGCACTTGCCTAGCTCCTCCTCCACCGGAACCTCAAGAGCATCAGAACAAACAATTTTCGTGTGTTTTTTTTTTTTTTTTTTTTTTTAATCATATATGTCTTAAGTATTTAAAATGTCTCAAAATGAATAACAACATTATTTCTTTCATTTCAGACCTGCATCTAGTGCATGTCCAATTTTTTATAACCTATTTCTTTATCATTTTTTTTTGAGGCATCTAATAAGTACATAGATAATTGGTGCTTTAAATAAATCATATATTTTATACACTTAACAAGAAATATGCCAATATGAAACCACTAAAACCACATATATTTGCTAATCTCAAGGTATGTATATGATATTAAGAAGATGGCTGAGAAAGAAATTGAATCAATGATATGATTTTAAACGCATTTTAATATATTATAAGTGGAATATATTCACGTTTGGTCTTAAAATAATCAGGAAAAATTACAAAATATAATCCATGTATCTTGAAATATGACCAAACAGGTTTATTAATATAAAGAAATAGTGTATTTGATAGACATTTTATAAGATTGGATAATTGAACTGTAAGCAATAATTGAATGAAACTGTTTGTCTCTGTCTGCTGCCTCCAATGGCCTAAATCCAGTATTACAGCCAAAAGGCATTTGGCTGTTAAAAATGAAATTTCCCAGTAGCCAATCAGAGAAAAGAGCATACCCAAATCTATCGAATGATTAAGAAATGAGGAGGAGTCTTGTCTCAGACAAAAGCTCTCTGCAAAGAGAGAGAAAGGGATCTTGGTGGAAAAAGTTTGGTTGGTAACTGTTGCAATCCTGCTTGCTGCCATTTTGCTTATAAAAGAGACCAGTGTGAGAACACAGTTTTCTGTAAGACAAATAAGTTGGGACACTCTTTGTGGATAAGAGACTATCAAGATTAATTCTCTTAAAAATGTGCATAATTCCTCTAAGACATATGACGATAGACATATTTGGATATTAACTGAATTCTCAAACTGGTGTCTTGGTAAAGTATAAGAAATTGTTAAGTATATAATTTGATATTTTAAAGCAAATACATTCATTATTGCTACAGTCAAATTGCAGTTAATAGATTTAAAAGAGCACTTAGTATTTTAAGCTTGTGTTTCATAGTCCTGTGTAGTCTTAACTAGTCTGCATACAAAGAGAGAAGCGCTCTACCAGGAACGAACAACAGCTCAGTGGCTTGTTCTATGGCGATTTACCACCCGGAAGCAGCCTCTTTTAGCCCAGTGTGCTTTTCACAGAAGAAAACTTTCCTGAAGTATATCAGTCTGATCCCGCCAAGTAAGGTCAGTCCAGCCCCGAAATACCAGGCAATTCTCCTCTGAACAAGGAACATGACAACCCCAGACGATCGTTTCGGCCTTCTATGGGCCTTGTCAGTGAGGTGCAGCCACATTCCTCTAAGCATATGGGCAAGGAGTCCACGTCTGGTTTCCCCCATCACCCATAGAGAGACTTCCCCAGGGTCATAATAATTTGCATACAAAGAGAGAAGTGCTCTACCAGGAACGAACAACAGCTCAGTGGCTTGTTCTATGGCAATTTATCACCCGGAAGCAGCCTCTTTTAGCCTTAGTCTTAACTAGTCATTATTGCTAAATAATTTATGTATTAGACAGGGTTTTATACTCCAGATTTATAAGTCAGTTATTATAGTGAACTCTTTAAGAACTGTACACAAACTGGTTATTGTGATTATATCCCTGGTAGTTATTAATTAAGCATAGTAAGTGGGTAATCCATATTGAGCATTGAACTAGAGTTATTGGTTAACAACAGAAGATTCTGGTATCTCATTGTGATATTTAAATGCAACTCTGATTTGGGAGATTATTGTAAATAAGGTAATTTTTATGATCTTTGTATGGCATATTATAACAGTTTAAAAACTTATATAGTTTGATTTATATCTGGTTTTCTATAAATATAATTCAATGTGTCTATAAATTTTAACTAATATAAAGAATTTAGGAATTTACATTAATTTTATTGTTTTGTATATGCATTTTATTGGGGGTTTGTTTAATGAATAATTATTAAATATATTGTATTATAACCCGGCCATATAGTGACATATTATTTGGAGGCACTGCTGAGATTTTATTAATATTTATCACATTGATATAATATATTTCTAATAAATAGAAATTATTATTAAAAAATATATATTAAAAATAAATTTGTGAAAAATTTATAAAAAATATTAATTTTCATATTTCAAAATAAATATTAATATTTTTGAGAAAAAAAAAGTTTCTTCTTATTGGTCAAAATTGTATTAGCGTTTTAATTTAACTAAATACTAAGCCAATATAATAATGTCTGTTACTAGAAATGAATCAATTAATTCTATACATAGTGTTGAAATAAGTTCCCCAAAATCGCCCGTTAGTCAGGTAGAAATGCTTAAAACAGAAGCCATTATTTACCTTAAAAATAAATTAAATATTAAGGGAGAATTAGGCACTTACATTAAGATACTAAAGACTAAGGCCAAAAATATTGCAGATAATATATGGTGTGGCGAAAGCGAAATATTTCAAGGGCTGTTAAAATTGGGCCAACCTCTGAAGCAGGGAAAACGCGATTAAATAATTTTCAAAACTTGGGGCCTGCTCATATATGTGAACAATGAAATGTACAATAAAATAGAAGTACAAAATTCACAATTGGCGCAACTGAGGGGTGAAAATGATTCATTAAGGTTAGATGAGGAAGAGGCAGAAAGAATCCAGAATAAAATTGATGAGTTTGCCCAAAACATGGCCACTAAATATAACCAGAATTTAGTTACTCAGATAGAAGATTTGCATAAAAAACTTGCACAAAGCCAGAGAGAATTAAGTGGTTTAAAAAGGTTGTATCGTCATAATGAAAACCCCTCTATTAGCAATGAGGATAATGCAGATAATTCTAACTCTCTTAAAGAATACATCAGGGATGAACTGCAGAAATTTAGGCCTAGATTTAGAGTTTGGCGGTAGCCGTCAAAACCAGCGTTAGAGGCTCCTAACGCTGGTTTTAGGCTACCGCCAGTATTTGGAGTCAGTCAGGAAAGGGTCTAACGCTCACTTTCCAGCCGCGACTTTTCCATACCGCAGATCCCCTTACGTCAATTGCGTATCCTATCTTTTCAATGGGATCTTTCTAACTCTGGTATTTAGAGTTGTGTCTGAAGTGAGCGTTAGAATTCTAACGACAAAACTCCAGCCGCAGAAAAAAGTCAGTAGTTAAGAGCTTTCTGGGCTAACGCCGGTTTATAGAGCTCTTATCTACTGTACCCTAAAGTACACTAACACCCATAAACTACCTATGTACCCCTAAACCGAGGTCCCCCCACATCGCCGCCACTCGATTAATTTTTTTTAACCCCTAATCTGCCGACCGCCACCTACGTTATACTTATGTACCCCTAATCTGCTGCCCCTAACACCGCCGACCCCTATATTATATTTATTAACCCCTAACCTGCCCCCCACAACGTCGCCGCCAGCTACCTACAATAATTAACCCCTAATCTGCCGACCGCAAAGTCCCGCCAGCTACATTATAGCTATGTACCCCTAATCTGCTGCCCCTAACACCGCTGACCCCTATATTATATTTATTAACCCCTAATCTGCCCCCCTCAACATCCCTCCACCTGCCTACACTTATTAACCCCTAATCTGCCGAGCGGATCTCACCGATAGAAGACTTCATCCCGATGATGAACTTCCGACTTCGGCCCGATGATGGATTTCTTCAGCCACCGCTTGGATCCAGACTTCAGCCCGAGGATGGACGTCACTCTTCAGCCCCCCGCTTGGGCTTGGATCAACACTTCTGAGGACCGATCGGTGAACCTGGTATGGTGAAGATAAGGTAGGAAGATCTTCAGGGGCTTAGTGTTAGGTTTATTTAAGGGGGGTTTGGGTTAGATTAGGGGTATGTGGGTGGTGGGTTGTAATGTTGGGGGGGGTATTGTATGTGTTTTTTTTTACAGGCAAAAGAGCTGAATTCTTTGGGGCATGCCCCACAAAGGGCCCTGTTCAGGGCTGGTAAGGTAAAAGAGCTTTGAACTTTTTTAATTTAGAATAGGGTAGGGCATTTTTTATTTTGGGGGGCTTTGTTATTTTATTAGGGGGCTTAGAGTAGGTGTAATTAGTTTAAAATTGTTGTAATATTTTTCTAATGTTTGTAAATATTTTTTTATTTTTTGTAACTTAGTTCTTTTTTATTTTTTGTACTTTAGTTAGTTTATTTAATTGTAGTTTTTTGTAGGTATTGTATTTAATTCATTTATTGATAGTGTAGTGTTAGGTTTAATTGTAGGTAATTGTAGGTATTTTATTTAATTAATTTATTGATAGTGTAGTGTTAGGTTTAATTGTAACTTAGGTTAGGATTTATTTTACAGGTAATTTTGTAATTATTTTAACTATTTTAGCTATTAAATAGTTCTTAACTATTTAATAGCTATTGTACCTGGTTAAAATAAATACAAAGTTACCTGTAAAATAAATATAAATCCTAAAATAGCTATAATATAATTATAATTTATATTGTAGCTATATTAGGGTTTATTTTACAGGTAAGTATTTAGCTTTAAATAGGAATAATTTATTTAATAAGAGTTAATTTATTTCGTTAGATTTAAATTATATTTAACTTAGGGGGGTGTTAGTGTTAGGGTTAGACTTAGCTTTAGGGGTTAATACATTTATTAGAATAGCTGTGAGCTCCAGTCGGCAGATTAGGGGTTAATAATTGAAGTTAGGTGTCGGCGATGTTAGGGAGGGCAGATTAGGGGTTAATACTATTTATTATAGGGTTATTGAGGCGGGAGTGAGGCGGATTATGGGTTAATAACTTTATTATAATAGCGGTGCAGTCCGCTCGGCAGATTAGGGGTTAATAAGTGTAGGCAGGTGGAGGCGACGTTGTGGGGGGCAGATTAGGGGTTAATAAATATAATATAGGGGTCGGCGGTGTTAGGGGCAGCAGATTAGGTGTAATATCTCTGAGTCTTGCAAATTTGTCTCTAAAAAGCCCCCTACCTTAGCTACCAAACTAGCTCCCAGTATGGTTACTAGCAATAGAAAACAAGCAGCCAATTGGTTAAAGAAAAAAGGCACTTTCAAGTGTGGAGCAAGGTTTTGCATTACTTGTGGTGTCATCAAACAAAGTAACAGCTTCTCCAGCTCTGTAACCAGGGAAAACTTCATGGTCAACTTTTATGCCAACTGCAGAAGTGAATTCACTGTTTACCTACTTGAATGTAATCTTTGCTCCCTTCAATACGTCGGACAAACGACGAGGGAACTTAGATCTAGGGTCAGGGAACACATTAATGACACCAAGAATTATAACAAGGATTCCGCTGTGGCGAGACACTTTAATCAAATACACTTCACCCATGAGGCACTGTTAACTGTTATGGTGATAGACAAAATAGAAGCTCCAATTAGAGGGGGAAATAAATGTAAATTATTACAGAAACGTGAGTTATACTGGATACACAAACTCAAAACTGTAACTCCCTCAGGTTTAAATAGAGAGTGGGATATGTCTTATTACTTTGAATAAGTGACTTTTTATCATTTCTGTTTCTGTTTTGGTCTTATCTATTTTTGATATACAATGTTTCATGTTAGGAGCATACAATACTTACTTTAAATGAATGGTACCGTCATGTTTAATGTTTTGGGGTACCATCAAGGAGGTATTGTTATATATATCTGTATACTCTTGTATCCAATCAGAAATAGATAATGATAGGCTTTTAATTTATTAATAATAATCCACTGATTATTTATTTTCCTTTATTATCCATTTATTCAAATGTATATACTTAAAGCACTATAGTTAATACACATATTATAGCAAGCTTTATTGTGCATTTACTCTATTACATCATTACTATTGATGTTGCTCTAAAAGAACTTTAGACTTAAATTAGAGTAGTAGTAGTATTATTGCTATTAGACATAATATACTAGCATTATTTAAGGCAATTAATTTATGTATTTACTTATCAATTTTTGCATTACATTATGGGGTGATTCATATGATGTCCTTTTTCACTTCCACATTTGGCCCCAATATTTGTCTCCCCGTGTTTCCCCTTTAGTGCATAGGTTTCCCAAGTACTGTCTTTTTAAATTGTACTTAGCATTCTATTGGATATGGCCCCTTTAAAAGGAAGGGGCCATACCTTGAACACCTGTCCTATGATTAAGTGCCGTGTTGGGCACGAAACATGTTAGGATGTTCTGTCTGCCTAGCCTGCTTGTACCTTGTTTTTAAACTGAATTAATAAATTTTCGATTTTTATACTACAACCGCCAGTGCAGCTGATTACATTTTTTTCCGCAGCAGATTAGGGGTACATAGGGATAATGTAAGTAGCGGCGGTTTACGGAGCGGCAGATTAGGGGTTAATAAAAATATGCAGGGGTCATCGATAGCGGGGGCGGCAGAATAGGGGTTAATAAGTGTAAGGTTAGGGGTGTTTAGACTCGGGGTACATGTTAGAGTGTTAGGTGCAGACGTAGGAAGTGTTTCCCCATAGCAAACAATGGGGCTGCGTTAGGAGCTGAACGCGGCTTTTTTGCAGGTGTTAGGTTTTTTTTCAGCTCAAACAGCCCCATTGTTTCCAATGGGGGAATCGTGCACGAGCACGTTTTTGAAGCTGGCCACGTCCGTAAGCACCGCTGGTATCGAGAGTTGAAGTTGCGTTAAATATGCTCTACGCTCCTTTTTTGGAGCCTAACGCAGCCATTCTGTGAACTCTCAATACCAGCGGTATTTAAAAGGTGTGGCCAGAAAAAAGACAGCGTTAGCTACGCACTCCTTTGGCCGCAGAACTCTAAATCTAGGCGTTAGGGACCAATTCTATAATTGACCACTTAGCGACTTATGAAAATGCTTTATCCATTATGAATGTTACAAGTGAGCAGTCAAAAATTGAATTTCTGCCCTGGGTATTTGAAGGTAAATATCACAAATTCTTTGCTTCACTAAAGGATATGAATATTCATTCCTGGAATGCGAAAATAGCTGTATATGGTTTCAAATGTAGCGCAAATCAAAGCCCTATAGAATTCCTTTCTGTACTGAAAAGTGCGTACAGTATGGGGAAGATTACCTCATATTTGAATGCTCAGAATTTGTGAATTTATTTTTCTAACCATTGCCCGCGCCCATCAAACTTAATTTAGCTAGAGATTATGATGAGAACTGCTCATTGGACTGGCTGATCAAAGAGAGTACAAAGTTATACTCTATTCAGCAGTCCGGTGAACAGGGGGTTAAAAGGGAACCAAAACCCAGTCACAAAATTGTGGCCCAAACTAGGGTGTCACTTAGCACCCTCAATTTGGAGTCTAAAAAGAAAACCTATGTGGAGATGACCCGAGAAAACAGGCCATCCCCACAAAGTTTTTGCCCCTTCCCCAACACAGGCTGAGGCGCAGAGAGATTATGCTCAAGATGGGGGGCATACCCAGGTAAATAATTATTCCCAAAGAGATGAACGCCCACAAAATAATTGGTATCCCCATAAAAATAAATACCAAAAGTGGCGAAAATACTCTCAGGGTAACCAGACACCCCAACTAAATAGTGCTCCCCAAAATACTAACGCTG
Source organism: Bombina bombina (assembly GCF_027579735.1). Taxonomy (NCBI): domain Eukaryota; kingdom Metazoa; phylum Chordata; class Amphibia; order Anura; family Bombinatoridae; genus Bombina; species Bombina bombina. Next base: position 220,469,538 of record NC_069506.1, read on the forward strand.
AACAAGTTGAACACCAAAGACAACCACATCAAAATAGGAGAAATAGCCCTGGGACATCAAAAAATCGGTCCATGGGTAAAGATAGCTTGTCCATTCAAGTGGGCCAATTCAGTACGCAAGTTAGTCAATTATGTACACTATTTACTAATATGAGTCAAGCTTTAATGGCTCAGCAACCTAACCATCTTTTTTTAGGGGTACAGCCAGTGGGCAGCAGTGGGCCACAGACACAGCCATAAATACTGCAGTTTTACCTGAGAAAGGGGGGAGAGATATACCAAATGAAATAATAAATGTCAATAATGATACTAATCATATTCTCTCCCTACAGACTGGAAACGGATGATTTAGCTGTGATGACGAGCAACCCCAGCCTGAAAGCACTAACAAATCTCTTCCTTTGCAGCATTCTCTTAACCTTATTTCCACAGATGCAGTACACAGGAACCCAATCGATCCTATTACAAAGGGATGGATGGTGAGCATGAAAATTCCCCTGCATCAGGTAACGTGGCAGATTCAGGTAACCCGTGGCGAAGCCCACAGATGTGTGATAATGCCAATTTTATGTGTGAAATGGTAGAAACTGCAGGGAGATATTATGTATTAGCTGAGCTCCAGGATTCAGTCTCCAACCCTATAATGGGATTAATTGATACTGGATCTCAGGCAACTATTTTATCCCACAGGTACTACACACAGCTAAATGAGATAACATCCCAAAAACCTAAAATAAAAGAAATTGATGGTTCACTAATAGGTGTTGGGGGTGACTCTCTAAAAGTCTACGGTACAGCATGGTTAAAATTTAAACTGGGGAACAGGGTCATAAGACACCCTGTCATTATAGTGGATCTGCCAACTGATCATTTAATTATTGGTAGTGATCTCCTGAAGTGATTAAGCACCATAATTGATTGCATAAATAATGTAATTTGGTCACAAGTAAAAAGGTCTATTAATTATGAGCAATATATCTCGCACCTGACATAACTGTCACGTGGTGGAAGAGAAGCCAGATGCTGTGGAGATTCATTTCAGGAATAACTTTGTACCTTAAATCACTATCTTACAAATAGATGATCAGACTCCTTTAAGTGGTTCTGATGGTAATACTTTTAAAATTTCGCCTGGAATGATAGCGAATATTTCCTTAGATTGCGATGTATTAACCATATCTCTTCACAAGGGGGATGCTAAGTCCCCTAAAGGGGAAGGCCACACTAAATACCTTGCAGGAATTGAGAGGGTTAAGGATGATCTATTTATCCCCATGCAAGTGCATGACCTTGGGAAAACCAAGTATGCTAAATTAAACTTAAAACAGGAAGCTACCTATATAAGCAAAGGTTTATTAGCGCAAATAGCTGAGCCTAAAGTGATTAAATATCTTTCTCCCCAAAACCACTGTGTCCACGGCCTGGATGACAGGTCTGAAAGCTATAATATCACAGCTAAATGCTTATTATCTATCTCCATAGGTAATAAATCAGTGAAGCACCTGTTTTTAGTTTTAAATACTCCCCATAATCAAATATACATTGGCAATGATCTCTTACATAGATATGCCATACAAATAGATTTGATTAACTCTTGCCTCTGGAGCAGGTTAAAAGGGAACCCTGAAGTATTCCAGGATGAAAATGCCACCCTGAAATCAAACCAGCAATTGCCATATGCTGTGAATATGCAGGTGTCTAACAATGTTATAATTCTTGCTGGGGCTGACAGATTCCTCTTACCCTTACAGGTAAAAAGAGGTCAGAAATGAAAAGCTTCTGAAACACTAATTTGCCTCTCCCATAGAATGCAAAATCTGGGTAAAACAATGACCCATACTCCTATGGTAAATATTGGAACTATTCCAATACATGTTATTGTGCATAACATAACCCCACAGGATATAACCTTATCCAAGGGAACTACCATAGGATATGCGCTGGAATAAAGTTATTACACTTTTGGATTTCAGAATAATATAATTGGGCTAATACCTGAAGGATACTTAACTGAAGAACAATTAATAGAACAGTCCTTTGCATCTATGCCAGAGGGACTATTTACAGTTCAGTCTATTTATCCCTTCAGCTCAGAGGAAGGCATCTGTAAAATTGAAGAAGCCTCTCTAGTATTTGATCAGCCGATCAAAGATCAAGAATACCTCAATACCCAGAGTCATGGGGGCAGTGTAAATTATAATCAAAGGGACCTCACCTCTAGATTGGAAGAAGCCTATGAAATAGGACAGCCTGAAATCTTTCCAGGATTTCAGCAAATAGTCGAAGAACAAATATCTTTAGCTAATGGCTGTTCCAGTGATGATGAACGCCGACAGGTATGAGAAATCCTGAAGGAGTACAAGGATATTTTTGCTAGGGATTCTTTTTTTTTTTTTTTTTTATTGAGATAACGAGTAATAACCATAAAACAGAAAATATGTCCAGGCACGGATCAAAATTAATAATGACACTTATACATTTCTTATATAGAAAGTAAAGGTGGGCTGAAACATTGGCGTACTAGCGTAGCAGTTGTTATCACAATATCCAACCAGTAGAAGTGCTATGTATATATATAAATAAGAGCCAGTGTCATGTAGAATAGCAAGCTCAATAGCAGGAGAATAACCGTTGACAAGAGTTATAGCACCACCTCTGAAACCATGAACATACAATGTAAAACAATATATAGAAAACACAGGTGACTGGAACATATAACAATGAAACCTCGATTTTAATATCATATAAATAATGATCCCCACTCCGGGATAAGAGATAGTCTATAAACTAGAAATGGTAAAAGGTAGGGAGTTGGCTTTTGTCTGGCCTCATGTGGGCCTAAGTGTATGAGGGGGGAATTCATCGGGCGAGAGCCGCTCGAAATGGGGGGGGGGGAATGGAGGGCGGAGCCAGTTAGGATACTGGAAAGGTAAAAACTACAGGGTCATCAAACTTAATAGTGTAAAGAGCTCTAATATGGGGATTGAATATCAACAGTGCTGTGGTCAGTAACCATGCGAAAACTGGGAGATGAACCCCTAGGCTAGCTACCAAGAAGAAATACCATTTTAATAACATTGAACTAGCCCAGTGGGGACAAGGGTCACACTGATGAAGCTTAAATATGAACCCCTATATCTAGCAAAAAAGTCTCGAGTATGGACCAATGTAGAATCGAATCTGGTAACTGAAGTATATATAGAGTAAATTTGGCTAGTGATAATGGTTTGAATTAGGCATACACAAGCTATACCTATATACTAGAAGTATCATATGAGATTTGGTACTATACACAAGCTGTATCTATATACTAGAGGCACCATGTTAAGACTTGTTACTATACTCAAACTGTACCTTTATACTAGAGGGTACTGTATGAGACTTATTACTATACACAAGCTACACCTATATACTAGAGGCTCTTTATTAAACTGGTTACTATACACACACTGTACCCATTTACTAGAGGCACTGTATTATACTTATTACAATATCCAAGCTATACTTCTATATATATATATATATATATATATATATATATATATATATATATATATATATATATATATATATATATATAAACTGTACCTGTTTACTAGAGGCACTGCATTAGACTTGTCACTATATGTGAGTTGTACCTATATACTAGAGGGCACTGTATGAGACTAGTTATAAAACCCAAGTTGTATGAATATATTAGAGGCATTGTATTAGACTTGTCACTAAAGTCATGCTTTACCCTTGAACTAGAGGGCACCTTATTATATTGGTTATAAAACACAAGCTATACCTATATACTGGAGGCCCTGTATTAGACTTGTTACCATACATAAGCTGTACCAATGTACTAGAGGTACTGAATTAGACTTATAACTATATACAAGCTGTACTTATATACTAAAGGGCCCTGTACTAAATTTGTTACTATACACAAGCTGCTATAAAGAAGCAGAGAAGGCGCCACATAGCATAATTCTGTGAGATATATCAGGTAGTGAAATAAAAAACTCAGATGCACTCACGTTTAGCAAAGCACCAAGATGTGATGCAAGCTGGGCATGCCGGAACCTCAGAGTTGTCCGGTAAAACTCTCCTCTCAGGCTAGATCTCCCCCAATGCCAGATGGTAGTCACAGGATAATAGTGCTGTTTTTGAGTCAGGTGTTATTATCAACTCCAGCAATAACAAGTGTAAAAACCAGGCAGGGATGTCCAGACAGGCAAAGTAGCAAGTTGTATGAATAAAAGTGTTTATTGTAACACATTAAAAACACAGCAATGCGTTTCTCAGTATCCAGTACTGTTTCCTCAGGCTGATAAAACTATACAATGCTTGCTACTAGATATACACAAATAAAGCCAATCAAAAAGTTGTTTAAACAGACACACCCTCATTTACCTTAATTGATCGCATGATTCACAGGTAAATACAAAACATTTTGTTAGTATTCCTCATATGCATATATTAGTTAAAATCAAAGGTAAACAACAAGTTAATATATATGTATATTCATATGTATAACAACGATATTTTGCTTAGATGTGTGTATAAACGTCACCTTGTTATTACCCAAACATATACATATATACATCTGTTAACATCACTTGGTAAATAAAGGAAAATCTCTATTATGCTATTCACATGAATAAAATCCCAACTTCAGTGTAATCATCCGTCCCCTAAGGCTAACTGCTCTAAATATATAGCTGATTGTATGCTCGTCTATACTAAAGCCTCAAACACATTGGTTAGTATTGGTACATGCTTCGATATAATGTTTGTGTTGTGATACACTTGGTGTATTTGGGACTTTTTGTACTCATATATATATATATATATATATATATATAACCCATTCATATTTATATACAGGTTACTTTTTTATATTGGTATAACCTTGCTAAATTGTGGTGAACCATTATTGTATACATATATACCGATGTTTTACTACTTTCTGGTGACACCCTATTGGGTTATTTATACAGTATACTCTTTTTGATAGCGCCCCTATATTTTACTCAGTTTGGGTATATTATATTATACACAAGCCGCACCTATATACTAAAGACACTGTATAATACTTATTACTATACACAAGCTGTGCCCATATACTGGAGGGCATTGTATGAGACTTGTTACTATACACAAGCTGCATCTATACACTAGAGGCCCAACATTAAGCTTGGTAATATACACAAGCTATACCTATATACTATAGGCCCTGTGTTATGCTTATTAGTATATACAAGCTGTATTCATTTCATATGAAATAGATTGCACGCAGTATAAATTAGCTTCAAATTGAGAAGCACATGTAGAGTTGGATCATGAAAAAAAGGGAGTGTCACTTGAAAACTAAGCAAAGAGGGCATATTTTGTATAAAGCAAACAATATTGGGCATACAGTCTAAAAGTCAGATATAACTTGCTCTGAGCTCTAGACCCCTGAGCTGAAAAAGTGGTTTGGGGAATGATAAATACTCAACAGACTAAATAATGAGGAGTTTTAAAAGAGTAGTATTATGCATAAACATTCTGTCACATTCCTTAATGTATTTTACATGAGCGACAAACTCCCGTCACTGAAGTAAATAAGGAAAGAGGGAGTCATGAGGTAATAACAGCAGGCTCTCTTCTCGAGTTAGAGTGATGGGACAACTTACCCGATGCCTAAAATATTCTAATTGCAGAGCAAACAATAAAAATAGTCTGACAGAAAAGAAATGTGTCCAATTTGTCCCCTTAGTGAGAGCTCAGTTAGAGGGTCTCTAGTAATGGGGAAATGACAGGGTCCTTGTAATTAACCCACACCTCTCCTTTGTTGCCGCTCGAGTCGAGACAAACAGAGAATGAAAGACCATTGCAGATTAGCCTGATGAGGTTCCAAATCACTCAGATCGCAGTCTAAGTGCGGGGAAAGATATCTGGCTAGAGGCTGTTCCTGTATGCTTGTGTCTATAGGAATTGTTATGCCTGGTACCGCGATGTCACATGTGTACTTAAGGGGGTTATGATAAAGTACGCTGCAATTGTCTTTGTAGATCTCGGAGATGTTAAGGGATTCCCGACTCCCAGGGTATGTAGGAGCGAAGAGCTTGTCAGGGCTCAGATTGATGTCACAGGGTACCGAGCATACGTGACTAAAGATCAGAGTCTCGGCGTGTATATCTTTCGGTAGCTTTAGGAGTTGTTCCCTTATGAGCATAAGCTCATTCTTTGCCAAATGTGGAGGTGGTGGTGTCGCCATCTTCAGTGCAGCGAGGGCTTTAGTTGGCCCGCCTGGGCACGGCTCATCTTGTTCTCCCTTACTGTACAGCAGTATCACATGTTCGGTAGTCCCGTCGGAGCCTTCACTACCTATGCTTCTACATGCTGTGGCGAGGTCGGCGAAATAGTAATCCATCTTAGTCTCTAAATTTTTAAGAAGGGATTGTAGAATAGTAAAGGATTCCTCCATGTTCAAAACAGAAAAAAAGGCCACGTGGCTTTGCACCTATGGATCCAGATCTTGCCACTATGATGAAAGTGCTCGGGTCTGCAGAGACACTGAAAAGGTGCTGGAGCTATCTAGGAGCTGTTAGGAGTTAGTTAAATCATTTTTTGAGTGCTTATCTAGTGATGGTTAACCTCTTCAAATTACTTTTGGACGGAGCTCCATATTTTAGCGTCCATCCATGTTGGTAGTTAGCTCCGCCCCCCCTTGCTAGGGATTCTTATGACTGTAAGGCTAAAGACTTGCACATTGCAAGAATCCAAACCGATCTCAATGCGCCACCTGTCTTTGTTGAACAATACAGACTTCCTTTAGCCTCATATGATTCTCTTGCAGAAATCATAAGGAACTTGGAAGAAAGAGGTATTATCCTACAGGTGCATAGCTCTTATAACAATCCTATTCTAGGTGTTCTTAAGCCCAATGGACAATGGCGTTTGTGTGCTGATTTAAGACAGCTAAACAAACAAGTGTACATGTCTGGCTGGCCCGTGCCATATATTGACCAGTGCCTAGCGCAGAGGCAGGGATCCAAAATATTCACTGCCATTGATTGTGAACAGGGATATTGGACCATAAAGGTACATGAGGAGGACCAGTATAAGCTGGCATTCTCATTCCAAAAGGTCCAGTATGCATTCCAGAGACTCCCATTTGGTTACATAAATTCAGGACATTAATTTGCTGTATTCATGCATAAGGCTATGCCTGATGCACTGAAAAGGGGGTCCTTATCATATGTTTATGATGTTTTAATCAAAAGCACAGACTTTGAAAAACACATCACAGAACTTAAACACGTCCTCAGCCAACTTAAAAGGGCAGGTGTCAAATTATCCCTACAAAAAGCTCAATGGTGCCGCACTGTAAACTTCTTGGGACATGAAGTCACTTCTGAAGGGCTAAATCCTCAGAAGAAAAAGGTGGAAGCGACAGTAAATTCTAAAATCCCAACTAACTTAAAGGAATTGAGATCATTCCTGGGTGTGACAAATTATTCTCGCAAATTTATTGATAATTATGCAGAATTAGCTAAACCACTACTACTTCTTCTGAAGAAGGATGTGAAATGGCACTGGAGTGAGACTCAAGAGACAGACATCAAGGAGCTGAAGAGAAAACTCACTCAAGCACCTTGCTTAGCGTACCCTGAAGGTGGTAAACCTTTCTACTTAGAGACAGGTTATACAGATATAAGTATGAGTGCTGTTTTATTCCAAAAGCATGATAATTTAAGCAAAGTCATTGCTTATGCGAGCAAAACTCTATCCCCAGTAGAAATAAAATTTAGCGATTGCAAAAAAGCACTCTTATCTACTGTATGGGCTCTACAAAATTTCCGCAACTATATACAGGGAGAGAAAATTATTGTAGAAATGGTCCACCAGCCTTTGCTATATCTGCAAAGTGAGAGAATAAGAGATGGGAATTTGTCTAATAGCTACATAACAGCTTGGACTCTTTCCTTACAAGGCTGACCTTTAGAAATTTGCTAAAAGCAGAATAAAAAGAATCCAGTCACACATTGGCTTGCTGAGCTCCACGACTGTACTGCTAAGGATCATGGGGAAGAGTTATTAGAAGATGATTTACTGGAGGAACAATTGCTTTCCCCATATAAGATATACAATGAGGACCATTGTCAGACATTACCTTGGGTATATGTTGATGGTTGTTCTTACCATGCTACTATTGAAAATGAGCGCAGATTAGTCGCTGGCATTGGTATAACTTGTGCAAATGGATTCCCAAATATTTATGTAGGTTTCACCATTGGACCAAGATCCAGTCAAGTTGCATAACTAAATGCTGTTCTAAAAACCATTGAGATGGCTATTGAACATGGTATTCATGAATTTGTGATCATTACTGACTCAAATTATGTGCTTGACAGTTTTGTCGAATACCTGCCAACTTGGAGAAGAAATGGCATGTAGAAAACTAACAACAAACCAGTCAAACATGGCAAGTTGTTCTGCGAGATTGATAATCTGGTGGTATCCAATGATTTAACCATACACTGGAAAAAGACCAAGGGTCATTCCAGGGTTCTAGGTCCTGATAAGGAAGGCAATGATCTTGAGGATTCATTAGCCAAACAAGGAGCCATAACTGTAGTATTCCTTAATATCGACCACTTAATGGGTGCAATTCAGGTAGAAGCTATTACCAGAAACCAGGCTAAACAACAGAGTGAGCCTAACCTGGTACAATGGAGTCAGGATTATCCTAGTGAGGACCTGATCACTAGTCAAAAAGAAGACCCATTGTAAGCATCTTCTATAAACACATAGAAGATCCTGAAAGCAACCCCATCTCAAAAGATGATTGTATTGTCAAGGAAGTTCTTAGAATCTTAATTAAATCCAGGTCACAATTCAAATTACAGGATGGTTTGTTAATTAAAACCTCCAAAACTGGCATCCAGCAATGGGTGGTACCCACCAAGTTCAGAGGTCTAATGCTTCAACATGTCCATGATGCTCCGTCATCTGGTCATCGTGGGGCCAAACATGTATGAAATATTGCATGATTACGCCTTTTGGCCACACATGTTGAAAGATGTTCAAACTTACTGTCAAGGTTGTTTAATCTGTCCACAGTTCCAACCCACTGCACCAACGCATAGAGCGCCATTGCAGAAAAGGGGGATGGTAATGCCAAGGCCAGATATACAAATTGATTTTATTGGTCCAGTAACTAGGTCATCAAGAGGTAACAAATACATGTTAACAGTGACATGCTTGTTCACTAAATGGGTAGAGTGCATCAGTGCACCTAACAATAGTGCTGAAAGATTTGCAGGTTTGCTCATCAACCACGTGTTTTCCATATTTGGTTTTCCCCAAAGAATCGAATCCGATCGGGGAACCCACTTCACTAGCGAAGTGATGACCAAAATGTGGAAAATACTAGGGGTCAAAAGAAAGCTCCATATTGCATATAGAGCTACCTCAATTGGTGGTGCAGAGCGTTACAACCAATCCATTGTGAAAATCCTCAAAAAGTTTGTGAGTGAAACGGATAAAGACTGGGATGTGAAACTACCTCTAGTCCTAATGGCAATAAGAACAACTCCAAGTAGTGCTACCAAGATGTCACCTTTTGAACTGATGACTGGTAGAAGAATGGTTCTACCTCAGCATCTACTGTACCGTACATCAGACCAGAACATGATAAATGCTGCCAATATGCATCAATATGTGGAGAACCTAAGAAAGCACCTGCAATATGCCTTTACATTTGCTCAACGGATCTTAGAGAAAGCTGCAACTGCCACTAAAACCTATTATGATTTCAAAACGTCCAAAAGGAAATATGAAATAAATGATAAAGTTTATCTTTATAACTTTGGAAGAGATCAGGTTAAGGAGAAGAAATTTCTTCCATCATTGAAGGGTCCTTTTGTTGTTACTGACAAAATATCTCCAGTTGCCTATAAAATTAGGATCCCTAAAAATGATACTTTTACGGATAAATGGGTTCATATTAATCAGTTGCGAGCATGCCATCCTAGATCCCAACTACAAGTCAAAGAGGGAGAATTGAGTGTCATATCCCCAAATGCACTAAAGAAATATTGTAGTTAAAAGATGCCTAACTAATGAGCACAAGGGCTGAAAAATAACGGACTCTCTGCATAGAAGACTGTCTATGATGCATACTGTCAATATACCCACCAAGTACCACTGACTGTAAGCCAATTCCAATACATGTGTCCTACATCCATTGAAAATTGGAAGGGGGAATTATGTCAGGGTACCTGTAAGTAACATTAAATAAGCTACAGATATATCATAGATATTTGATATTTCATTTTGTAGCTAAAAATCCAATTTGATATGAGATGGACTTGGCTGTGTGAGACACCCCCTTCTTCCTGATTACAATACATCCAAATGAGAACAAAGGAATGAAACTTTTGGTCTAATTAGTTCAGGCAGTCATTTGGTTCAATTAGAAAAAGGCAAGTTATTTCAAAGAGAAACATATGCCAAGAGACATGATGTCTGAGTATTTCGTTTGAAGCTTGATTGGATTCAGGAAAAAACAGTTTATGGCTGAGGAGATGGCTCATATCACCTGGGTGTGAATTGTCCCCTGCGGAGTTTCCAATATGCAGACCCAGACAAATATTAATTTCAAGTTTCTGTATGACATAAAAAAAATGAATCTTGCAAAAGGAATCATGCCAGGTTTTCATGTGAGTTTGAGATACTCAAATGAACATGTATATTCAGACACATATTGAATGTGAACATGGAGACCTGTGAGATTGTCTATGCCTAATAAGGGTAATATTGGAAGCTGAAAATCTAGGAATTAAGATTTCAACGTGTCTTAACCTACGTATTGTTTTTTGGGGAATCATAGATGTCTTAAGGATTTAAAATTTCTCAAAATTAATAACAACATTATTTCTTTCATTTCAGACCTGCATCTGGTGCATGTCCAATTTTAATAACCTATTTCTTTATAATTTTTTTGAGGCATCTAATAAGTACATAGATAATTGGTGCTTTAAATAAAATCATATATTTTATACACTCAACAAGAAATATGCAAATATGAAACCACTGAAACCACATATATTTGCTGATCTCAAGGTATGTATATGATATTAAGAAGATGACTGAGAAAGAAATTGAATCCATGATGAAGAAGGTATTATAATTCTTTTAAATCGTTTCATAGAATATATGATTTTAAACGCATTTTAATATATTATAAGTGGAATATATTCATGTTTGGTCTTAAAATAATCAGGTAAAAGGACAAAATATAATCCATGTATATTAAAATATGACCATACAGGTTTATTTTAAGCTTGTGTTTCATAGTCCTGTTTAGTCTTAACTAGTCATTATTGCTATTTATTAGACAGGGTTTTATACTCCAGATTTATAAGTCAGTTATTATAGTGAACTGTTTCAGAACTGTACACAAACTGGTTACTGGTTACTGTGATTATATCCGTGGTAGTTATTAATTAAGCATAGTAAGTAGGTAATCCATATTGAGTATTGAACTAGAGTTATTGGTTAACAACAGAAGATTCTGGTATCTCATTGTGATATTTAAATGCAACTCTGATTTGGGAGATTATTGGGAATAAGGTCATTTTTATGATCTTTGTATAGCATATTATAACAGTTTAAACTTATATAGTTTGATTCATATCTGGTTTTCTATAAATATAATTCAATGTGTCTATAAATTAAACTAATATAAAGAATTTAGGAATTTACATACATTTTATTGTTTTGTATATGCATTTTATTGGGGGTTTGTTTAATGAATAATTATTAAATACTGACAACAATTTTGAATCACTTGACATTTAAGTGATATTGCACTGGGCTGTACTCACTTCTGTTGTATACTGTATATATTCAAATGGGTTTTTTAGCATTAGAAATAAAGGAATTGGCTAGTTTGAGAGCCTTAATCCTATCTTGTATCTCCTCCAACGGAGTCTCTACTAAAATTGATTCAGACAAGGCGTCGCACCAATAAGATGCCACACTTGCTACTGTGGCAATACAGACTGCAGGTTGCCATTGAAGACCTTGATGAACATACATCTTCTTCAGATAATCTTCCAGCTTTTTGTCCAAGGTATCCTTAAAGGAGCAGCTATCCTCTATAGGGATCGTAGTTCTCTTAGCCAGAGTAGAAATAGGCCCTTTTTTCTTTAGGCACCGTGCACCAAGAATCTTTAATGGAGTCAGCAACAGGAAACATCTTCTTAAATACAGGAGACGGGGAGATAGGAATCCCTGGCTTCTCCCATTCCTGTGAAATAATCTCTGTCACACGGTCTGGGACAGAAAAAACTTCCACAGAGGAAGGAACATCATAGAAATTATTAAGTTTACTAGACTTCTTAGGGTTGACAACGAAAGAAGTATCGGAGTCGTCCAAAGTAGCCAATACCTCCTTTAACAGTACATATAGGTGTTCAAGCTTAAATCTGAAGTTTACTTCTTCAGTATCAGATGAAGGAATAATACTGTCCGAATCTGAGATTTCACCCTCAGAGGCTTCCGGCGTGTCCTCCCCATCAGGCTTATGAGGGAGGGCAACCTGCGTAGCAGTAGGTGGAACAGAAAACTTACTATGTGAATGTCTAATTTTCCTCTTGTGTTTTCCCAGCATAGGAAAAGCAGATAATGCGGCAGATACCGCAGAAGATACCTGTGCAGCAAAATCTGCAGGCAAATAAACTCCTCCAGGAGACTGAGAGAAACTGCAGGGCACTGTATGTGACGCCATAGAGGCTTGGGACATTTGAGGAGAAAGCTATGACATTGCCTGAACAGTATCATCCTGAGAGACATTGGGCTCAGAGGGTTCAGAGGGCAACAATTTATCTTTAAATTGAAGTGTTCTAGCTAAGCATGCAGCACAGAATTGCATAGGCAAAACAATTTCTGCCTCAAGGCATAACAAGCATTTGTCTTGGTCCATGTCCATAATATTAAATAAAAAATTCCCCAAATTGTAGAATTTTTTTAAATACACTGTCACTTTAAGAATTTTTAATACCACAATTTGGCTGTCAGAAGTCTCTAAAATAATCATATAGTAGATCGACACGGAAGAGACTGAAATTCAATGATGCTGCTCCACTCCGTGAATATCCGACAGCAGAGAGAAGTCACATGACCGGCAGAGAGAGGAAACTATGCAGCAAGTAAAAGGCGCGCGTTTCTCTTTGCCTACAACATAAGATGCAAGTAGCTGCCTCTGGTTTCAAACTCAAGCAGTTTGTCAGTTAGCCTGTTCTAGCTAAGCAAGCAAAGAAAACCAACTGCCAAATTTTAAGTTTATACATAAATCCCTGTATAAAACATAAGCCACACACATACTAATAAAGTATTTCAACAAAATTAGCCCAAAGAGGAAGAACGTCCCAATAAAGGGAAGATTAACCCCTAGGGGCATATTTATCATCCATATGGAGCTTGAGGCCCCTTGTTTCCAAAGACCGCTGCTCCATAAGTTGTCCGCCTGCTCTGAGGCGGCAGACAGAAATCAACCCGATCAAATACGATTGGGTTGATTGACACCCCCTGCTAGCTGCCGATTGTCCGCGAATCTGCAGTTAGCGGCATTGCACCAGCAATTCACAAGTTTTCCTGTTACTTTCCAAACAGGAAGGATGAATTGAAGTGAGTTCGATATTTATGCAGGGGCTATTTGCCATATTTAGAACCATAAAGAGATATCATATAAGCAAATTTGTAGTCAGCTTTATCAGATTTAATTGATTGGTACACAAAATGGTAACTTCAAAAGCTTTTTATGTCATCTAAGATAAATTGAACACAATTATACCTATTAGAGCAGCTGAACTTAATATCAGCATGAAGCAGCAAGGAGTTCATAAAACTCAAGATAATTGTATAATAAATGAAAATATAAGTACAATTTTGAATCTTGTAGGAGCTCAGGCAATTTCCTCCTGTTGCCAATGGTGTTATTTTGTTTGGGGCATTAACTCTGTCAACGATCATTAATTACTGTAGCACCCCAAAATGTTAAATGTACCAGCAGCCCCAAATTTGCAAGTTAATATCTTAATTTTATGTTCATGATTACTGAATAAAAACAGAAGCTATAATTTAGCATATAAAGTAATTTACAAAAATTATACATTAATCACACTTCATTACTTTCCTTTATTGTGGTACTGGAGAGAACTTATCTTTGGGTCATCATTATATAATCACTCCTTGGTACTGATGACATAGTGACTATGTCATCAGTACCAAGGAGCAGAAGCTGGTTTCAAGCTACAGTCAGTCCCTTGCCAGTCCCCTAAGCCCTCTATATAAAAAAAGTTTGGGTACTTCGGGGGGCAGGGTTAGGCACTTTAACCTCTTGTGGGAACTTGATCAACCACAATGTAGAGTTATATTACAGGAAAAAGAGGACGAAATAGAAACTATGTGGCAATTTTTTTTATTACTGTGCATAAGTTAAAGGGACACTGAACCCAAATGTTTTCTTTTGTGATTCAGATAGAGGATGCAATTTTAAGTAACTTTCTAATTTACTCCTATTATCAAATTTCTTCATTCTTTTGGTATCTTTATTTGAAAAGCAAGAATGTAAGTTTAGATGCCAGCCCATTTTTGGTGAACAACCTGGGTTGTTCTTGTTGATTTGTGGATAAATTCACCCACCAATAAATAAGTGCTGTCCAGGTTCTGAACCAAATATTGTCTGTCTCCTTAGCTTAGATGCCTTCTTTTTCAAATAAAGATTGCAAGAGAACGAAGAAAAACTGACAATAAGAGTAAATTAGAAAGTTGCTTAAAATTGCATGCTCTATCTGAATCACAAAAGAAAAAAATTGGGTTCAGTGTCCCTTTAACATTTTATGGTGAATTAAATTTGAGTTTTATAGTTTCACACATACACAAGTAATCACTGATAAAATTCATGAAACAATTGATCCTATACATGTAAAGTGTGGGCGCTCTGATACAGTGGGCTCCATTTATTAAGTTCCATGTGCAGTTTGGGAGCCCTTGTGTAGCAGACTCATTGACTCAAGTCTGTAACTGCAAGTCAAGAGGCATCAGCCTTTAGACTGCACCTTCCTAAACTCTCAATTTAAAACATCACATACTCATTCTTTTTGGGTGATTGACAAGCCTTGCTGGGCATGGATTAGGGCTGCAAAAGAAATTGCTTAGGCAGTGGATGCTACCTAGCTCTCCTTTAACATGGCCTGACAGGTTTCCTAACTGGGAACTTTATCTGCCGACATGGTGAAATAGGGATCAGAATGTTTTTGAAGTATGCTGAATTGCCACAGTATTCATATTTACATTTGGAGTAATAAAGCTAAACCTTTCAAACCTAAATGTAGTTGACCTCTATATTTTTTTGCCACTATATTATACAACATATTTTATTCCTTTACGACTGCTGCCTGACAAGTTAAAAATTATAGAATCTGTGCTACACTCCTAACCTTGAACATACGGACTAATTTTACCTGCAGATGCTGCAATATTTTTTTAAAAGGGTTTAATTCTTAGTGTTTGACAGTTTCTGTTGGTAAAATACCTGCAATTCCCCCAAACATTTTTCACTTATTGACCAATAAGATTTAAAGGGACATATAAGTGAAAATTAAAGTTTTATTATTGAAATAGAGCAAGACAGTTTTTTAGCAGTGCTTGCAACAACATTGGTAAAGATGTTATGTATATAATGCTCATGACAGGGACGGAACTACAGGGGGTGCAAACTGCGACTGCAAACCCCTGAGGGTGGGGGCCCAGCTTAAAACAATAAAAAAAAATTCCAATAAAAAACATTAACCTTCTACTGCCTGCACTGATATCATGTGAGTGTGACATGATGCTTCACTAGTGACTACATGGGTCAGTGTTTCTGTTTTACCCATTGGTGTTTATGTGTGTGTGTGTATGTATGTATGTGACTGTGTGTGTATTTATGCATGAATGTGTGTGTGTGCAGTGGCGGCTCATGGGTTATTCAAATGGGGGTTCACTATATATATATATATATATATATATATATATATATATATATATATATATATATATATATATATATATATATATATATATATATATATATATATATATATATATATATCATATATATATATATATAAATCTACATATTATATATATATTTTTTTTAGGTAAAACTCTAGCCAAACATTTTTTTTTAGTTTTTGATAGCATAGGGAAAAGTTTGTTTTGCTATCTGTGCCCCTGTTCAGAACATTTCACATCACTTTCTGTCCTTGTGACAATTGGATTTTGAGTATTTTGGGTTATCCTGGAAAGGAGGATTGGCGATAAAGCTTTATTTTCTCCGTTTGTAAGTACGAGTTGTACTTACTGCCTGTATATATATATATATATATATATATATATATATATATATATATATATATAAAACATAACAAAAAAAAAAAAAGCTCTTATGAGGAGCAGTGTGTGTGCTCTGTCCCTCCTAAAGCCCCCAGGTGACTCACTCATCACTGGCTGCAGCTGCCCGGTCAGTCCCCACTGGTAATCAAAGGAAGATCTTAAACAAGCAAAAAAAAAAAAAAAACTGTACAAAACAGGAGTTTCTAAAGCTTTTTTTCAAAGATTTTCTCTGAACCTTGTGGAAACAAAATATATGAGAACAACGTAAAAGTAAAACACGACAGCTTATTCTGCATTGTTCAATTTCAGCCCCTATGGCAAATTTGTTTTACCTGCAATGCTACATGAGAACACAATAACGAAGTACAATTAGTGACCAGATGACTGAACCACCTGTGGCATTCTGAAAATCTGGTGTGTTAATGGGCGCCGTTGAGGGGTAGGAGCCTAGTCAAGCGTCATCACGTGACTTCAGTGATTACTTATCCGGACCGGCTTACCACCACCTCACCGACTCACTCGCACAGGCTGAACTGTGCGATTAAGCCAGTATAGGGATGGGTTGGAGGGTGGGAGTGGCGTCTCAGCGTCTGCATGAAAATTAATACAGGCAGTTAATGAGAAAGGCATGTAGGCTCTACCACACGTGCGGTTAAATAAAGAAAAAACAGTGGAAACGTAAAAAAATATATTTTACAACACAAAACAGTTTTGCTTTAACCTTTTTGGGGGTATAAATGAAATATAATTTTTCCAATAGGGGAGCTATTGAAAAAATTATATTTTCTTCAGAATTTTTTTTTCTTCTTTTTTTGACTGGGAGTTCCCGTGCGGGTGTGCATAAATGGAGGAGCCTCCACTGTGTGTGTGTATGTTTGTGGGACCAGCAAATTACAGACCTTGTTACTACAGCATGGGGGGTAAACAGTGCCACTATACAGTACCACTATATACAGTACGGGGGAGCTGGACCATGTCACAGACTACTGTGGGCACTTTATACTGGGGCGGGTAGGGTCAGGCCAGCCATCTCACCGGTAGATTACAGACTGTGTCACTAACTCACTATATACAGTACTGGTGGGTTAAACAGTGTCACTATAAACAGTAATAGGGGGTCATACCATCTCACAGACTGTGGGCACAGGATACCTCCTTTTGCAGACATGTAATCTGATTCACATTTTTTTCCCTGTGTTAAAAGTAAAAAAAAAGATATGTATCAAATTCACCTTTTTTTGCGGGTGGGGGGCTTCTTAGATTCTTGCACCTCGGCCCTGTGGTTTCTATTTGCAGCTCTGGCTCACAACATGCGTGTTCCTAAGCCTACCTAAGTATGCTTAAAAATAAACAATAGAGGCACTGATTCTTGAGCGGTATTTCTGCTGTGATCACTTTTCAAACATTTAGTAGCGCAAGCGATAAAGCACATATATATATATATATATATATATATATATGTGCATTGAACTGACACAATTTAGCCCATGTTACTTTACTGTAATGCAGTGCAAAATAGGATGAATTCATAAGGACCCATAGTCCACACAGTTCAAAATCACCAACAGTATCTAAATAGAACAGTAACAAGTAAACATACTGCTCATCCGTTAAGCAGTCTTTCTTGTTCATTCAATGTTAGGTAGTGGCGGTTTAAGAACTTAACAAAGGTACAAATCCCCAAATCCAGAATTTTAATTAATATTTAAAAATAAAAAAAAAATTATTATTTTTCTCTGACTGTAAGTCCCAATCTTCTCTGCCTGTGTCTGCATTTTATTTTTTTGTGCTCTAAAATGCAAATAATAGTCTATGTTTATTTAAAAAAACAAATATTAGCTTTATGATTACAGTACTGTACTATATTTCTGAGGGTACTATGTATACAATGTATTCAATAGTATTAAAAATTATACAAAACTACATTTTAAACTGCATGTATAAGCTATATAATCTAAACTATTCCGAAATCCAAACCTTTTCCGGTCCCAAACAGTTTGGATAAAGGGTTTTTCTACTTATATTCGGGGGGGGGGGGTAATTGGGGGGACTAGCAAAGGTGGTGAACATAGTAAATAGAGGCCTTTGCAGCTGAACTGGGTTGTGTGTTTGGAGGTACATAGCACCCCTCAGCACCAACATAGAACCACCACTGACATTGTGGTCTAAATTTGCTTCAGTTTTGTTTCTGCACTGCTTAGAGGACTATAAGCTACAGCAGTAAGGTTTGTATTTTCATGGAAGATTTGAGATGCAGATGAAATATGAAATTAAATGTCCATGCAAAGCCTAACCTAACCGCACATAAATAAACCTTGAACCAAAAGACCCCCCAATGAGCCCCCCTAAACAGCCTCAACCCCTCACTGCAAGGACCCTCTGCCACTAAACCCCTCTCTGCTATTAACCCCTGATGTCACAACCCCAACAATAAAGTTCACAAAATGATTGCAAGACAAAACAAATTAACCAACTACTTCTAACACAAACATGGAAGCAGTATAGATTTTGCATGAGTGGTAATCTGTCTATATCTATACTTATACATAATCATGTATACAATGCCTTGCAAAAGTATTCACCCCCTTGGCATTTTTCGTGTTTTGTTGCTTTGCAACCTGGAATTAACATGAATTGTTTGAGGATTTGCATCATTTAATTTACAGAACATGCCCACAACTTTGAAGATGTTTTTTTAATTTTTTTATTTATTGTGAAGCAAACAACAAATAGGATCAAATAACAGAAAAAGTCAATGTGCATAACTATTCACCCCCCTAAAGTCAATACTTTGTAGAGCCACCTTTTGCGGCAATCACACCTCCAAGTCGCTTTGGATAAGTCTCTATGAGCTTACCACATCTTACCACTGGGATTTTTGCCCATTCCTCCTTGCAAAACTGCTCCAGCTCCTTCAAGTTGGATGGTTTGCGCTTGGGAACAGCAATCTTTAAGTCTGACCACAGATTTTCTATTGGATTAAGGTCTGGGCTTTGACTAGGCCATTCCAACACATTTACATGTTTCCTCTTAAACCACTCAAGTGTTGCTTTAGCAGTGTGTTTGGGGTCATTGTCCTGCTGGAAGGTGAACCTCCGTCCTAGCCTCAAATCATGCACAGAGTGGTACAGGTTTTGCTCAATAATATCCCTGTATTTAGCACCATCCATCTTTCCCTCAACTCTGACCAGTTTCCCAGTCCCGGTTGCTGAAAAATATCCCCACAGCATGATGCTGCCACCACCATGTTTCACTGTGGGGATGGTGTTTTTTGAGTTGATGTGCTGGATTTCCGCCAGACATAGCGTTTTCTTTGATGGCCGAAAAGTTAAATTTTAGTCTCATCAGACCAGAGCACCTTCCTCCATACATTTTGGGAGTCTCCCACATGCCTATTCGCAAACTCAAAACGTGCCATTTTGTTTTTTGCTGAAAGTAATGGCTTTCTTCTGGCCACTCTGCCATAAAGCCCAACTCTACGGAGCGTACGGCTTATTGTCATCCTATGTACAGATACTCCAGTCTCTGCTGTCGAACTCTGCAGCTCCTTCAGGGTTACCCTAAGTCTCTGTGCTGCCTCTCTGATTAATGCCCTCCTTGCCCGGTCCGTGAGTTTTGGTGGGCGGCCGTCTCTTGGCAGGTTTGTTGTTGTGCCATGTTCTTTCAATTTGGTTATGATAGATTTGATGGTGCTCCTGGGGATCATCAAAGATTTGGATATTTTTTATAACCTAACCCTGACTTGTACTTCTTAACAACATTGTCCCTTACTTGTTTGGAGAGTTCCTTGGTCTTCATGGCAGTGTTTGGTTAGTGGTGCCTCTTGCTTAGGTGTTGCAGTCTCTGGGGCCTTTCAAAAAAGGTGTGTATATGTAAAGACAGATCATGTGACTCTTAGATTGCACACAGGTGGACATCATTTCACTAATTATGTGACTTCTGAAGGTAATTGGTGACACCAGAGCTTTTTATGGGCTTCATAACAAAGGGGGTGAATACATACGCACATGCCAATTTTCTGTTTTCTATTTCTAAAAAATAGTTTTATGTATATATTTTTCTCATTTCACTTCACCAACTTAGACTATTGTGTTCTGATCCATCACATAAAATTCAGATTAATAAAACATTGAGGCTGTAATGTATCAAAATAGGTAAAATGTCAAGGGGGTGAATACTTTTGCAAGGCATATATTTATATAGGTATGTATATATATATATATATATATATATATATATATATTGTACCAAAAAACATCACATATATAAATATAATATGTAAATAAATAGAACATATGCTGCTGTGTGAAGAACATTGGAATGTGAAATATTCATATTTTCATGTCTGGTTAACGCACATGGGAATATACATTCAGAATTGATTGAGAGTGGGGTGAGTTTCTTTCACACAGTTTACTTTCAACTCATAATATGAGTGCAACCTGACAAGCACAAAAAGCTTAATTGTAGCTCAATAAACGCTTGAATGGGAGCATTGAATGGAGCTCCACCTGTAATCTGGACCTCAGTGTTTGCCCAGGGAGGGCAGCCTATAAAAATGCAGAAATACAGCCCTTCTGACTATTTAATGAAATCATGGCTAGAGCACAAATCAAACACTACATTTTTCTAAATGGATTGGGCTTTACTGAAATAAGGGAGAGCTCCCCTATTCTAGAAGTACCACCTGCCAGCCTTTGCTGAGGATGACTCAATTTAAGTCACTGCCTTCTTGCTGACATATCATTTCTAGGGCAATGTTGATTACCTTACGACTGGCATTATTTGTGGTAGCAATTTAAAGAAACAACTATCCCTTTTTAAACATAAGTATAATTTCCTAATAAGTTACCCACATGTATTTTTTATGGAAATGCTTAGATCTCCTTGTATAATTAAGTAATTTAATCTCTACAGAGCTGAATTAAGCACTATTTATTGCCCCTGTATAGACAAGTGGAATTATTTCCTCTCCAGCTGATTAGATTGTTACTCTTCCTTGATCATCTTTCCTCTTACCCCCCTGATTATCTGACCACTCAGCTTGCTCTCAGATTGTCTTGCTACTTAGCTTGATCTCAGATTGTCTAGCTACTCAGCTCGCTTTTAGATTATCTGGCTACTGGGCTTGCTCTCAGATTATCTGGCTACTCATCTTGCTCTCAGATTGTCTGCCTACTCAGCTTGCTCTCAGATTGTCTGGCTACTCATCTTTCTCTAGGATTGTCTGGCTACTCAGCTTGCTCTCAGATTGTCTGGCTACTCAGCTCGCTTTTAGATTATCTGGCTTCTTGGCTTGCTCTCAGATTATCTGGCTACTCATCTTGCTCTCTGATTGTCTGCCTACTCAGCTTGCTCTCAGATAGTCTGGCTACTCATCTTACTCTCAGATTATCTGGCTACTCGGCTTGCTCTCAGATTATCTGGCTACTCATCTTGCTCTCTGATTGTCTGCCTACTCAGCTTGCTCTCAGATAGTCTGGCTACTCATCTTGCTCTCAGATTATCTGGCTACTCATCTTGCACTCAGATTATTTAACTATTCAGCTTGCTCTCAGATTTTCTCACTACTCAGCTTGCTCTCAGATTTTCTCACTACTCAGCTTGCTCTCATATTGTGTGGCTACTCAGCTTGCTCTCACATTGTCTGGCTACTCAGCTTGCTCTTAGAATGTCTGGCATCTAAACTTTCTCTCAGATTGTCTGGCTACTCAGCTTGATCTCAGAACGTCGGGCTGCTCAACTTGCCCTCAGATTATCTGGCTACTCAGCTTGCTCTCAGAACGTCTGCCTTCTCAACTTGTGCTCAGATTGTCTGGCTACTCATCTTGCTCTCAGATTGTCTGGCTACTCAGCTTGCTCTCAGGTTGTCTGGCTACTCAGCTTGCTCTAGGATTGTCTGGCTACTTAGCTTGCTCTCAGATTGTCTGGCTACTCAGCTTGCTCTAGGATTGTCTGGCTACTCAGCTTGCTCTCAGATTGTCTGGCTACTCAGCTTGCTCTCAGATTGTCTGGCTACTCAGCTTGCTCTTAGATTGTCTGGCAACTCAGCTTGCTCTCACATTGTCTGGCTACTCAGCTTGCTCTTAGAACGTCTGGCTACTCAACTTGCTCTCAGATTGTCTGGCTACTCAGCTTGATCTCAGAACATCTAGCCACTCAACTTGCCCTCAGATTATTTGGCTACTCAGCTTGCTCTCAGAACATCTGCCTTCTCAACTTGTGCTTAGATTGTCTGGCTACTTAGCTTGCTCTCAGATTGCCTGGCTACTTAGCTTGCTCTAGGATTGTCTGGCTACTCAGCTTGCTCTCAGATTATCTGACTACTCATCTTGCTCTCAGATTGTCTGGCTACTCAGCTTGCTCTCAGATTGTCTAAATACTCAGCTTGCTGCTCTCAGATTGTCTGGCTACTCTGCTTGCTCTCAGAATGTCTCACTACTCAACTTGCTCTCAGATTGTCTGGCTACTCACCTTGCTCTCAGATTGTCTCGCTACTCAACTAACTCTTAGATTATCTGGCTACTCATCTTGCTCACAGATTTTCTCACTACTCAGCTTGCTCTCAGATTGACTGTTTGCTCAGCTTGCTCTCAGATTGTCTGGCTACTCAACTTGCTCTCAGATTGTCTGGCTACTCAGCTTGCTCTCAGATTGTCTAGCTATTCAGTGTGCTCTCAGACTGTCTGGCTATTCAACTTGCTCTCAGATTGTCTGGCTACTCAGCTTGCTCTCAGATTTTTTCACTACTCAACTTGCTCTCATATTGTATGGCTACTCAGCTTACTCTCAGATTGTCTGGCTACTCAACTTGCTCTCAGAATGTCTGGATACTCAGCTTGCTCTCAGATTGTCTTGCTACTCAGCTTGTTCTCAGATTGTCTGGCTACTCAGCTTGCTCTCAGATTGTCTGGCTACTCAGCTCGCTTTTAGATTATCTGACTACTCGGCTTGCTCTCAGATTATCTGGCTACTCATCTTGCTCTCTGATTGTCTGCCTACTCATCTTGCTCTCAGATTGTCTGGCTTCTCAGCTCGCTTTTAGATTATCTGGCTACTCGGCTTGCTCTCAGATTATCTGGCTACTCATCTTGCTCAAATATTTTCTCACTACTCAGCTTGCTCTCAGATTGACTGTTTGCTCAGCTTGCTCTCAAATTGTCTGGCTACTCAACTTGCTCTCAGATTGTCTAGCTACTCAGTGTGCTCTCAGAACGTCTGGCTATTCAACTTTCTCTCAGATTTTCTGGCTACTCAGCTTACTCTAATTGTCTGGCTACTCAGCTTGCTCTCAGATTTTTTCACTACTCAGCTTGCTCTCATATTGTATGGCTACTCAGCTTACTCTCAGATTGTGTGGCTACTCAACTTGCTCTCAGATTGTCTGGATACTCAGCTTGCTCTTAGATTGTCTGGATACTCATCTTGCTCTCAGATTGTCTGGATACTCAGCTTGCTCTCAGATTGTCTGGCTACTCAGCTTGTTCTCAGATTGTCTGGCTACTCAGCTTGCTCTCAGATTGTCTGGCTACTCAGCTCGCTTTTAGATTATCTGGCTACTCGGCTTGCTCTCAGATTATCTGGCTACTCATCTTTCTCTCTGATTGTCTGCCTACTCGGCTTGCTCTCAGATAGTCTGGCTACTCATCTTACTCTCAGATTATCTGGCTACTCGGCTTGCTCTCAGATTATCTGGCTACTCGGCTTGCTCTCTGATTGTCTGCCTACTCAGCTTGCTCTCAGATAGTCTGGCTACTCATCTTGCTCTCAGATTATCTGGCTACTCATCTTGCTCTCAGATTATCTGGCTACTCATCTTGCTCTCAGATTATCTGGCTACTCATCTTGCTCTCAGATTATTTAACTATTCAGCTTGCTCTCAGATTTTCTCACTACTCATCTTTCTCTCATATTGTGTGGCTACACAGCTTGCTCTCAGATTGTCTTGCTACTCAGTTTGCTCTCAGATTGTCTGGCAACTCAGTTTGCTCTCACATTGTCTGGCTACTCAGCTTGCCCTTAGAATGTCTGGCTACTAAACTTTCTTTCAGATTGTCTGGCTACTCAGCTTGATCTCAGAACGTCAGGCTGCTCAACTTGCCCTCAGATTATCTGGCTACAAAACTTGCTCTCAGAACGTCTGCCTTCTCAACTTGTGCTCAGATTGTCTGGCTACTCATCTTGCTCTCAGATTGTCTGGCTACTCATCTTGCTCTCAGATTGTCTGGCTACTCGGCTTGCTCTCAGATTGTCTGGCTACTCAGCTTGCTCTCAGATTGTCTGGCTACTCAGCTTGCTCTCAGATTGTCTGGCTACTCAGCTTGTTCTCAGATTGTCTGGCCACTCAGCTTGCTCTCAGATTGTCTGGCTACTCAGCTCGCTTTTAGATTATCTGGCTACTCGGCTTGCTCTCAGATTATCTGGCTACTCATCTTTCTCTCTGATTGTCTGCCTACTCAGCTTGCTCTCAGATAGTCTGGCTACTCATCTTACTCTCAGATTATCTGGCTACTCGGCTTGCTCTCAGATTATCTGGCTACTCGGCTTGCTCTCTGATTGTCTGCCTACTCAGCTTGCTCTCAGATAGTCTGGCTACTCATCTTGCTCTCAGATTATCTGGCTACTCATCTTGCTCTCAGATTATTTAACTATTCAGCTTGCTCTCAGATTTTCTCACTACTCAGCTTTCTCTCATATTGTGTGGCTACACAGCTTGCTCTCAGATTGTCTTGCTACTCAGTTTGCTCTCAGATTGTCTGGCTATTCAACTTGCTCTCAGATTGTCTGGCAACTCAGTTTGCTCTCACATTGTCTGGCTACTCAGCTTGCTCTTAGAATGTCTGGCTACTAAACTTTCTTTCAGATTGTCTGGCTACTCAGCTTGATCTCAGAACGTCAGGCTGCTCAACTTGCCCTCAGATTATCTGGCTACACAACTTGCTCTCAGAACGTCTGCCTTCTCAACTTGTGCTCAGATTGTCTGGCTACTCATCTTGCTCTCAGATTGTCTGGCTACTCAGCTTGCTCTCAGGTTGTCTGGCTACTCAGCTTACTCTAGGATTGTCTGGCTACTTAGCTTGCTCTCAGATTGTCTGGTTACTCAGCTTGCTCTAGGATTGTCTGGCTACTTAGCTTGCTCTCAGATTGTCTGGCTACTCAGCTTGCTCTAGGATTGTCTGGCTACTCAGCTTGCTCTCAGATTGTCTGGCTACTCAGCTTGCTCTCAGACTTTCTGGCTATTCAACTTGCTCTCAGATTGTCTGGCAACTCAGCTTGCTCTCACATTGTCTGGCTACTCAGCTTGCTCTTAGAACGTCTGGCTACTCAACTTGCTCTCAGATTGTCTGGCTACTCAGCTTGATCTCAGAACATCTAGCCACTCAACTTGCCCTCAGATTATTTGGCTACTCAGCTTGCTCTCAGAACGTCTGCCTTCTCAACTTGTGCTTAGATTGTCTGGCTACTTAGCTTGCTCTCAGATTGTCTGGCTACTTAGCTTGCTCTAGGATTGTCTGTCTACTCAGCTTGCTCTCAGATTATCTGACTACTCATCTTGCTCTCAGATTGTCTGCCTACTTAGCTTGCTCTCAGATTATCTGACTATCCATCTTGCTCTCAGATTGTCTGCCTACTTAGCTTGCTCTCAGATTGTCTGGCTACTCAGCTTGCTCTCAGATTGTCTAAATACTCAGCTTGCTGCTCTCAGATTGTCTGGCTACTCAGCTTGCTCTCAGATTGTCTCGCTACTCAGCTTGCTCTCAGATTGTCTAAATACTCAGATTGCTGCTCTCATATTGTCTGGCTACTCTGCTTGCTCTCAGAATGTCTCACTACTCAACTTGCTCTCAGATTGTCTGGCTACTCACCTTGCTCTCAGATTGTCTCGCTACTCAACTAACTCTTAGATTATCTGGCTACTCATCTTGCTCACAGATTTTCTCACTACTCAGCTTGCTCTCAGATTGACTGTTTGCTCAGCTTGCTCTCAGATAGTCTGGCTACTCAACTTGCTCTCAGATTGTCTGGCTACTCAGCTTGTCTAGCTATTCAGTGTGCTCTCAGACTGTCTGGCTATTCAACTTGCTCTCAGATTGTCTGGCTACTCAACTTGCTCTCAGATTGTCTCGCTACTCAACTAACTCTTAGATTATCTGGCTACTCATCTTTCTCTCTGATTGTCTGCCTACTCAGTTTGCTCTCAGATAGTCTGGCTACTCATCTTACTCTCAGATTATCTGGCTACTCGGCTTGCTCTCAGATTGTCTGGATACTCAGCTTGCTCTCAGATTGTCTGGCTACTCAGCTTGCTCTCAGATTGTCTGGCTACTCAGCTTGTTCTCAGATTGTCTGGCTACTCAGCTTGTTCTCAGATTGTCTGGCTACTCAGCTTGCTCTCAGATTGTCTGGCTACTCAGCTCGCTTTTAGATTATCTGGCTACTCGGCTTGCTCTCAGATTATCTGGCTACTCATCTTTCTCTCTGATTGTCTGCCTACTCAGCTTGCTCTCAGATAGTCTGGCTACTCATCTTACTCTCAGATTATCTGGCTACTCGGCTTGCTCTCAGATTATCTGGCTACTCGGCTTGCTCTCTGATTGTCTGCCTACTCAGCTTGCTCTCAGATAGTCTGGCTACTCATCTTGCTCTCAGATTATCTGGCTACTCATCTTGCTCTCAGATTATTTATCTATTCAGGTTGCTCTCAGATTTCCTCACTACTCAGCTTTCTCTCATATTGTGTGGCTACACAGCTTGCTCTCAGATTGTCTGGCTACTCAGTTTGCTCTCAGATTGTCTGTCTACTCAGCTTGCTCTTAGAATGTCTGGCTACTAAACTTTCTTTCAGATTGTCTGGCTACTCAGCTTGATCTCAGAACGTCGGGCTGCTCAACTTGCCCTCAGATTATCTGGCTACACAACTTGCTCTCAGAACGTCTGCCTTCTCAACTTGTGCTCAGATTGTCTGGCTACTCATCTTGCTCTCAGATTGTCTGGCTACTCAGCTTGCTCTCAGGTTGCCTGGCTACTCATTTTACTCTAGGATTGTCTGGCTACTTAGCTTGCTCTCAGATTGTGTGGCTACTCAACTTGCCCTCAGATTATCTGGCTACACAACTTGCTCTCAGAACGTCTGCCTTCTCAACTTGTGCTCAGATTGTCTGGCTACTCATCTTGCTCTCAGAATGTCTGGCTACTCAGCTTGCTCTCAGATTGTCTTGCTACTCAGCTTGTTCTCAGATTGTCTGGCTACTCAGCTTGCTCTCAGATTGTCTGGCTACTCAGCTCGCTTTTAGATTATCTGACTACTCGGCTTGCTCTCAGATTATCTGGCTACTCATCTTGCTCTCTGATTGTCTGCCTACTCAGCTTGCTCTCAGATAGTCTGGCTACTCATCTTACTCTCAGATTATCTGGCTACTCGGCTTGCTCTCAGATTATCTGGCTATTCATCTTGCTCCAAGATTTTCTCACTACTCAGCTTGCTCTCAGATTGACTGTTTGTTCAGCTTGCTCTCAAATTGTCTGGCTACTCAACTTACTCTCAGATTGTCTGGCTACTCAGCTTGCTCTCAGATTGTCTAGCTACTCAGTGTGCTCTCAGAACGTCTGGCTATTCAACTTTCTCTCAGATTTTCTGGCTACTCAGCTTGCTCTAATTGTCTGGCTACTCAACTTGCTCTCAGATTTTTTCACTACTCAGCTTGCTCTCATATTGTATGGCTACTCATCTTACTCTCAGATTGTGTGGCTACTCAACTTTCTCTCAGATTGTCTGGATACTCAGCTTGCTCTCAGATTGTCTGGCTACTCAGCTTGCTCTCAGATTGTCTGGCTACTCAGCTTGCTCTCAGATTGTCTGGCTACTCAGCTTGTTCTCAGATTGTCTGGCTACTCAGCTTGCTCTCAGATTGTCTGGCTACTCAGCTCGCTTTTAGATTATCTGGCTACTCGGCTTGCTCTCAGATTATCTGGCTACTCATCTTTCTCTCTGATTGTCTGGCTACTCATCTTACTCTCAGATTATCTGGCTACTCGGCTTGCTCTCAGATTATCTGGCTACTCGGCTTGCTCTCTGATTGTCTGCCTACTCAGCTTGCTCTCAGATAGTCTGGCTACTCATCTTGCTCTCAGATTATCTGGCTACTCATCTTGCTCTCAGATTATTTAACTATTCAGCTTGCTCTCAGATTTCCTCACTACTCAGCTTTCTCTCATATTGTGTGGCTACACAGCTTGCTCTCAGATTGTCTGGCTACTCAGTTTGCTCTCAGATTGTCTGGCTACTCAGCTTGCTCTTAGAATGTCTGGCTACTAAACTTTCTTTCAGATTGTCTGGTTACTCAGCTTGATCTCAGAACGTCGGGCTGCTCAATTTGCCCTCAGATTATCTGGCTACACAGCTTGCTCTCAGATTGTCTGGCTACTCAGTTTGCTCTCAGATTGTCTGGCTACTCAGCTTGCTCTTAGAATGTCTGGCTACTAAACTTTCTTTCAGATTGTCTGGCTACTCAGCTTGATCTCAGAACGTCGGGCTGCTCAACTTGCCCTCAGATTATCTGGCTACACAACTTGCTCTCAGAACGTCTGCCTTCTCAACTTGTGCTCAGATTGTCTGGCTACTCATCTTGCTCTCAGATTGTCTGGCTACTCAGCTTGCTCTCAGGTTGTCTGGCTACTCAGCTTACTCTAGGATTGTCTGGCTACTTAGCTTGCTCTCAGATTGTGTGGCTACTCAACTTGCTCTCAGATTGTCTGGCTACTCAGCTTGCTCTCAGATAGTCTGGCTACTCATCTTGCTCTCAGATTATCTGGCTACTCATCTTGCTCTCAGATTATTTAACTATTCAGCTTGCTCTCAGATTTCCTCACTACTCAGCTTTCTCTCATATTGTGTGGCTACACAGCTTGCTCTCAGATTGTCTGGCTACTCAGTTTGCTCTCAGATTGTCTGGCTACTCAGCTTGCTCTTAGAATGTCTGGCTACTAAACTTTCTTTCAGATTGTCTGGCTACTCAGCTTGATCTCAGAACGTCGGGCTGCTCAACTTGCCCTCAGATTATCTGGCTACACAGCTTGCTCTCAGATTGTCTGGCTACTCAGTTTGCTCTCAGATTGTCTGGCTACTCAGCTTGCTCTTAGAATGTCTGGCTACTAAACTTTCTTTCAGATTGTCTGGCTACTCAGCTTGATCTCAGAACGTCGGGCTGCTCAACTTGCCCTCAGATTATCTGGCTACACAACTTGCTCTCAGAACGTCTGCCTTCTCAACTTGTGCTCAGATTGTCTGGCTACTCATCTTGCTCTCAGATTGTCTGGCTACTCAGCTTGCTCTCAGGTTGTCTGGCTACTCAGCTTACTCTAGGATTGTCTGGCTACTTAGCTTGCTCTCAGATTGTGTGGCTACTCAACTTGCTCTCAGATTGTCTGGCTACTCAGCTTGCTCTCAGATTGTCTGGCTACTCAGCTTGTTCTCAGATTGTCTGGCTACTCAGCTTGCTCTCAGATTGTCTGGCTACTCAGCTCGCTTTTAGATTATCTGGCTACTCGGCTTGCTCTCAGATTATCTGGCTACTCATCTTTCTCTCTGATTGTCTGCCTACTCAGCTTGCTCTCAGATAGTCTGGCTACTTAGCTTGCTCTCAGATTGTCTGGTTACACAGCTTGCTCTAGGATTGTCTGGCTACTCAGCTTGCTCTCTGATTGTCTGCCTACTCAGCTTGCTCTCAGATTGTCTGGCTTCTCAGCTCGCTTTTAGATTATCTGGCTACTCGGCTTGCTCTCAGATTATCTGGCTACTCATCTTGCTCAAATATTTTCTCACTACTCAGCTTGCTCTCAGATTGACTGTTTGCTCAGCTTGCTCTCAAATTGTCTGGCTACTCAACTTGCTCTCAGATTGTCTAGCTACTCAGTGTGCTCTCAGAACGTCTGGCTATTCAACTTTCTCTCAGATTTTCTGGCTACTCAGCTTGCTCTAATTGTCTGGCTACTCAGCTTGCTCTCAGATTTTTTCACTACTCAGCTTGCTCTCATATTGTATGGCTACTCAGCTTACTCTCAGATTGTGTGGCTACTCAACTTGCTCTCAGATTGTCTGGATACTCAGCTTGCTCTTAGATTGTCTGGATACTCATCTTGCTCTCAGATTGTCTGGATACTCAGCTTGCTCTCAGATTGTCTGGCTACTCAGCTTGTTCTCAGATTGTCTGGCTACTCGGCTTGCTCTCAGATAGTCTGGCTACTCATCTTTCTCTCTGATTGTCTGCCTACTCGGCTTGCTCTCAGATAGTCTGGCTACTCATCTTACTCTCAGATTATCTGGCTACTCGGCTTGCTCTCAGATTATCTGGCTACTCGGCTTGCTCTCTGATTGTCTGCCTACTCAGCTTGCTCTCAGATAGTCTGGCTACTCATCTTGCTCTCAGATTATCTGGCTACTCATCTTGCTCTCAGATTATCTGGCTACTCATCTTGCTCTCAGATTATCTGGCTACTCATCTTGCTCTCAGATTATTTAACTATTCAGCTTGTTCTCAGATTTTCTCACTACTCAGCTTTCTCTCATATTGTGTGGCTACACAGCTTGCTCTCAGATTGTCTTGCTACTCAGTTTGCTCTCAGATTGTCTGGCAACTCAGTTTGCTCTCACATTGTCTGGCTACTCAGCTTGCTCTTAGAATGTCTGGCTACTAAACTTTCTTTCAGATTGTCTGGCTACTCAGCTTGATCTCAGAACGTCAGGCTGCTCAACTTGCCCTCAGATTATCTGGCTACAAAACTTGCTCTCAGAACGTCTGCCTTCTCAACTTGTGCTCAGATTGTCTGGCTACTCATCTTGCTCTCAGATTGTCTGGCTACTCATCTTGCTCTCAGATTGTCTGGCTACTCGGCTTGCTCTCAGATTGTCTGGATACTCAGCTTGCTCTCAGATTGTCTGGCTACTCAGCTTGCTCTCAGATTGTCTGGCTACTCAGCTTGTTCTCAGATTGTCTGGCCACTCAGCTTGCTCTCAGATTGTCTGGCTACTCATCTCGCTTTTAGATTATCTGGCTACTCGGCTTGCTCTCAGATTATCTGGCTACTCATCTTTCTCTCTGATTGTCTGCCTACTCAGCTTGCTCTCAGCTAGTCTGGCTACTCATCTTACTCTCAGATTATCTGGCTACTCGGCTTGCTCTCAGATTATCTGGCTACTCGGCTTGCTCTCTGATTGTCTGCCTACTCAGCTTGCTCTCAGATAGTCTGGCTACTCATCTTGCTCTCAGATTATCTGGCTACTCATCTTGCTCTCAGATTATTTAACTATTCAGCTTGCTCTCAGATTTTCTCACTACTCAGCTTTCTCTCATATTGTGTGGCTACACAGCTTTCTCTCATATTGTGTGGCTACACAGCTTGCTCTCAGATTGTCTTGCTACTCAGTTTGCTCTCAGATTGTCTGGCAACTCAGTTTGCTCTCACATTGTCTGGCTACTCAGCTTGCTCTTAGAATGTCTGGCTACTAAACTTTCTTTCAGATTGTCTGGCTACTCAGCTTGATCTCAGAACGTCAGGCTGCTCAACTTGCCCTCAGATTATCTGGCTACAAAACTTGCTCTCAGAACGTCTGCCTTCTCAACTTGTGCTCAGATTGTCTGGCTACTCATCTTGCTCTCAGATTGTCTGGCTACTCATCTTGCTCTCAGATTGTCTGGCTACTCGGCTTGCTCTCAGATTGTCTGGATACTCAGCTTGTTCTCAGATTGTCTGGCCACTCAGCTTGCTCTCAGATTGTCTGGCTACTCAGCTCGCTTTTAGATTATCTGGCTACTCGGCTTGCTCTCAGATTATCTGGCTACTCATCTTTCTCTCTGATTGTCTGCCTACTCAGCTTGCTCTCAGATAGTCTGGCTACTCATCTTACTCTCAGATTATCTGGCTACTCGGCTTGCTCTCAGATTATCTGGCTACTCGGCTTGCTCTCTGATTGTCTGCCTACTCAGCTTGCTCTCAGATAGTCTGGCTACTCATCTTGCTCTCAGATTATCTGGCTACTCATCTTGCTCTCAGATTATCTGGCTACTCAACTTGCTCTCAGATTGTCTGGCTACTCAGCTTGATCTCAGAACATCTAGCCACTCAACTTGCCCTCAGATTATTTGGCTACTCAGCTTGCTCTCAGAACGTCTGCCTTCTCAACTTGTGCTTAGATTGTCTGGCTACTTAGCTTGCTCTCAGATTGTCTGGCTACTTAGCTTGCTCTAGGATTGTCTGTCTACTCAGCTTGCTCTCAGATTATCTGACTACTCATCTTGCTCTCAGATTGTCTGCCTACTTAGCTTGCTCTCAGATTATCTGACTATCCATCTTGCTCTCAGATTGTCTGCCTACTTAGCTTGCTCTCAGATTGTCTGGCTACTCAGCTTGCTCTCAGATTGTCTAAATACTCAGCTTGCTGCTCTCAGATTGTCTGGCTACTCAGCTTGCTCTCAGATTGTCTCGCTACTCAGCTTGCTCTCAGATTGTCTAAATACTCAGATTGCTGCTCTCATATTGTCTGGCTACTCTGCTTGCTCTCAGAATGTCTCACTACTCAACTTGCTCTCAGATTGTCTGGCTACTCACCTTGCTCTCAGATTGTCTCGCTACTCAACTAACTCTTAGATTATCTGGCTACTCATCTTGCTCACAGATTTTCTCACTACTCAGCTTGCTCTCAGATTGACTGTTTGCTCAGCTTGCTCTCAGATAGTCTGGCTACTCAACTTGCTCTCAGATTGTCTGGCTACTCAGCTTGTCTAGCTATTCAGTGTGCTCTCAGACTGTCTGGCTATTCAACTTGCTCTCAGATTGTCTGGCTACTCGCCTTGCTCTCAGATTGTCTCGCTACTCAACTAACTCTTAGATTATCTGGCTACTCATCTTTCTCTCTGATTGTCTGCCTACTCAGTTTGCTCTCAGATAGTCTGGCTACTCATCTTACTCTCAGATTATCTGGCTACTCGGCTTGCTCTCAGATTGTCTGGATACTCAGCTTGCTCTCAGATTGTCTGGCTACTCAGCTTGCTCTCAGATTGTCTGGCTACTCAGCTTGTTCTCAGATTGTCTGGCTACTCAGCTTGCTCTCAGATTGTCTGGCTACTCAGCTCGCTTTTAGATTATCTGGCTACTCGGCTTGCTCTCAGATTATCTGGCTACTCATCTTTCTCTCTGATTGTCTGCCTACTCAGCTTGCTCTCAGATAGTCTGGCTACTCATCTTACTCTCAGATTATCTGGCTACTCGGCTTGCTCTCAGATTATCTGGCTACTCGGCTTGCTCTCTGATTGTCTGCCTACTCAGCTTGCTCTCAGATAGTCTGGCTACTCATCTTGCTCTCAGATTATCTGGCTACTCATCTTGCTCTCAGATTATTTAACTATTCAGCTTGCTCTCAGATTTTCTCACTACTCAGCTTTCTCTCATATTGTGTGGCTACACAGCTTGCTCTCAGATTGTCTTGCTACTCAGTTTGCTCTCAGATTGTCTGGCTATTCAACTTGCTCTCACATTGTCTGGCTACTCAGCTTGCTCTTAGAATGTCTGGCTACTAAACTTTCTTTCAGATTGTCTGGCTACTCAGCTTGATCTCAGAACATCAGGCTGCTCAACTTGCCCTCAGATTATCTGGCTACACAACTTGCTCTCAGAACGTCTGCCTTCTCAACTTGTGCTCAGATTGTCTGGCTACTCATCTTGCTCTCAGATTGTCTGGCTACTCAGCTTGCTCTCAGGTTGTCTGGCTACTCAGCTTACTCTAGGATTGTCTGGCTACTTAGCTTGCTCTCAGATTGTCTGGTTACTCAGCTTGCTCTAGGATTGTCTGGCTACATAGCTTGCTCTCAGATTGTCTGGCTACTCAGCTTGCTCTAGGATTGTCTGGCTACTCAGCTTGCTCTCAGATTGTCTGGCTACTCAGCTTGCTCTCAGTCTTTCTGGCTATTCAACTTGCTCTCAGATTGTCTGGCAACTCAGCTTGCTCTCACATTGTCTGGCTACTCAGCTTGCTCTTAGAACGTCTGGCTACTCAACTTGCTCTCAGATTGTCTGGCTACTCAGCTTGATCTCAGAACATCTAGCCACTCAACTTGCCCTCAGATTATTTGGCTACTCAGCTTGCTCTCAGAACGTCTGCCTTCTCAACTTGTGCTTAGATTGTCTGGCTACTTAGCTTGCTCTCAGATTGTCTGGCTACTTAGCTTGCTCTAGGATTGTCTGGCTACTCAGCTTGCTCTCAGATTATCTGACTACTCATCTTGCTCTCAGATTGTCTGCCTACTTAGCTTGCTCTCAGATTATCTGACTATCCATCTTGCTCTCAGATTGTCTGCCTACTTAGCTTGCTCTCAGATTGTCTGGCTACTCAGCTTGCTCTCAGATTGTCTAAATACTCAGCTTGCTGCTCTCAGATTGTCTGGCTATTCAGCTTGCTCTCAGAATGTCTCACTACTCAACTTGCTCTCAGATTGTCTGGCTACTCAGCTTGCTCTCAGATTGTCTCGCTTCTCAGCTTGCTCTCAGATTGTCTAAATACTCAGATTGCTGCTCTCAGATTGTCTGGCTACTCTGCTTGCTCTCAGAATGTCTCACTACTCAACTTGCTCTCAGATTGTCTGGCTACTCACCTTGCTCTCAGATTGTCTCGCTACTCAACTAACTCTTAGATTATCTGGCTACTCATCTTGCTCACAGATTTTCTCACTACTCAGCTTGCTCTCAGATTGACTGTTTGCTCAGCTTGCTCTCAGATTGTCTGGCTACTCAACTTGCTCTCAGATTGTCTGGCTACTCAGCTTGCTCTCAGATTGTCTAGCTATTCAGTGTGCTCTCAGACTGTCTGGCTATTCAACTTGCTCTCAGATTGTCTGGCTACTCACCTTGCTCTCAGATTGTCTCCCTACTCAACTAACTCTTAGATTATCTGGCTACTCATCTTGCTCACAGATTTTCTCACTACTCAGCTTGCTCTCAGATTGACTGTTTGCTCAGCTTGCTCTCAGATTGTCTGGCTACTCAACTTGCTCTCAGATTGTCTGGCTACTCAGCTTGCTCTAAGATTGTCTAGCTATTCAGTGTGCTCTCAGACTGTCTGGCTATTCAACTTACTCTCAGATTGTCTGGCTACTCAGCTTGCTCTCAGATTTTCTCACTACTCAGCTTGCTCTCATATTGTATGGCTACTCAGCTTACTCTCAGATTGTCTGGCTACTCAACTTGCTCTCAGAATGTCTGGATACTCAGCTTGCTCTCAGATTGTCTTGCTACTCAGCTTGTTCTCAGATTGTCTGGCTACTCAGCTTGCTCTCAGATTGTCTGGCTACTCAGCTCGCTTTTAGATTATCTGACTACTCGGCTTGCTCTCAGATTATCTGCCTACTCAGCTTGCTCTCAGATAGTCTGGCTACTCATCTTACTCTCAGATTATCTGGCTACTCGTCTTGCTCTCAGATTATCTGGCTACTCATCTTGCTCACATATTTTCTCACTACTCAGCTTGCTCTCAGATTGACTGTTTGCTCAGCTTGCTCTCAAATTGTCTGGCTACTCAACTTGCTCTCAGATTGTCTGGCTACTCAGCTTGCTCTCAGATTGTCTAGCTACTCAGTGTGCTCTCAGAACGTCTGGCTATTCAACTTTCTCTCAGATTTTCTGGCTACTCAGCTTGCTCTAATTGTCTGGCTACTCAGCTTGCTCTCAGATTTTTTCACTACTCAGCTTGCTCTCATATTGTATGGCTACTCATCTTACTCTCAGATTGTGTGGCTACTCAACTTGCTCTCAGATTGTCTGGATACTCAGCTTGCTCTCAGATTGTCTGGCTACTCAGCTTGCTCTCAGATTGTCTGGCTACTCAGCTTGTTCTCAGATTGTCTGGCTACTCAGCTTGCTCTCAGATTGTCTGGCTACTCAGCTCGCTTTTAGATTATCTGGCTACTCGGCTTGCTCTCAGATTATCTGGCTACTCATCTTTCTCTCTGTTTGTCTGCCTACTCAGCTTGCTCTCAGATAGTCTGGCTACTCATCTTACTCTCAGATTATCTGGCTACTCGGCTTGCTCTCAGATTATCTGGCTACTCGGCTTGCTCTCTGATTGTCTGCCTACTCAGCTTGCTCTCAGATAGTCTGGCTACTCATCTTGCTCTCAGATTATCTGGCTACTCATCTTGCTCTCAGATTATTTAACTATTCAGGTTGCTCTCAGATTTCCTCACTACTCAGCTTTCTCTCATATTGTGTGGCTACACAGCTTGCTCTCAGATTGTCTGGCTACTCAGTTTGCTCTCAGATTGTCTGTCTACTCAGCTTGCTCTTAGAATGTCTGGCTACTAAACTTTCTTTCAGATTGTCTGGCTACTCAGCTTGATCTCAGAACGTCGGGCTGCTCAACTTGCCCTCAGATTATCTGGCTACACAGCTTGCTCTCAGATTGTCTGGCTACTCAGTTTGCTCTCAGATTGTCTGGCTACTCAGCTTGCTCTTAGAATGTCTGGCTACTAAACTTTCTTTCAGATTGTCTGGCTACTCAGCTTGATCTCAGAACGTCGGGCTGCTCAACTTGCCCTCAGATTATCTGGCTACACAACTTGCTCTCAGAACGTCTGCCTTCTCAACTTGTGCTCAGATTGTCTGGCTACTCATCTTGCTCTCAGATTGTCTGGCTACTCAGCTTGCTCTCAGGTTGCCTGGCTACTCATTTTACTCTAGGATTGTCTGGCTACTTAGCTTGCTCTCAGATTGTGTGGCTACTCAACTTGCTCTCAGAACGTCTGCCTTCTCAACTTGTGCTCAGATTGTCTGGCTACTCATCTTGCTCTCAGAATGTCTGGCTACTCAGCTTGCTCTCAGATTGTCTTGCTACTCAGCTTGTTCTCAGATTGTCTGGCTACTCAGCTTGCTCTCAGATTGTCTGGCTACTCAGCTCGCTTTTAGATTATCTGACTACTCGGCTTGCTCTCAGATTATCTGGCTACTCATCTTGCTCTCTGATTGTCTGCCTACTCAGCTTGCTCTCAGATAGTCTGGCTACTCATCTTACTCTCAGATTATCTGGCTACTCGGCTTGCTCTCAGATTATCTGGCTATTCATCTTGCTCAAAGATTTTCTCACTACTCAGCTTGCTCTCAGATTGACTGTTTGTTCAGCTTGCTCTCAAATTGTCTGGCTACTCAATTTGCTCTTAGATTGTCTGGCTACTCAGCTTGCTCTCAGATTGTCTAGCTACTCAGTGTGCTCTCAGAACGTCTGGCTATTCAACTTTCTCTCAGATTTTCTGGCTACTCAGCTTGCTCTAATTGTCTGGCTACTCAGCTTGCTCTCAGATTTTTTCACTACTCAGCTTGCTCTCATATTGTATGGCTACTCATCTTACTCTCAGATTGTGTGGCTACTCAACTTGCTCTCAGATTGTCTGGATACTCAGCTTGCTCTCAGATTGTCTGGCTACTCATCTTGCTCTCAGATTGTCTGGCTACTCAGCTTGTTCTCAGATTGTCTGGCTACTCAGCTTGCTCTCAGATTGTCTGGCTACTCAGCTCGCTTTTAGATTATCTGGCTACTCGTCTTGCTCTCAGATTATCTGGCTACTCATCTTTCTCTCTGATTGTCTGCCTACTCAGCTTGCTCTCAGATAGTCTGGCTACTCATCTTACTCTCAGATTATCTGGCTACTCGGCTTGCTCTCAGATTATCTGGCTACTCGGCTTGCTCTCTGATTGTCTGCCTACTCAGCTTGCTCTCAGATAGTCTGGCTACTCATCTTGCTCTCAGATTATCTGGCTACTCATCTTGCTCTCAGATTATTTAACTATTCAGGTTGCTCTCAGATTTCCTCACTACTCAGCTTTCTCTCATATTGTGTGGCTACACAGCTTGCTCTCAGATTGTCTGGCTACTCAGTTTGCTCTCAGATTGTCTGTCTACTCAGCTTGCTCTTAGAATGTCTGGCTACTAAACTTTCTTTCAGATTGTCTGGCTACTCAGCTTGATGTCAGAACGTCGGGCTGCTCAACTTGCCCTCAGATTATCTGGCTACACAACTTGCTCTCAGAACGTCTGCCTTCTCAACTTGTGCTCAGATTGTCTGGCTACTCATCTTGCTCTCAGATTGTCTGGCTACTCAGCTTGCTCTCAGGTTGCCTGGCTACTCATTTTACTCTAGGATTGTCTGGCTACTTAGCTTGCTCTCAGATTGTGTGGCTACTCAACTTGCTCTCAGAACGTCTGCCTTCTCAACTTGTGCTCAGATTGTCTGGCTACTCATCTTGCTCTCAGAATGTCTGGCTACTCAGCTTGCTCTCAGATTGTCTGGCTACTCAGCTTGCTCTCAGATTGTCTGGCTACTCAGCTCGCTTTTAGATTATCTTACTACTCGGCTTGCTCTCAGATTATCTGGCTACTCATCTTGCTCTCTGATTGTCTGCCTACTCAGCTTGCTCTCAGATAGTCTGGCTACTCATCTTACTCTCAGATTATCTGGCTACTCGGCTTGCTCTCAGATTATCTGGCTATTCATCTTGCTCAAAGATTTTCTCACTACTCAGCTTGCTCTCAGATTGACTGTTTGTTCAGCTTGCTCTCAAATTGTCTGGCTACTCAACTTGCTCTCAGATTGTCTGGCTACTCAGCTTGCTCTCAGATTGTCTAGCTACTCAGTGTGCTCTCAGAACGTCTGGCTACTCAGTTTGCTCTCAGATTGTCTGGCTACTCAGCTTGCTCTAATTGTCTGGCTACTCAGCTTGCTCTCAGATTTTTTCACTACTCAGCTTGCTCTCATATTGTATGGCTACTCATCTTACTCTCAGATTGTGTGGCTACTCAACTTGCTCTCAGATTGTCTGGATACTCAGCTTGCTCTCAGATTGTCTGGCTACTCAGCTTGCTCTCAGATTGTCTGGCTACTCAGCTTGCTCTCAGATTGTCTGGCTACTCAGCTTGTTCTCAGATTGTCTGGCTACTCAGCTTGCTCTCAGATTGTCTGGCTACTCAGCTCGCTTTTAGATTATCTGGCTACTCGGCTTGCTCTCAGATTATCTGGCTACTCATCTTTCTCTCTGATTGTCTGGCTACTCATCTTACTCTCAGATTGTCTGGCTACTCGGCTTGCTCTCAGATTATCTGGCTACTCGGCTTGCTCTCTGATTGTCTGCCTACTCAGCTTGCTCTCAGATAGTCTGGCTACTCATCTTGCTCTCAGATTATCTGGCTACTCATCTTGCTCTCAGATTATTTAACTATTCAGCTTGCTCTCAGATTTCCTCACTACTCAGCTTTCTCTCATATTGTGTGGCTACACAGCTTGCTCTCAGATTGTCTGGCTACTCAGTTTGCTCTCAGATTGTCTGGCTACTCAGCTTGCTCTTAGAATGTCTGGCTACTAAACTTTCTTTCAGATTGTCTGGCTACTCAGCTTGATCTCAGAACGTCGGGCTGCTCAACTTGCCCTCAGATTATCTGGCTACACAGCTTGCTCTCAGATTGTCTGGCTACTCAGTTTGCTCTCAGATTGTCTGGCTACTCAGCTTGCTCTAAGAATGTCTGGCTACTAAACTTTCTATCAGATTGTCTGGCTACTCAGCTTGATCTCAGAACGTCGGGCTGCTCAACTTGCCCTCAGATTATCTGGCTACACAACTTGCTCTCAGAACGTCTGCCTTCTCAACTTGTGCTCAGATTGTCTGGCTACTCATCTTGCTCTCAGATTGTCTGGCTACTCAGCTTGCTCTCAGGTTGTCTGGCTACTCAGCTTACTCTAGGATTGTCTGGCTACTTAGCTTGCTCTCAGATTGTGTGGCTACTCAACTTGCTCTCAGATTGTCTGGCTACTCAGCTTGCTCTCAGATTGTCTGGCTACTCAGCTTGTTCTCAGATTGTCTGGCTACTCAGCTTGCTCTCAGATTGTCTGGCTACTCAGCTCGCTTTTAGATTATCTGGCTACTCGGCTTGCTCTCAGATTATCTGGCTACTCATCTTTCTCTCTGATTGTCTGCCTACTCAGCTTGCTCTCAGATAGTCTGGCTACTTAGCTTGCTCTCAGATTGTCTGGTTACACAGCTTGCTCTAGGATTGTCTGGCTACTCAGCTTGCTCTCAGATTGTCTGGCTACTCAGCTTGCTCTCAGATTGTCTGGCTACTCAGCTTGCTCTCAGATTGTCTGGCTACTCAGCTCGCTTTTAGATTATCTTACTACTCGGCTTGCTCTCAGATTATCTGGCTACTCATCTTGCTCTCTGATTGTCTGCCTACTCAGCTTGCTCTCAGATAGTCTGGCTACTCATCTTACTCTCAGATTATCTGGCTACTCGGCTTGCTCTCAGATTATCTGGCTATTCATCTTGCTCAAAGATTTTCTCACTACTCAGCTTGCTCTCAGATTGACTGTTTGTTCAGCTTGCTCTCAAATTGTCTGGCTACTCAACTTGCTCTCAGATTGTCTGGCTACTCAGCTTGCTCTCAGATTGTCTAGCTACTCAGTGTGCTCTCAGAACGTCTGGCTATTCAACTTTCTCTCAGATTTTCTGGCTACTCAGCTTGCTCTAATTGTCTGGCTACTCAGCTTGCTCTCAGATTTTTTCACTACTCAGCTTGCTCTCATATTGTATGGCTACTCATCTTACTCTCAGATTGTGTGGCTACTCAACTTTCTCTCAGATTGTCTGGATACTCAGCTTGCTCTCAGATTGTCTGGCTACTCAGCTTGCTCTCAGATTGTCTGGCTACTCAGCTTGCTCTCAGATTGTCTGGCTACTCAGCTTGTTCTCAGATTGTCTGGCTACTCAGCTTGCTCTCAGATTGTCTGGCTACTCAGCTCGCTTTTAGATTATCTGGCTACTCGGCTTGCTCTCAGATTATCTGGCTACTCATCTTTCTCTCTGATTGTCTGGCTACTCATCTTACTCTCAGATTATCTGGCTACTCGGCTTGCTCTCAGATTATCTGGCTACTCGGCTTGCTCTCTGATTGTCTGCCTACTCAGCTTGCTCTCAGATAGTCTGGCTACTC
Organism: Bombina bombina; assembly: GCF_027579735.1. Lineage (NCBI taxonomy): Eukaryota > Metazoa > Chordata > Amphibia > Anura > Bombinatoridae > Bombina > Bombina bombina. Next base: position 220,510,974 of record NC_069506.1, read on the forward strand.
ATCTTGCTCTCAGATTATCTGGCTACTCATCTTGCTCTCAGATTATTTAACTATTCAGCTTGCTCTCAGATTTCCTCACTACTCAGCTTTCTCTCATATTGTGTGGCTACACAGCTTGCTCTCAGATTGTCTGGCTACTCAGTTTGCTCTCAGATTGTCTGGCTACTCAGCTTGCTCTTAGAATGTCTGGCTACTAAACTTTCTTTCAGATTGTCTGGCTACTCAGCTTGATCTCAGAACGTCGGGCTGCTCAACTTGCCCTCAGATTATCTGGCTACACAGCTTGCTCTCAGATTGTCTGGCTACTCAGTTTGCTCTCAGATTGTCTGGCTACTCAGCTTGCTCTTAGAATGTCTGGCTACTAAACTTTCTTTCAGATTGTCTGGCTACTCAGCTTGATCTCAGAACGTCGGGCTGCTCAACTTGCCCTCAGATTATCTGGCTACACAACTTGCTCTCAGAACGTCTGCCTTCTCAACTTGCGCTCAGATTGTCTGGCTACTCATCTTGCTCTCAGATTGTCTGGCTACTCAGCTTGCTCTCAGGTTGTCTGGCTACTCAGCTTACTCTAGGATTGTCTGGCTACTTAGCTTGCTCTCAGATTGTGTGGCTACTCAACTTGCTCTCAGATTGTCTGGCTACTCAGCTTGCTCTCAGATTGTCTGGCTACTCAGCTTGTTCTCAGATTGTCTGGCTACTCAGCTTGCTCTCAGATTGTCTGGCTACTCAGCTCGCTTTTAGATTATCTGGCTACTCGGCTTGCTCTCAGATTATCTGGCTACTCATCTTTCTCTCTGATTGTCTGCCTACTCAGCTTGCTCTCAGATAGTCTGGCTACTTAGCTTGCTCTCAGATTGTCTGGTTACACAGCTTGCTCTAGGATTGTCTGGCTACTCAGCTTGCTCTCAGATTGTCTGGCTACTCAGCTTGCTCTCAGATTGTCTGGCTACTCAGCTCGCTTTTAGATTATCTGGCTACTCGGCTTGCTCTCATTATCTGGCTACTCATCTTTCTCTCTGATTGTCTGGCTACTCAGCTTACTCTAGGATTGTCTGGCTACTTAGCTTGCTCTCAGATTGTCTGGTTACTCAGCTTGCTCTAGGATTGTCTGGCTACTCAGCTTGCTCTCAGATTGTCTGGCTACTCAGCTTGCTCTCAGACTGTCTGGCTATTCAACTTGCTCTCAGATTGTCTGGCAACTCAGCTTGCTCTCACATTGTCTGGCTACTCAGCTTGCTCTCAGATTGTCTGGCTACTCAGCTTGATCTCAGAACATCTAGCCACTCAACTTGCCCTCAGATTATTTGGCTACTCAGCTTGCTCTCAGAACGTCTGCCTTCTAACTTGTGCTTAGATTGTCTGGCTACTTAGCTTGCTCTCAGATTGTCTGGCTACTTAGCTTGCTCTAGGATTGTCTGGCTACTCATCTTGCTCTCAGATTATCTGACTACTCATCTTGCTCTCAGATTGTCTGCCTACTTAGCTTGCTCTCAGATTATCTGACTAATCATCTTGCTCTCAGATTGTCTGCCTACTTAGCTTGCTCTCAGATTGTCTAAATACTCAGCTTGCTGCTCTCAGATTGTCTGGCTATTCAACTTGCTCTCAGAATGTCTGGCTACTCAGCTTGCTCTCAGATTGTCTCGCTACTCAACTAACTCTTAGATTATCTGGCTACTCATCTTGCTCACAGATTTTCTCACTACTCATCTTGCTCTCAGATTGACTGTTTGCTCAGCTTGCTCTCAGATTGTCTGGCTACTCAACTTGCTCTCAGATTTTCTGGCTACTCAGCTTGCTCTCAGATTGTCTATCTACTCAGTGTGCTCTCAGAACGTCTGGCTATTCAACTTTCTCTCAGATTTTCTGGCTACTCAGCTTGCTCTGATTGTCTGGCTACTCAGCTTGCTCTCAGATTTTCTCACTACTCAGCTTGCTCTCATATTGTATGGCTACTCATCTTACTCTCAAATTGTCTGGCTACTCAACTTGCTCTCAGATTGTCTGGCTACTCAGCTTGCTCTCAGATTGTCTGGCTACTCAGCTTGTTCTCAGATTGTCTGGCTACTCAGCTTGCTCTCAGATTTTCTCACTATTCAGCTTGCTCTCATATTGTCTGGCAACTCAGCTTGCTCTCAGATTGTCTGGTTACTCACCTTGCTTTCAGAACGTCTGGCTACTCAACGTGCTCTCAGATTGTCTGGCTACTCAGCTTTTCTCTCAGAACGTCTGCCTTCTCAACTTGTGCTTAGATTGTCTGGCTACTCAGCTTGCTCTCAGATTATCTGGCAACTCGGCTTTTCTCTCAGAATGTCTGCCTTCTCAACTTGTGCTCAGATTGTCTGGATACTCAGCTTGCTCTCAGATTGTCTGGCTACTCAGCTTGCTTTTTATAGGTATAGATATATATTGTACCAAACAAGATCATATATATATAGAAATATGTATTTATGAATAATTACTATAGAACATATTCTGCGAAGAACATTGGAATTGGAAATATTCATATTTTCATGCCTGGTTAATGCACATGGGAATATACAATCGGGTTTGCTTGAGATTGGGGTGTATTTTTTCCCCAAACTTTTTTTTTCTCCATTAACTTCTCTGGGGGAATATGTGAATGTGCACGCAATATTCTAACTTTGACTTTTTGCATTGTCGGGTTAGCGTGCAAGTGAAAACAGTATATTTTCAACTCATAATACGAGCGCAACCCGACAAGCACAAAAAGCTTACTTCTAGCGCAATAAACACTTGAATGGCAGCAGTGAATGATGCTCCACTTCTTATCTGGACCTCAGTGTTTGCTCAGGGAGGACAGCCTATAATAATGTAGAAATACTGCCCTTATGACTATTTAATGAAATCATGGCTAGTGCACAAATCAAACAGTAGATTTTTCTAAATGGAATGGCCTTTACTGAAGTAAAGGAGAGCTCCCCTATTCTAGAATGTACCACCTGCCAGCCTTTGCTGAGGATGAGTCAATTTAAGTCACTGCCTTCAAGCTGGAATATGATTGCTATGGCAATGTTGATTACCTAATGACTGGTATTATTTGTGATAGCAATTTAAAGAAACAACTATCCATTTTTAAATATAAGTATAATTTCCTAATAAGTTACCCACATATATTTTTCTGGAAATGCTCAGATCTCCTGGTATAATTAAGTAATTTAATCTCTTCAGGGCTGAATTAAGCACTATTTATTGCCCCTGTATAGACAAGTGGAATTAATTTCCACTCCAGCTGATTAGCTTGTTGCTATTCCCTGATTACCTGTCCTCTCCCCACCCTGATTATCTGGCTACTCAGCTTGCTCTTAGATTGTCTGGCTACTCAGCTTGCTCTTAGAACGTCTGGCTAATCAGCTTGCTCTCAGAATGGCTGGCTACTCTGCTTGCTCTTAGATAGTCTGGCTACTTAGCTTGCTCTCAGACTGTCTGGCTACTCAATTTGCTCTCAGATTATCTGGATACTCAGTTTACTCTCAGAACGCCTTGCTACTCAACTTGCTCCTAGATTGTCTGGCTACTCAGCTTGCTCTCAGATAGTCTGGCTACTCAGCTTGTCTCACTACTCATCTTACTCTCAGATTGTCTGGCTACTCAGCTTGCTCTCAGGTTGTCTGGTTACTCAGCTTGCTCTCAGAATGTCTGGTTACTCAACTTGCTCTCAGTTTGTCTGGCTACTCAGCTTGCTCTCAGATTGTCTCACTACTCAGCTTGTTTTCATATGGTCTGGCTACTCAGCTTGGTCTTAGATTGTCTAGCTACTCAGCTTGCTCTCAGATTGTCTGGCTACTCAGCTTGCTCTAAAATATTCTGGTACTCAGCTTGCTCTCAGAATGTCTGGCTACCCAGCTTGCTCTCATATTGTCTGGCTACTCAGCTTGCTCTCAGATTGTCTCTATACTCAGCTTGCTCTCATATTGTCTCGCTACTCAGCTTGGTCTTAGATTATCTAGCTACTCAGCTTGCTCTCAGATTGTCAGGCTACTCAGCTTGCTCTCAGATTGTCTGGCTACTCAGGGTGCTCTCAGATTATCTGGCTACTCAGTATGCTCTCAGATTGTCTGGCTACTCAGTTTGCTCTCATATTGTCTGGGTACTCAGCTTGCTCTCATATTGTCTGGCTACTCAGCTTGCTCTCAGATTGTCTCTATACTCAGCTTGCTCTCAGATTGTCAGGCTACTCAGCTTGCTCTCAGATTGTCTGGCTACTCAGGGTGCTCTCAGATTATCTGGCTACTCAGTATGCTCTCAGATTGTCTGGGTACTCAGCTTGCTCTCAGATTGTCTCGCTACTCATCTTGCTCTCATTTTGTCTGGCTACTCAGTTTGCTCTCAGATTGTCTCACTACTCATCCATCTTGCTCTCAGATTGTCTGGCTACTCAGCTTGCTCTCAGGTTGTCTGGCTACACAGCTTGCTCTCAGATTGTCTGGCTACTCAGTATGCTCTCAGATTGTCTGGCTACTCAGTTTGCTCTCAAATTGTCTGGCAACTCAGCTTGCTCTCATATTGTCTGGCTTCTCAGTTTGCTCTCAGATTGTCTGGCTACTCAGCTTGCTCTTAGATTGTCTCACTACTCATCTTGCTCTCAGAATGTCTGGCTACTCAGCTTGCTCTCAGGTTGTCTGGCTACTCAGCTTGCTCTCAGATTATCTGGCTACTCAGTATGCTCTCAGATTGTCTGGCTACTCAGTATGCTCTCAGATTATCTGGCTAATCAGCGTGCTCTCAGATTGTCTGGCTACTCAGTTTGCTCTCATATTGTCTGGCTACTCAGTTTGTTCTCATATTGTCTGGCTTCTCAGCTTGCTCTCAGAATGTCTGGCTACTCAGCTTGCTCTCAGATAGTCTGGCTACTCAGCTTGATCTCAGATTGTCTGGCTACTTAGCTTGCTCTCAGATTGTCTCGATACTCAGCTTGCTTTCAGATTTTCTCACTTCTCCTCTTGCTCTCAGAATGTCTGGCTACTCAGCTTGCTCTCATATTATCTGAATACTCAGCTTGCTCTCAGATTGTCTGGCTACTCATCTTGCTCTCAGAATGTCTGGCTACTCAGCTTGCTCTCATATTGTCTGGCTACTCAGCTTGCTCTCAGATTGTCTGGCTACTCAGCTTGCTCTCAGATAGTCTGGCTACTCAGCTTGCTCTCAGATTGTCTGGCTACCCAGCTTGCTCTCAGATTGTTTGGCTACTTAGCTTGCTCTCATATTGTCTGGCTACTCATCTTGCTCTCAGAATGTCTGGCTACTCAGCTTGCTCTCATATTGTCTGGCTACTCAGCTTGCTCTCAGATTGTCTGGCTACTCAGCTTGCTCTCAGATATTCTGGTACTTAGCTTGCTCTCAGATTGTCTGGATACTTAGCTTGCTCTCAGATTGTCTCACTACTCAGCTTGATCTCACATTGTCTGGCTACTCAGCTTGGTCTTAGATTATCTAGCTACTCAGCTTGCTCTCAGATTGTCTGGCTACTCAGCTTGCTCTCAGATTGTCTGGCTACTCAGTATGCTCTCAGATTGTATGGCTACTCAGTTTGCTCTCATATTGTCTGGCTACTCAGTTTGCTCTCATATTGTCTGGCTACTCAGTTTGCTCTCATATTGTCTGGGTACTCAGCTTGCTCTCAGATTGTCTCGCTACTCATCTTGCTCTCATTTTGTCTGGCTACTCAGTTTGCTCTCAGATTGTCTCACTACTCATCCATCTTGCTCTCAGATTGTCTGGCTACTCAGCTTGCTCTCAGGTTGTCTGGCTACACAGCTTGCTCTCAGATTGTCTGGCTACTCAGTATGCTCTCAGATTGTCTGGCTACTCAGTTTGCTCTCAAGTTGTCTGGCAACTCAGCTTGCTCTCATATTGTCTGGCTTCTCAGTTTGCTCTCAGATTGTCTGGCTACTCAGCTTGCTCTTAGATTGTCTCACTACTCATCTTGCTCTCAGGTTGTCTGGCTACTCAGCTTGCTCTCAGGTTGTCTGGCTACTCAGCTTGCTCTCAGATTATCTGGCTACTCAGTATGCTCTCAGATTGTCTGGCTACTCAGTGTGCTCTCAGATTATCTGGCTAATCAGCGTGCTCTCAGATTGTCTGGCTACTCAGTTTTCTCTCATATTGTCTGGCTACTCAGTTTGTTCTCAGAATGTCTGGCTACTCAGCTTGCTCTCAGATAGTCTGGCTACTCAGCTTGCTCTCAGATAGTCTGGCTACTCAGCTTGCTCTCAGATTGTCTCGATACTCAGCTTGCTTTCAGATTTTCTCACTTCTCCTCTTGCTCTCAGAATGTCTGGCTACTCAGCTTGCTCTCATATTATCTGAATACTCAGCTTGCTCTCAGATTGTCTGGCTACTCATCTTGCTCTCAGAATGTCTGGCTACTCAGCTTGCTCTCATATTGTCTGGCTACTCAGCTTGCTCTCAGATTGTCTGGCTACTCAGCTTGCTCTCAGATTGTCTGGCTACTCAGTATGCTCTCAGATTGTATGGCTACTCAGTTTGCTCTCATATTGTCTGGCTACTCAGCTTGCTCTCAGATTGTCTGGCTACCCAGCTTGCTCTCAGATTGTTTGGCTACTTAGCTTGCTCTCATATTGTCTGGCTACTCATCTTGCTCTCAGAATGTCTGGCTACTCAGCTTGCTCTCATATTGTCTGGATACCCAGCTTGCTCTCAGATTGTTTGGCTACTTAGCTTGCTCTCATATTGTCTGGCTACTCATCTTGCTCTCAGAATGTCTGGCTACTCAGCTTGCTCTCATATTGTCTGGCTTCTCAGCTTGCTCTCAGAATGTCTGGCTACTCAGCTTGCTCTCAGATAGTCTGGCTACTCAGCTTGCTCTCAGATTGTCTCGATACTCAGCTTGCTTTCAGATTTTCTCACTTCTCCTCTTGCTCTCAGAATGTCTGGCTACTCAGCTTGCTCTCATATTATCTGAATACTCAGCTTGCTCTCAGATTGTCTGGCTACTCATCTTGCTCTCAGAATGTCTGGCTACTCAGCTTGCTCTCATATTGTCTGGCTACTCAGCTTGCTCTCAGATTGTCTGGCTACTCAGCTTGCTCTCAGATTGTCTGGCTACTCAGCTTGCTCTCAGATTGTCTGGCTACTCAGCTTGCTCTCAGATTGTCTGGCTACCCAGCTTGCTCTCAGATTGTTTGGCTACTTAGCTTGCTCTCATATTGTCTGGCTACTCATCTTGCTCTCAGAATGTCTGGCTACTCAGCTTGCTCTCATATTGTCTGGCTACTCAGCTTGCTCTCAGATTGTCTGGCTACTCAGCTTGCTCTCAGATATTCTGGTACTTAGCTTGCTCTCAGATTGTCTGGCTACTTAGCTTGCTCTCAGATTGTCTCACTACTCAGCTTGATCTCACATTGTCTGGCTACTCAGCTTGGTCTTAGACTATCTAGCTACTCAGCTTGCTCTCAGATTGTCTGGCTACTCAGCTTGCTCTCAGATTGTCTGGCTACTCAGTATGCTCTCAGATTGTATGGCTACTCAGTTTGCTCTCATATTGTCTGGCTACTCAGTTTGCTCTCATATTGTCTGGCTACTCAGTTTGCTCTCATATTGTCTGGGTACTCAGCTTGCTCTCAGATTGTCTCGCTACTCATCTTGCTCTCATTTTGTCTGGCTACTCAGTTTGCTCTCAGATTGTCTCACTACTCATCCATCTTGCTCTCAGATTGTCTGGCTACTCAGCTTGCTCTCAGGTTGTCTGGCTACACAGCTTGCTCTCAGATTGTCTGGCTACTCAGTATGCTCTCAGATTGTCTGGCTACTCAGTTTGCTCTCAAGTTGTCTGGCAACTCAGCTTGCTCTCATATTGTCTGGCTTCTCAGTTTGCTCTCAGATTGTCTGGCTACTCAGCTTGCTCTTAGATTGTCTAACTACTCATCTTGCTCTCAGAATGTCTGGCTACTCAGCTTGCTCTCAGATTGTATGGCTACTCAGTTTGCTCTCATATTGTCTAGCTACTCAGATTGCTCTCAGATTGTCTCACTACTCATCTTGCTCTCAGATTGTCTGGCTACTCAGTTTGCTCTTATATTGTCTGGCTACTCAGCTTGCTCTCAGAATGTCTGGCTACTCAGTTTGCTCTTATATTGTCTTGCTACTCAGATTGCTCTCAGAATGTCTGGCTACCCATCTTGCCCTCAGATATTCTGGCTACTCAGCTTGATCTCACATTGTCTGGCTACTCAGCTTGCTCTCAGATTGTCTGGCTACTCAGCTTGCTCTCAGATTGTCTGGTACTCAGCTTGCTCTCAGATTGTCTGGCTACTTAGCTTGCTCTCAGATTGTCTCACTACTCAGCTTGATCTCACATTGTCTGGCTACTCAGCTTGCTCTCAGATTGTCTGGCTACTCAACTTGCTCTCAGATTGTCTGGCTACTCAGCGTGCTCTCAGATTATCTGGCTACTCAGTATGCTCTCAGATTGTATGGCTACTCAGTTTGCTCTCATATTGTCTGGCTACTCAGATTGCTCTCAGATTGTCTCACTACTCATCTTGCTCTCAGATTGTCTCACTACTCATCTTGCTCTCAGATTGTCTGGCTACTCAGTTTGCTCTTATATTGTCTGGCTACTCAGCTTGCTCTCAGAATGTCTGGCTACTCAGTTTCCTCTTATATTGTCTGGCTACTCAGCTTGCTCTCAGAATGTCTGGCTACTCAGCTTGCTCTCAGATAGTCTGGCTACTCAGCTTGATCTCAGATTGTCTGGCTACTTAGCTTGCTCTCAGATTGTCTCGATACTCAGCTTGCTTTCAGATTTTCTCACTTCTCCTCTTGCTCTCAGAATGTCTGGCTACTCAGCTTGCTCTCATATTATCTGAATACTCAGCTTGCTCTCAGAATGTCTGGCTACTCAGCTTGCTCTCATATTGTCTGGCTACTCAGCTTGCTCTCAGATTGTCTGGCTACTCAGCTTGCTCTCAGATAGTCTGGCTACTCAGCTTGCTCTCAGATTGTCTGGCTACCCAGCTTGCTCTCAGATTGTTTGGCTACTTAGCTTGCTCTCATATTGTCTGGCTACTCATCTTGCTCTCAGAATGTCTGGCTACTCAGCTTGCTCTCATATTGTCTGGCTACTCAGCTTGCTCTCAGATTGTCTGGCTACTCAGCTTGCTCTCAGATATTCTGGTACTTAGCTTGCTCTCAGATTGTCTGGCTACTTAGCTTGCTCTCAGATTGTCTCACTACTCAGCTTGATCTCACATTGTCTGGCTACTCAGCTTGGTCTTAGATTATCTAGCTACTCAGCTTGCTCTCAGATTGTCTGGCTACTCAGCTTGCTCTCAGATTGTCTGGCTACTCAGTATGCTCTCAGATTGTATGGCTACTCAGTTTGCTCTCATATTGTCTGGCTACTCAGTTTGCTCTCATATTGTCTGGCTACTCAGTTTGCTCTCATATTGTCTGGGTACTCAGCTTGCTCTCAGATTGTCTCGCTACTCATCTTGCTCTCATTTTGTCTGGCTACTCAGTTTGCTCTCAGATTGTCTCACTACTCATCCATCTTGCTCTCAGATTGTCTGGCTACTCAGCTTGCTCTCAGGTTGTCTGGCTACACAGCTTGCTCTCAGATTGTCTGGCTACTCAGTATGCTCTCAGATTGTCTGGCTACTCAGTTTGCTCTCAAGTTGTCTGGCAACTCAGCTTGCTCTCATATTGTCTGGCTTCTCAGTTTGCTCTCAGATTGTCTGGCTACTCAGCTTGCTCTTAGATTGTCTCACTACTCATCTTGCTCTCAGAATGTCTGGCTACTCAGCTTGCTCTCAGGTTGTCTGGCTACTCAGCTTGCTCTCAGATTATCTGGCTACTCAGTATGCTCTCAGATTGTCTGGCTACTCAGTGTGCTCTCAGATTATCTGGCTAATCAGCGTGCTCTCAGATTGTCTGGCTACTCAGTTTGCTCTCATATTGTCTGGCTACTCAGTTTGTTCTCATATTGTCTGGCTTCTCAGCTTGCTCTCAGAATGTCTGGCTACTCAGCTTGCTCTCAGATAGTCTGGCTACTCAGCTTGCTCTCAGATTGTCTCGATACTCAGCTTGCTTTCAGATTTTCTCACTTCTCCTCTTGCTCTCAGAATGTCTGGCTACTCAGCTTGCTCTCATATTATCTGAATACTCAGCTTGCTCTCAGATTGTCTGGCTACTCATCTTGCTCTCAGAATGTCTGGCTACTCAGCTTGCTCTCATATTGTCTGGCTACTCAGCTTGCTCTCAGATTGTCTGGCTACTCAGCTTGCTCTCAGATTGTCTGGCTACTCAGCTTGCTCTCAGATTGTCTGGCTACTCATCTTGCTCTCAGATTGTCTGGATACCCAGCTTGCTCTCAGATTGTTTGGCTACTTAGCTTGCTCTCATATTGTCTGGCTACTCATCTTGCTCTCAGAATGTCTGGCTACTCAGCTTGCTCTCATATTGTCTGGCTTCTCAGCTTGCTCTCAGAATGTCTGGCTACTCAGCTTGCTCTCAGATAGTCTGGCTACTCAGCTTGCTCTCAGATTGTCTCGATACTCAGCTTGCTTTCAGATTTTCTCACTTCTCCTCTTGCTCTCAGAATGTCTGGCTACTCAGCTTGCTCTCATATTATCTGAATACTCAGCTTGCTCTCAGATTGTCTGGCTACTCATCTTGCTCTCAGAATGTCTGGCTACTCAGCTTGCTCTCATATTGTCTGGCTACTCAGCTTGCTCTCAGATTGTCTGGCTACTCAGCTTGCTCTCAGATTGTCTGGCTACTCAGCTTGCTCTCAGATTGTCTGGCTACTCAGCTTGCTCTCAGATTGTCTGGCTACCCAGCTTGCTCTCAGATTGTTTGGCTACTTAGCTTGCTCTCATATTGTCTGGCTACTCATCTTGCTCTCAGAATGTCTGGCTACTCAGCTTGCTCTCATATTGTCTGGCTACTCAGCTTGCTCTCAGATTGTCTGGCTACTCAGCTTGCTCTCAGATATTCTGGTACTTAGCTTGCTCTCAGATTGTCTGGCTACTTAGCTTGCTCTCAGATTGTCTCACTACTCAGCTTGATCTCACATTGTCTGGCTACTCAGCTTGGTCTTAGACTATCTAGCTACTCAGCTTGCTCTCAGATTGTCTGGCTACTCAGCTTGCTCTCAGATTGTCTGGCTACTCAGTATGCTCTCAGATTGTATGGCTACTCAGTTTGCTCTCATATTGTCTGGCTACTCAGTTTGCTCTCATATTGTCTGGCTACTCAGATTGCTCTCAGATTGTCTTGCTACTCATCTTGCTCTCAGAATGTCTGGCTACTCAGTTTGCTCTTATATTGTCTGGCTACTCAGCTTGCTCTCAGATAGTCTGGCTACTCAGCTTGTTTTCAGATTGTCTGGCTACTTAGCTTGCTCTCAGATTGTCTGGCTACTTAGCTTGCTCTCAGATTGTCTGGCTACTTAGCTTGCTCTCAGATTGTCTGGCCACTCAGCTTGCTCTCATATTGTCTGAATACTCAGCTTACTCTAAGATTGTCTGGCTACTTAGCTTGCTCTCAGATTGTCTGGCTACTTAGCTTGCTCTCAGATTGTCTCACTACTCAGCTTGCTCTCAGATGGTCTCACTACTCAGCTTGATCTCACATTGTCTGGCTACTCAGCTTGCTCTCGGATTGTCTGGCTACTTAGCTTGCTCTCAGATTGTCTCACTACTCATCTTGATCTCACATTGTCTGGCTACTCAGCTTGGTCTTAGATTGTCTGGCTACTCAGCTTGCTCTCAGATTGTCTGGCTACTCAGCTTGCTCTCAGATTGTCTGGCTACTCAGCGTGCTCTCAGATTATCTGGCTACTCAGTATGCTCTCAGATTGTATGGCTACTCAGTTTGCTCTCATATTGTCTAGCTACTCAGATTGCTCTCAGATTGTCTCACTACTCATCTTGCTCTCAGATTGTCTGGCTACTCAGTTTGCTCTTATATTGTCTGGCTACTCAGCTTGCTCTCAGAATGTCTGGCTACTCAGTTTGCTCTTATATTGTCTTGCTACTCAGATTGCTCTCAGAATGTCTGGCTACCCATCTTGCCCTCAGATATTCTGGCTACTCAGCTTGATCTCACATTGTCTGGCTACTCAGCTTGCTCTCAGATTGTCTGGCTACTCAGCTTGCCCTCAGATATTCTGGTACTCAGCTTGCTCTCAGATTGTCTGGCTACTTAGCTTGCTCTCAGATTGTCTCACTACTCAGCTTGATCTCACATTGTCTGGCTACTCAGCTTGCTCTCAGATTGTCTGGCTACTCAACTTGCTCTCAGATTTTCTGGCTACTCAGCGTGCTCTCAGATTATCTGGCTACTCAGTATGCTCTCAGATTGTATGGCTACTCAGTTTGCTCTCATATTGTCTGGCTACTCAGATTGCTCTCAGATTGTCTCACTACTCATCTTGCTCTCAGATTGTCTCACTACTCATCTTGCTCTCAGATTGTCTGGCTACTCAGTTTGCTCTTATATTGTCTGGCTACTCAGCTTGCTCTCAGAATGTCTGGCTACTCAGTTTGCTCTTATATTGTCTGGCTACTCAGCTTGCTCTCAGAATGTCTTGCTACTCAGATTGCTCTCAGAATGTCTGGCTACTTAGCTTGCTCTTTGATTTTCTCACTACTCTTCTTTCTCTCAGATTGTCTCACTACTCAGCTTGATCTCACATTGTCTGGCTACTCAGCTTGCTCTCAGATTGTCTCACTACTCAGCTTGATCTCACATTGTCTGGCTACTCTTCTTTCTCTCAGATTGTCTCACTACTCAGCTGGCTCTCATATTGTCTGGCTACTCAGCTTGCTCTCAGATTGTCTAGCTACTCAGCTTGCTCTCAGATTGTCTGGCTACTCAGTTTGCCCTCAGATATTCTGGTACTCAGCTTGCTCTTAGATTGTCTGGCTACTTAGCTTGCTCTCAGATTGTCTCACTACTCAGCTTGATCTCACATTGTATGGCTACTCAGCTTGCTCTCAGATTGTCTGGCTACTCAGCTTGCTCTCAGATTGTCTGGCTACTCAGTTTGCTCTCATATTGTCTGGCTACTCAGTTTGCTCTCATATTGTCTGGCTACTCAGTTTGCTCTCAGATTGTCTCACTACTCATCTTGCTCTCAGATTGTCTGGCTACTCAGTTTGCTCTTATATTGTCTGGCTACTCAGCTTGCTCTCAGAATGTCTGGCTACTCAGTTTGCTCTTATATTGTCTTGCTACTCAGTATGCTCTCAGATAGTCTGGCTACTCAGCTTGCTCTCATATTGTCTGAATACTCAGCTTACTCTAAGATTGTCTGGCTACTCATCTTGCTCTCAGATTTTCTGGCTACTCAGCTTGCTCTCAGAATGTCTGGCTACTCAGCTTGCTCTCAGAATGTCTGGCCACTCAGCTTGCTCTCAGAATGTCTGGCCACTCAGCTTGCTCTCAGAATGTCTGGCCACTCAGTTTGCTCGCAGACTATCTGGCTACTCAGCTTGCTCGCAGAATATCTGGCTACTCAGCTTGCTCTCAGATTGATTGACTTCTCTTCTAATACTTTTATTTGCTCCTTTTTTTTTTCTGTTCCCTCTTTCTTTTTAGCCTCTTGACCAGTATTCTAGTAGATATGTGCATGATCGAAAAATTAATTTCGGTTCAGATTCAGAGTTTTTCGAATTTCGTTTTGGATCGATTCGAATTCGGAAAACTTCGAATTAATTCATTTCGGATTCGTTTCGGATTCATTCGGATTCGAAAAAATTTGGCTGGATTCGGTTCGAAAATTCAGAATTTCGGTATGTGTGCTGTGTATTAGACTAGTATTATGTACTGTATATTAGGTGTAACCCATAGCAGAGTGATATAACCTAATATACTGTACAATACTAGTGTAATCCATGGCCATCCGAATTTACAGAATAAATCCGAACTAATTCGGATTTATTCGGTAAATTCGGCAGTATTTTAATTCGGAAATTCGGATCGATCCGAATTTGCCGAATTTTCCAAATTTCCGAATCAATCCGAAACGAATTGCACATGTCTATATTCTAGTTGAACATAGCATAGAGTTGACTGTAAGTTTTGTGCCAAGCTTTTAGCCTGTGTATAATCTGTCTCTTATTATACGTCTATAAAATAGATAGATGATAGATAGATAATATTGGTGCCCTCCACCAATATTGGCACCCTTGGTGAATATGAGCAAAGAACGCTGTGAAATGTTGTCTATTGTTTAAACTTTTAATCTTTTGTTAAAAAAATGCACAAAAATACTCTGCTCTCATGGATGTCAAACAATTGCAAACACAACACAGGTTTATCCAATAATAAAATATTTGTTAAATATATGTGTGGCTCAATTATTGACACCCCTTTAATCAATACTTACTACCTCCCTTTGCCAAGATAACAGCTCTGTGTCTTTTCCTATAATTCCTGATGAGGTTGGAGAATATATGGCAATGGATCTGAGACCATTCTTCTATACAGAATTTAAAAGAAAACATTAAAGAGCCACCACCATATTTAACCGTGGACATGAGGTACTTTTCCATATGGCTACTTCTTTGTGTGCACCAAAGAAAAAAAAACAAACTATATTTTGGTTTCATCTGACCTTTAGAACCCAATCCCATTTTAAGTTTCAGTAGTGTCTGGCAAACTGAAGACGCTTGAGTTGGTTCTTCATTGAGAGTAGACGCTTTTTTCTTGAAACCCTTCCAAACAACTTGTGACGATGAAGGTGACGTAGGATTGTAGTTTTGGAGACTTTCTGACACAAAGACGCAACTAACTTCTGCAATTCTCCAGCTGTGATGATCCTTGAAGATATTTTGGCTACTCAAAAATGGGCATTTTCAATTCTTTTGATATTTTCTTATATAGCCACTTCCCATTTTGTGAAGTTCAACAACCTTTTGCCGCAAATCCCAGCTATATTCCTTGGTCTTACCCATTTTGATGAATTACTAAGGGAATTTAGGATATGTGTTAATTCATATTTTATACCCCAGTGAAACAGGAAGTCATGGTTGAACAATGTCCTGTTCCTAGTCACCCAGGTGTACTAAAAAATTTAAAATAGCAATGGGAATATACTTCAAATATATATTTTTCTCATATGAATTCATAGGGGTGCCAATAATTGTGCCATACATATATTTAACAAATATTTATTTATTTTTGGATAAACCTGTATTGTGTTTGCCATTGTTTTATATCCATGAGAAAAGAGTATTTTTGAGCATGTTTTAAACAAACGAATAAAGGGTTAAACAATTAAATAAGGTGCCGGTACTCACTGATTATTGATTGATATATTTTGCTTAGTAACTTTAAGAAAAGCAAAGGGACAAAGTTATTTACAATGCTTGATATATATTGTGAAAACTAGAGTATATACATGATGATTAGAAATATTACCTTCTATGAGTTGGCAGAATTGGTGGTACTCAGTACCGGTGAGTACTTTATATATATATATATATATATATATATATATATATATATATATATATATATATATATATATATATATATATATATATATATATATATATATATAAATATAAATATAAATATATACACAAAAAATGGCCTGGATGGCGCTTATATACAAATATAATTAAAATTGGGCAAATAGAATAGATATTAATAATAATGATGAAAAAGTAAACTATATTTGCATAGCCTAGATATGTATACATATATTAGAACAATACACAATTCATATGTATTACAACAGAAAATAGTCCATGTGAAATATAAGATGATGTGAACAGGTGTGGGATCTTCTCATATATATCCCCCACTCAGATGTGCACTTACTTCAGCAACCCTCAATCATATGAGGTAAGGATGATTCTTGTCAGCGAAAGAGAGTGGCACCTCCTGGAGTATGGAAACTGGATCACCGGAGCTGTGTCTCCCCCTGATGTCAGTTGTAGTAGATTCTGTATTAGCACCTAGTTGTCTGTCTTGCTTTACAGATTGTGTGCAGGTTTGGATAAAACTCCCAGTCATATATATACAAGGAAGAGAACCAGAAAAGAATTCATAGTGCAACACTGTATGCTTTAATGTTTAAATTAAATATCCTAAAAACTAGTGGAATACCACTCACATGTATAACACTCAATGTATGAGGTATCAAGCAAGCAAGATAAAATATATACACTTCAATTATAGTCCAGAAAAGCGGACCGCCATATGTATATACAGATGCAATCAATACAGGTAATTCAGTATGAGATTCACAGTTCAATTGAGTCTATAGATTTTTACCAGGCAGGTACAGTGCCGTAGAGTACCGGAGCTTACGCGTTTTCGAAGGGCTGTGTGTAAATAAAACCCCCTTCTTCCTCAGAGGTATAGTGTACTGCTCAAGCTCACCTTTTATGTGGTCAATAACGGCTATGGTACACCCATCATCCTTTGCGCCTATTGCATGTCTACCCGGAAGTACAGAGCGTCCCACGTGCTGAGCGTGTCAAAAAACGTCACGCGTCCATTGACAAAATCCCCTAGTTACCTGGTTGCTAACGGACGCTTATTACAACTACTGACATGTACTCCCATGTTAGGCGCTCTGCACTTTCGGTTTGAATTCTAAGTGCATACAAACAGTTTATATGTATCAAGATGTCCCTGACCAAACATTATTTGCCATAAAATATATCAAATATCATATATAGCAAATATAGATATTATAATTGCGAAAAAGTGCATTAATTTGAAAAATGGTTAAAAACTTTCAAATACATATTTTGCCTGAAGTTTTAAATACGGCTCTAAGAAATATTTTATTACAGGATATAAAAACATGATAATTATAGAAAAGAAGGATTAGTTTTAGGTTTTCTTTAAAAAACCAAATTGACCCGCAAATTAAAAACAAACCATAAAAAAAGGGTATTTATATAAATTACTAATATGTTTACTAAAACAAAGGGCTTTGTATCTAGATATTTGGCATATAAGATCCCATGATCACCCAGAACATGTGTATACAAGTTTTCTCTGTGAAAAAATCACAAAAAGACAAAGGCGCCTCCTGATGTAATACAGTTGGTGAAAGAGATTTGTTAGGTTATCAAAAAGGTACTCACAAGTGGAGCAGCACCCAATTGTGCTAAATCAAACAGACTGGGATCTCACAGTGTCCCAGCTCACTGACACTGCAAGGAAACTGGTTTCTCCAACGTCTTGCCGGACTGACAGAGCTCAGACTCTCACAAAGAGGTTTACATAAAACCAAATTTTATTAATAAAATAAAAATCTCAGTGTCTCATGACACTAGATATTAAAAGAACAAGCAACGCGTTTCTCAGACTGCTGTCTGTTTCATCAGGCTTCATCAGGCCTGATGGATCCAGTACGTTTCACGTTGTCTCAACAAGATTTCTCTGTCCCCCCCTCTGTTTCCTACATGGACATGTTCCAAAATTGTTCCTTTTAAGCAACTGGAGTCTTGGTTATGAATTAACCTATAATGTTCTGATAGGTTATGTGACTTTAGACCTGCTTTTATATTTGTAACATGTTCATGCAATCTTTTTTTGTATGGTCTAGTCGTTCTTCCAATGTATTGTAAATTACAGGCACATTGAAGAAGATACACAACAAATGTTGTTTTACAGTTAACCAGATGGTTCAATTCACATTTCCTATTATTTACAGTCGAGCTTACCATTTTAGTGGGTTTGTTCCCATTGTACATGTGCTCGCATGAAATGCAATTTAACCTATTGCATTTATAAAAACCTCTGGTATCTTTATTTAGCCAATTTTTTTCCTTAATAGGCATTTTTAGTTGGCTTGGTGCAATAATGGTTTTTAAATTTCTATTTTTTCTAAAGATTCATTGTGGTCTTATTCCAATCTGTTCTCAAAGGTATATATATTAAAAAAATCCTGAATTTCATACATTTGTTATCCAGATCTCCCAATTTTGCTAAAGCATTCAAATGAATTAACTGGTTATTCAAGCAGCACCCCAGACTTTAAATAAATACTAAAAGGTACAGTCTAGTCAAAAGTAAACTTTTATTATTCTGATAGAACATGTCATTTTAATAAACTTTCCAATTTATTTTTATCAACAAATGTGCTTTGTTCTCTTGGTATTCTTAGTTGAAACTAAACCTAGGTAGGCTCATATGCTAATTTCTAAGCCATTGAAAGCTGCCTCTTATCACATGCTTTTATAATTGCTTTTCACAACAGGAGACTGCTAGTTCATGTGGGCCATATAGATAACATTGTGTTCACGCCTAGGGAGTTATTTAAGATTTAGCACAACACAATACTAAATGCAAGTCAATAGATAATAAAAAAATTCATGTGATCAGGGGGCTGTCAGAAGATGCTTAGATAAAAGGTAATCACAGAGGAAAAAAGCATATTAATATAACTGTGTTGGTTATGCAAAACTAGGGAATGGGTAATAAAGGGATTATGTATATTTTAAAACAATAACAATTCTATTGTAGACTGTCCCTTTAACATGCCAGATCCCTCAATACGTAACTAATTTCCAATTGGATCTTTCACTCAAGTTTTCCCCAAGTTATTACACACCTAGAGCAACCCCCGAAGGAACCCCACCTAGAAGAAAAAATGCAACCTTCCTTGCCAAAGGGATCCTTTCCCTTATTAAACTGTACCCACAATGACGCCTATCAAAAGTACAGTAACAAGTCAAAATTAAACTTTCATGATTCATATATGGCATCCAATTTTAAACAACTTTCCAATTTACTTTTATTCTGTAAAATTGCTTTTGGCTAGATTACGAGTTTTGCGTTATGGGTGAAAAAGTAGTGTTATGGCTCTTTTTCACTACTGCTGGTATTACGAGGTTTGCAGGTATAGCTGTACCACACTTTTTTGGCCGTAACGCAATGTAACTACCGCAGCTTTCAAAAAGTCCTTTTTCAATGGGACTTCCACAGCGCCAGTATTACGAGTTTGCCTGTCCGGCCAAAAAGTGAGCGGTACAGCCTATACCGTCAAGATCCATACCGCAAACTGAAAGTCAGTAGTTATGGGTTTTGCTCTACAAAGCTGTAACATAAAATTCATAACTAAAGTGCTAAAAAGTACACTAACACGCATAAACTACCTATTAACCCCTAAACCGAGGCCCTCCCGCATCGCAAACACTAAAATAAAATTATTAACCCCTAATCTGCCGTTCCGGACATCACCACCAATATAATAAACATATTAACCCCTAAACCTCTGCACTCCCGCATCACATACACTAGTTAAATATTATTAACCCCTAATCTGCTGTCCCTAACATTGACGCAACCTACATTACTTTTATTAACCCCTAATCTGCTGCCTACAAAATCACTGCCAATATACTAAAGTTATAAACCCCTAAATATAACCCTAGGTGTAACCCTAACATCCACTAACTTTAATGTAATTAAAATAAATCTAAATAAAAAATACTATCGTTAACTAAATAATTCCTATTTAAAACTAAACACTTACCTATAAAATAAACCCTAAATTAGCTACAATATAACTAATAGTTACATTGTAGCTATCTTAGGTTTTATTTTTATTTCACAGGCAAGTTTGTATTTATTTTAACTAGGTAGACTAGTTAGTAAATAGTTATTAACTATTTACTAACTACCTAGCTAAAATAAATACAAATTTACCTGTAAAATAAAACCTAACATGAGTTACACTAACACCTAACCTTACACTACAATTAAATAAATTACATTAATTAAATAAAATTAACTAAATTACAAAAAACAACAACACTAAATTACACAAAACAAAAAAGAAATAATCAAATATTTAAACTAATTACACCTCATCTAGTAAGCCCTATCAAAATAAAAAAAACCTAGCCTAAACTAAACTACCAATAGCCCTTAAAAGGGCCTTTTGCGGGGCATTGCCCCAAAGAAATCAGCTCTTTTACCTGTAAAAAAAAATACAAACAACCTAAGCTCCCCATTGCCCTGAAAAGGGCATTTGGATGGGCATTACCCTTAAAAGGGCATTTAGCTCTTTTTCAGCCCAAACCCTAAGCTAAAAATAAAACCCACCCAATAAACCCTTAAAATAACCTAACACTAACCCCCGAAGATCCGCTTACAGTTTTTGAAGACCGGACATTTATCCTCAAACGAAGCGGCAGAAGTACTCAGAGAAGCTGGCAGAAGTCTTCATCCAGACGGCATCTTCTATCTTCATCCATCCGGCGCGGAGCAGCTCCATCTTCAAGACATCCAGCGCGGAGCATCCTCTTCTGACGACGGCTAACGAAGAATGAAGGTTCCTTTAAGGGACGTCATCCAAGATGGCATCCCTTGAATTACGATTGGCTGATAGAATTCTATCAGCCAATCGGAATTAAAGGTGAAAAAATCCTATTGACTGATGCAATCAGCCAATAGGATTGAGCTTAAATCCTATTGGCTGATCCAATCAGCCAATAGGATTGAGCTCACATTCTATTGGCTGTTCCAATCAGACTCTCCCTTTAAATTCCTATTCATATGGACCTGCATTGCATTTATAGGGAAAAAAGAAACACTGAGACTGTAATATGAAATGTGTAATTATGCCAATGAGAAAAAGAATTACAACACGTTCATTATTTATTTTGTAATTTTCACATAATTGTATTGAAAATTGTGGGATTTCTAGTTGTTCTTTTATATTTATTGTATTTAGAAAGAATAACAGCTGACAATAATATTCATAAAGTCTTGCATAATAACAGTAGCAACATCTGACATAACCATTTGAGATAAATGCAAAACAGTGTAAAAAAAGGAGGAGATAAAAAAAGTGAAAATAATAATAAATCAATATAAAGGGGAAAAAAGAGCTAACAAAAAAGTAAAAATACAACTTGGACTGTTACTAAAATATAAAAGTGGGATTTATTGCTGTGAGACTTGGAAGTGCACACGGTAGACATCACAAGCCTAACCCTGTAAAATATTGTTCCTAAAAGGTTTCATCAGAAGTGATAAAGTGAGTGGTGGGTGGAGCTTAACTGTTGGAAAACAAATGCAGCAAAGATGGTGTTAATGCATTCAAACACATTTTACTTTCACCTTGCACAATAACCCCATTGAAATACTGCAGGAAAAAATTCTAATTACAAAATGTTTATTATTATTATTAGTGGTAGTAGTATTATCTGTTATTTGTAGAGCGCCAACAGATTCAGTTTAATAGTCTTTTAACCACTCCAAGTAAATCCTACCATGGAGGGCTCCGTGCAAACTGTCCTGACATCCTAAAGATTCCCAATCCTTAATAATCCCACCCATAGTAACCATAATCCCAAGAGACCACCACACAATTGTAGGTTCGTACCTTAATCCTGGTAGAGAGTTAACTGTCAAAGAGGAAGCTCCTAGAGTTAATAAAGACAAGGGTTATACTAATGAGGGACAGAAAACAAATGAGGAGGAAGTAAGGGTTTTTTGCAGTTTAGGTGTGGTGAGGGGGTCTGGAGGTTTAAGGGTTAATGGGAAAAGTATGTGTTGAAATAATATTGAGGTAATCTCAGTGTTAAATAGTCATTGGCATTTAAATTTAACCCTGGTTTAGGGCAGGCATTATAAGAACTTGGTAACACTAACATATCGACAGTTTGTAATTGACTGACTACTATGCCTGTGAAAGTACCTTTTTATTTTAGTAACCAAACAGATTTTGATTCCTGTGAGCTACTAAAATTACTGGCTGGATTGTGATTTTAGCACTAATCTACTAATGATTAAAAATGCAGCCTTAAAGGGACATTGTACACTAGATTTTTTTTGCATAAATGTTTTTGTAGATGATCCATTTATATAGTCCATCTGGGTTTGTTTTTGTAACAATGTATAGTTTTGTTTATTTTTTTAAATAACATTATGCTGATTTTCAGACTTCTAACCAAGCCCCAAAGTTATAGATGTATACTGATGTCTACAAACTCCAGCATGTGTAATGGGTCTTTTCATAAGCAGAGGAGGGGGAGGAGGGAGTGTCTTCTTTTCTTGCTTTCTCAGCCCATTTCAGTGGGTGCCCCAGCCTAAACTGATTAGCAGTGCTAAATTGGGAGCATCTAAGTACATTTGTAAAAGGTTTTATACTGGATTTTTAGATCAGTATCTGTGCATATTCTTCTTTATAGTAGTGTCTATTACATGCAGTTATATGAACATTGGTTTATACTGTCCCTATAATTCCTGTTTACACTATCCTTATGCACTTCATAGGCATTCATGCATTTTTTTAAAATATATTTTTGCCCCTACCAGTACTGCTGGAAGGCTGTTTCATATAACTACTACCATTTTAACAAGTGGTTTTATTTTTACAAATAACATTTCAATTTTCTATTTTCTACCCTACTATAAATGTTATAAGTGTAAGTAATGTTAAACTGAATAGGCATCCTAGCATCTGCACTTCCTTGGATTTTCTCTTCAGACTTACAAAAAAAGTGAATAAAAATTCAGAGCATGTGCATTTTCCTACTCTCTCCACATCCTGAGCATGCTCATTTTTCCCATGAGGCTGCACTGCAAGTGATGTCAATCAAATGAGTTCCTGCTCACATTTGTAATTTATGTATGAATAATTGTGGGCTCTGTGTTTGCTTTGTGTGGGATCAGAATATTTGACAGGAAATCTGTATCATTAAAATGGAGGACTGTTGTGTAATCTATAATTGTGTCTGATGTGTGTTATGTATAAAATGTGTGTTTGTGTATATACAATATGGCTGACATAGCAATGTAATGTTGGTATACATGTGCATAAAATGTGTTATATCTTATATGCTTCTATCAGTATTTGATTTGTAAATTATCAGTGTGTTGCATTTCTGTGTATAACAACAATTATATACAAGTGTAATGTGAGCTAATGTATCTAACCTTAGTATAAATTGATCTAATGTCTGTAATGTAATTGTTAGCTAACTAGTATATATGTGTGTGTGTTTGTGATATGTGCTCTGTTTGTTTAATTGTGGGTCTCATATTTAATTGAACTTCTAAACAAAATTTGAAATGGATTGTAAATGTATCTCACACTCAGTGCATTTACAATTGTTGCCCAATAGGAGTTTCTGTACATGATTGCTGTGATATAATTGTGTGTTATTGTATATTCTGTACATAACTCCTATGCATTTCTAGTAAGCACACACTTCCCCATTCACATACATGTCACACACATACACAAATGCTCACAATCACATTATGTGTAGTGTATTCCTTCAAAGGTTTGAAGCATGTCTCCCTTCCCCCAGCATCCCTTCTATGAATAGGGAGGGGGGGGTTAGGTTGGGATGTGGGAGCAGGTTACAGCTTTTCATGGTCTAAATGCTGCAGGGGAGAGAATCTTGGCAACGCAGAGAGAGAGAGAAAGAGAGAGAATTGTGCTAAATAGAAAATTAGTTGGAGTGAACAAACCATAGAAAGATTGAGAAAGAGGAAAATTCAGAGAAGAGGATGCAATTAAACTGGAGGGATATGTGTCAGAGACACACAGACACATGTATTTGAAAGGCTAATGCCTTGTGAGGAAGATATTGCAAAGAAAGTGGCTATGGGAAGGAGGAGGCACAAAAAGAGCCCTACAGCGTTTACTATGCACAAACACACATAGCATCCTCTCTCTGCGCACACAGCTTCTTTGTACACTTGTATATTATCTCTGCTGCGAGCATGCCCCTGCATATACTGCATCTCTGCATTTCCTATCTGCACACACAGAAACCCTCTCTTATATATTCTGATTCCCAC
The DNA here is from genome assembly GCF_027579735.1 of Bombina bombina. NCBI lineage: Eukaryota > Metazoa > Chordata > Amphibia > Anura > Bombinatoridae > Bombina > Bombina bombina. The sequence goes on from NC_069506.1 coordinate 220,534,752, forward strand.
CCTTCTCTATGCTGAGTCTGCTCTGATCATTCTCTCCTCTCTTTTTGGATGAAGAAAAACATTTTTGTTTGAAGGGGGAAAAAAAATGAACTAAGATCATCCAATCGTCAGGACATTTTTTGACCAGAAGGACCATTCAAACTCTTCTGAAATCTTCACCAACATCTTATCGTTTATCCAATCCTCAGGATCATTACGTTTCCTCTCCAGTCAGAATGATTTAACCTCTTTTCTAGTCCTTAGAACTATTCAGTCTCCCATGTAAACCTCAGAAGCCTCCTGTCTTTCCCTTTATCTGCTGCCTGTGGTTTTATAACACCCTTTTCTGCTCTTTTCGGAATCATACAGTATCCCCTGTCTATGAAGACAGTCTGACCTCCCTTTTACACAGGATTCTTCGTGCTCCTCCTTTCCATGGGGGTTTACAGGATGGGATATTCTTGTCATACCTCACCTAAACTTACATCTCTGTTGATCCCCTACTATAATATTCTAGGGGGCTCCTGGTGATCACTGCCTGTGCCTGGGGGGAATTGCTGGATTTGTTTAGTCTCCTTTTGAATACACCACGTCAGCGGAAGCCCCCTCTTTTGTGGGACTCTGTGCCTTAATGACATTACCCGTGTTTGGCCTTAACTGGTTGGGGGGATAGAGGGTATCAGCTGTTCCCCCACCCCAAAAGGACGTGTCTGCCCCCCTGCGGACGAGGGGGAATCCTCCCCCTCTGCGCCGTCTCTGGGAGACGGAGGAGAAATTGAAGAGGGCAAGCAAGATTGTTTGGTGGTGGATCAGAATGGATTCCTTAAACTGGGTCTTGGGGGGGTCTTTGAACAGGTTGTGATATCATCCCTCTTGACCCTCCACACTCGTTTGTCTTTCCCCAGCCCTCCCACATCCCCCCAGTGTGTGGGCTACTGAGACATCAAGGAAGGAAGAGAAGAGGGAGATCTCTAGCCAGTGCCACTCTCTTGCTGGATCCTCATCTATTTGTGAGTGAATCTTTCTTTTCATTCCTGGGGTTGGGAGGGGGTCATTAAGAATAATAAGAAATTTAAGTACTGAGATGGTGGAGTAATGGGGTATCAGCACTGATTCAGGGGGGTCCTTTAAAAATGGCGTTGCAGCGGAAGCTTTGAGCCTTCAAAGCTTTCGATTTGTAAAGACAATGGGGGGATTATGGACAGGGTTTCAGTTGCAAGATGTGTGGGAGACAAATAGTGTGGGATTTGTCTGCTATCATTATATGTCTCGCAGGTTCATGTAACCCATCCATAAAAAGAAGGCCCTGGAATGCAAGGAAGGTGTTGGGGGATCTTTGCCTTAAACTGTCAACCCCCCCAATCTTCTTCATGCAGGCCAGACGTGCCTGTCAATGCATACAGGCGGCAATGAAGCACCATAGGGATCAGGCTATCATTTGATAAACCATGATTTGCAGTGCAGGGTGGAGAGGGACTGCATATAGCAATCTAATGCCACTGCTCTGAGTATGTGTGTGTTTGTGCATACACATGTATTTGTTTGTGTGTGTGTGTATACATGTAAGGCTCTGCTCATATTTACACTGATATTTAATTTACTTTTCACATACTGCAAAAGTATACATTGGTTTGATAATAGTATTTATTAAATACAAAATTGTTTAACACACTTTTGTACACAGATAATGGCATCCATATACATACACACACCTACAGTATATATATATATATATATATATATATATATATATATATATATATATATATATATATATATATATATATATATATATACACACAGTTGATTCTATGCATTTAGTTACAATATCTATAAAACACTGTAAATATATACACTGATATTGATTTATATATATATTAATAATCACTACTGCACAAAGTTCTGAACACTTATGGATATATAATTTCTATCAATGTAAAGACTAATATATAGTAAGTAAACTTGTGCTATGCTGCGCTCTGTACACTTATATAATGATGTAAATATAAGCACCGATATATAGTGATTCATACACATACTAAATGTTCATATCCTATGTTGTATACATGACAATAAAATAATTTTATGCTCATATATATCTTTGCTGTGAATGAGAAATATAATCAGTGCTCTTAGCACTTAGTATACAATGCTATGAATGCTTATACACTGTGGTGGAGTGTTCGGTACAAGAAATACTCTAAGAGTCCCCTGTGCATATGAACTACAGTGTTCTGAAAAATTAAAGCTACTATTTAATGGATCTATGCTTATAATATTTATATAAGGGTGAGTTCATAAAGAATACATAGAAAAAAAGGGCTTGATTTTATGTGAGATTTATGTGAGTGCCTCTTTGCACTTCCTCATTTGTTGATAGACACAATCACTTATATATATTACATGAATTGGTTTTATTACTGTGTATATGTATGCAAGTTTACTACCAACATAAAGGCACAGTTTTAATGTTCTATCATATATACAATGGTTTAATGAGATCTCTACTCTCTTATTTCCATTCATTAAAAATACTTGCTCTCTTTATGTTCATTTTTTGTGAACTAGTAGTTTATTTCCTCAGGTCTAATAACTTTTTTGTCTGACTAGTAAACTATAGGACTATTTTTTTTGTATCTATGTGTGTGTTTATATACTGTGTGTAAATATATATATATATATATATATATATATATATATATATATATATATATATATATATATATATATAAACCTAAATCTATACCCATTTACTTTCATTTACTGTAACCTGAATATGTATGAACTTATGAACTTACAGTAGTTTGGACATATATGCTTTCAGTTTGCTCTGTATGTTTATGCACACACATACACACACACATTGATATATACATTGAGTTATATGTATATATATATGTATATATATATATATATATATATATATATATATATATATATATATATATATATATATATATATATATATATACAGTATGTATATACCATGAATTAAAGAACTTTGCATTCTGTTTTCAGTACTTTGCTCTTATTTACACTGAGATAGATATCTACTGACATAATACAATGATAGATAACAAGAGGGAATACAGGATTTGCACTCCCCTCTTTATAGCAGCAAGGAACAGCGCTCACTTCCTCTTCAATCTAACTATGCGGAAAGGCCCAGTGTGTGCTGCTTATTAGACATTAGTTATAGGTCTGAGAGTGGGTCTGTAGAGACAGAAATCTGATGTGGGTATGTGGCTGACAGAGGGGATGCAGGATAAGGGGTCTGATTTGATGTGTTTATGTGGCTGACAGAGGGGATACAGGGCCAGCAGTCTGTTTTGATGTGGGTATGTGGCTGACAGAGGGGATACAGGGCCAGCAGTCTGATTTTATATGGGAATGTGGCTGACAGAGGGGATACAGGGCCATGTATGTGGAGGACAGAGGGGATGCAGGGCCAGGATTCTGATTTGATGTGGGTATGTGGCTGACAGAGGGGATACAGGGCCAGGTGTCTGATTTGATGTAGGTATGTGGCTGACAGAGGGGATACAGGGCCAGGTGTCTGATTTGATGTGGGTTTGTGGCTGGCAGAAGGGATGCAGGGTCAGGGTTCTGATTTATATGGGTATGTGGCTGACAGAGGAGATTTAGGGCCAGCAGTTTGATTTTATATGGGAATGTGGCTGACAGAGGGGATACAGGGCCAGCAGTATGATTTAATGTGGGTATGTGGAGGACAGAGGGGATGCAGGGCCAGGTGTCTGATTTGATGTGGGTTTTTGGCTGGCAGAAGGGATGCAGGGTCAGGGTTCTGATTTATATGGGTATGTGGCTGACAGAGGAGATTCAGGGCCAGCAGTTTGATTTTATGTAGGTATGTGGCTGACAGAGGGGATGCAGGGCTAGGAGTCTGATTTGATGTGGGTATGTGGAGGACAGAGTGGATGCAGGGCCAGGAGTCTGATTTGATGTGGGTATGTGGATGACAGAGTCAGGAGTCTGATTTGATGTGGGTATGTGGCTGACAGAGGGGATACAGGGCCAGGAGTCTGATTTGATGTGGGTGTGTGGATGACAGAGGGGATACAGGGCCAGGTGTCTGATTTTATGTGGGTTTGTGGCTGACAGAGGGGATGCAGGGTCAGGGTTCTGATTTGATGTGGGTATGTGACTGACAGAGAGAGATTCAGGGCCAGCAGTTTGATTTTATGTAGGTATGTGGCTGACAGAGGGGATGCAGAGCTAGGAGTCTGATTTGATGTGGGTATGTGGAGGACAGAGGGGATGCAGGGCCAGGAGTCTGATTTGATGTGGGTATGTGGATGGCAGAGTCAGGAGTCTGATTTGATATGGGTATGTGGATGACAGAGGGGATACAGGGCCAGGAGTCTGATTTCATGTGGGTATGTGGATGACAGAGGGGATACAGGGCCAGGTGTCTGATTTGATGTGGGTTTGTGGCTGACAGAGGGGATGCAGGGCTTGGAGTCTGATTTGATGTCGGTATGTGGAGGACAGAGGGGATGTAGGGCCAGGAGGCTGATTTGATGTGGGTATATGGAGGACAGAGGGGATGCAGGGATAGGAGTCTGATTTGATGTGGGTATATGGAGGACAGAGGGGATTCAGGGCTAGGAGTCTGATTTGATGTGGGTATGTGGATGACAGAGGGGATACAGGGCCAGGAGTCTGATTTGATGTGGGTATGTAAAGGACAGAGGGGATGCAGGGCTAGGAGTCTGATTTGATGTGGGTATGTGGAGGACAGAGGGGATGTAGGGTCAGATTTGATGTGGGTATGTGGATGACAGAGTCAGGAGTCTGATTTGATGTGGGTATGTGGATGACAGAGTCAGGAGTCTGATTTGATGTGGGTATGTGGGTATCAAGTGCTTAATATTACATTTTTGTTATTTATGTGGCAGACAGAGTAGCAGCAGGGCCAGGAGTCTTATTTGATGTTTTTATGTGGTAGACAGAGGGGTTACAGGACCAGAGGTTTGATTTGATGTAGGTATGTGGTTGACAGAGATGATGCAGGGCCAGGAGATTGATTTGATGCAGGTAGGTGGCTGACAGAGAGTTGCAAAGCCAGAAATCTGATTTGATGGGTGTATGGGGTTGACAGAAGGGTTTAGGGGCCAAGCTTCAAATCTATTTAATAAATACTCACAAACCTTCAAGTTCACATATTGATACACACTTACAGCTAAATTACAAGTTTTGCGGTATGATGCGGTTCGGCTATACCGCTGAAAAATTGGCCATTGCGGATGGAATGGCAGGTAATGCATATTACAAGTCATGGCTAGAACACAAACATTTTAGCCTTTACGCAACTCTCCATTCCGCACTCAAAAAATGAGTGCGTGATTTTCCATAGAGCCATATTACAGGTTGTAATACGTATTACAGGTTTCACAAAACTCATAACTAAAATGTTACAAAATATACTAACACCCATAAACTACATATTAACCCCTAAACCGCCACCCTCCCGCATCGCAAATATTATATTACACCTGTTAACCACTAATCTGCCGCCCACCTACATCGCCATATCGCTGACACTAAAATAAACCTATTAACCCCTAAACCGCTGGCCCCCTACATCGCCAACACTATATAAACCTATTAACCCCTAAACCGCCGGCCCCCCACATTGCCAACGCTATAATAAAGTATTAACCCCTATACCTCCAGCCCCCCACATCACAACTAATAAACTAAACCTATTAACCCCTAAACTGCCAGCCTCCTGCATCGCAAATACTATCGTACACCTGTTAACCCCTAATCTGCCACACACCCACATCGCCATATTGCTGACACTAAAATAAACCTATTAACCCCTAAACCGCCAGCCCCTCACATTGCCAACGCTATAATAAAGTATTAACCCCTACACCTCCAGCCTCCCACATCGCAACTAATAAACTAAACCTATTAACCCCTAAACCGCCAGGCCCCCCACATAGCAAATACTATATTATACCTGTTAACCCCTAATCTGCTGCCCACCCACATTGCCGTCACTAAAATAAACTTGTTAACCCCTAAACCTCCGGCCCCCCACATCACCAACACTATAATACAGTATTAACCCCTAAACCTCCATCCCCTCACATCCCAACTAATAAACTAAACCTATTAACCCCTAAACCGCCAGCCCCCCCCACATAGCAAAACACTATATTAAACTATTAACCCCTATACCTAACACCCCCTAACTTTAAATGAAAAGTTACAATATAACTATCTTAAAATAAATATAAACTTACCTGTGAAATAAAAAAAAAACTAAGATTAAACTATCAATTAACCTAACATAACTATTTTAATTAAAAAAAAAAAAATACCAAAAACCTAGCACTACGAAAAAATAAAAAACCTAAATTACAAATTTAAATAAAGCTAATACTACAAAAAAAAATTAAAAAATCTAACATTACAAAAAAAAAACAAACGCTAAAAATGCGAAAAATAAAAAAACTAAGTATAAAAAAATCCTAAACTACCCATTGTTCCTAAAGGGGTATTTGTAAGGGCATTGCCCTTAAAATGGCATTCAGCTCCTTTACTGCCCATTAAAACCCTAATCTAAAAAAATAAATAAAAAAAAACTAACCCTAACCCCAGGAAATCTACTCACAGTTCCTGAAGTCCGGACATCCATCTTCAGCCAGGCGGCGAGAAGTCTTCATCCAGACGGCGACATCTTGATCCATCACAGGGACATCTTCTTTCTTCATCATGTTGTCGGAGAACTGTGGATGCGCGGAGTTGTGGAGGCGCAGAGCATCTTTGCCGGCGGCGCGGACATCCAGCGTGGAGGATCCTCTTCATAGGTCACTGCCGTAGACTGAAGCTTAAATGCAAGGTACCTGTTTAAATATGGGGTACCTTGCATTCCTATTGGCTGACATTTTCAAATCAGCCAATAGGATTAGAGCTACTGAAATCCTATTGGCAGATTTGAATAGCCAAATTTGTGTAAAATTGAGCAGTAGGATTTGATATATTAAATTTGAGAGGGATATATTTTGAGATTTTTTTTTCCAGACATAATGTAATGCAAATCTTTATACACAAATGCCCAGCTGGTGTAAACAGAACAGGACATAGATGCTGTTTTAACATGCTAGTTAAAACGCTTTGCAAATCAGAGTTTAGCAAACAATGGTTGCTTGTTTACTTATAGGCATGGATACATCTTACCTACTTATTGGTGAGTAGTACAGCAAATCAAATGCCGTACCAGTGGCCATATTATGTAGGTGGTTTACCTTTGTTACACAAACGGGTTTTCTAATGGATTGGAAAGACCTTGAATTTGAAAAAAATTGAGCTAGCACTTTGAGTTAAAATGTTTTAGTGTTGCCCCTAACCTTGGTTACAACACACTGAGCTTCATCCAGGAAATTATTAATGATATCTCAAATTAATCATGGTCAATTATATAATTGCTGACATCATACATCATCAAATTTACAAAATTGATTGTTTTAAAATGATTAAAAGAATGTTTAAAAGTAACTGTTAAAATAGTTTAATTATTCAAATTAGTAGATGGTGAATTCCAACTATATTATCTTATAGATATTCTTTTTCTTTTAATGTGACGTAAAAATGCAAAATGAAAATGTTCTAATGTGTTCAATTTATTATTGCCCCATTGTTTGTAAATAACAAAACGTGCCTTACAAATGGGGTTAAACACATAGTTAAAGGGACAGTCTACACTTTAGTCATCTTAAAGTCTTGCCTTAGATTAAGCTGCAAATAGCCTCCGGCACCCTTTCTATATCATGCAGCAGGAACGATAAAATAGTAAATTAAAAAAGAATATTGTTTCTGGCCACTTTGAAATGGTCGCAAAACTCCGCCCACAGAGTTAACGTCATGAACCGAGCGGCATCTGGGCACACTGCTGAATAGCATTGACAGTCTGCTGAATCTAACTAGTGAGGCATTTTGTGATTGGACGTCATATGCTGCTCGGATTGTGACGTCATCAGTGGGCGGAGTTTGGTGGCCATTTCAAAGTGGCCAGAAACAATATTCTTTTTAAAATAACTTTTCTTATCGTTCATGCTGAATGATATAGAAAGGTGTGCAGGAGGTCATTTGCAGCTTAATCTAAGATAAGACTTGAAGATGACAAAGGTGTGGACTGTCCCTTTAAAGTCAGCTCCAGAGCAGTAATGCACTGCTGGTACCTAGATGAACAAATGTGGCGAGCTAATAACAGGAGGCTTATGTGTGTAGCCCTCAATCACCAGCTAGCTCTCAGTAGTGCAATGCTGCTCCTGACGAGCCTACCTAGGTATGCTTTTCCACAGACAGAGAATTAAATCAATAGATGTAAATTAAAAAGTCACTTAAAATTGCAGGCTCTGTCTGAACCATCTCCCTTTAAAATGATAAAATAATTGTATTTTATTAGTAGTGTTTTATGTGGAATATATAAGATTATTATGCATTGTTAGCATCTACCAAATGGCCATAATTTCTCTAAATACAGAATATGGTTAATTGAAATATATTAATTTGAAATATTATTAAATTATTTGAAATCTGTTAAAGTTTTGTAAGAACATTTGAGTACCTAATTATCCTATTGTTATAACTGAATAAATTGTTATATGAATGGTAACATTATTTTATTCTGTGCACATTGGTACATCCACTTAATGAGACATTTATCCAATCTTTAATCTACTATTAATAGAAAAAAAGAATTATACAAGATTTCTACATCTATGGTGGATACGAATGGATATCATATTTTATTATCTTGGCTCACCTTAGTAGCACTTATTATTAACAATGTTTTTCTTAAAGAAGGGGCTATACAGACTAAGACTAACTTTTCTGGTGAGTAAGAGTCCTCCTTCCTTGCCTATGACCACCTTATTTGTTTCTCCAGACATAATGAACCTGTTAGGAAAAGATTACCCTAACCTCCCACAAAATCCACAAGTCTTTATGTAACTGAAATGTAGATATATTTTATTGGCTAATATGTATGTATGTATATATATATATATATATATATATATATATATATATATATATATATATATATATATATATATATATATGAATACAAAGGACCCAGCACTCTAGACGTTTCGGGGAGAAACCTTCCCCTTCCTCAGACAACTTACAATGTGAAAATTGGATGTTTAAATATCCATAGACTCCACCCCAATCAATTTGTGTCAACCAATCACATTCATATTAAATCATGTTCAATGTGTGTGAATACATGAATTAATGTCTTTCCATGTGTGTGTAATTACATGCGCATCAATACCTGTGCAATACTTGCAATTCACCATTCACATATATAGTCCCTCAATATCTATTTAAATCCATATAACATACACTTTTTCATAAAAGATCAACAATAATGTATATACCTTATTGTGGAGAATTCCTTTCTCCTTCTTTTTCACATGTGAAAAAATTGTGTATATTGAATAGCGGCGGGTAAGGCCATTCCGTCTCGTGTCTCTCCTGTTGTGTCACGTGATATTGGCACCTACGTCATCAGTTGTGAATGATGAAAAAATGAGCAGTGGTTGCTGAGATACAAAGTTTTAAAGTTGGTTTATTTTTTGTTATATATTTCAGCCATGCTTGGTAGAAGTAAGCAATTGCTAAAAAAAAAAAAACTAAAAGTGTATGACCAGTATAAATATAGACAAAAAATATATCTGCATGCAAAAGTTCATAAAGATTGATGCAGGGGTTATTGCTGTAGGTTTGGCTGACCCTTTTTAAAGTTATGAGATAGGTAAAAGTATCTTTATTTCAGTGGAGATGCTATAAAATATTAAATCAATCTAGAAGTAAACTGTTTGCATGCGTTGGGTTGCACTGGTATTATGAGTTGAAACTAAAAAGTTATCACGCTTGCGTTAACCCAACACTCGCTAACCCGATCGCATATTCTCATGTGTGCTAACCCGATGTGGAAATATGAATATTTCACATTCCAATGTTCTGCACATAGCAGAATATGTTCTATTTATTCATAAATATTTGTATATATATATATGATGGTATTTTGGTACAATATACATGATTATACATAGGTATAGATATATACAGATAAATATTTACAGTAAATACACAGTATAACACATTATTAAAAATCAATATTGCAGCAATATTGTTTTTTTAAGTTTTCATCTACTTAATTGCCAAGGGCTCCAATGTACTTATATATATATATGTGTGTTTATTTATATATGTCTGTAAATAAATACACATATAAATACATATGTACACACATACACTCTCTCTCTCTCTCTCTCTCTCTCTCTCTCTCTCTCTATATATATATATATATATATATATATATATATACACATACCTACATACAGATTTAGACTTGTATATGTATGTATCTCTATGTTAAAGCCCTTTGCCTGACTTTTTTTATCTAACACCTGAGATCTCATTTCTTTGAGGCTTTATAACTTTTGTGTGCAATATATTTTCTGTATAATTTCTATTAGATGTTGTTATTATACGTGTAAGTGTACTTTGTAATGTATTTTTGATGTGTTTTGGGCAACTTTTTAATTTTGCAAAACAGTTAACCACAGCTGAGATTGCATTAATCATTCTAGCGTAAATTGTGTAATCTGGCCCTATATAGATTATTAATCGAATGATAATGCACAATTTTCTTGAATGACAAGAAAAAATATATTTCTAATGGGTGAGGCTTATACTTTTGAAGACCATGTGCATAGGAAAATAATAGGAATTTTAAATAAAGGAAAACATTTATTTCAAGATGCAGATTTTCACCCTTTATTAACTGGGTCCTCTATTATTATAATTTCAGAATGTATGATAGGCAACCTAGTAAAAAAACACTTATACCAGTACTCAAATTAAGTTGTTTTTTTATTGCTGATTTCAAATTGCTCTGTAATTTATTGCTGACTCTAGACATGTGCACAAACAAAAACAGTTTCAAATGAATTGTCCATCATGCCCATGCATGTTATGTGATCAGCATCTGGAGACTAGGATATCAAAGCATATAGTGTTTTTTTTAACCACAAAAATAGGAAACCATAAAGATGAGGTAATATATTAGACATTATAAACAGCTAATCAATCAGTATCTAGAGATATATTTGTTCCTACAATTACAAAAGCCAGTGGGAGCTTTTTCTCACACAGTCAGTAAGAGTAAAAGGACAGGATACCTAGATATTTTTAAATACAATATTTAGTTATCCATATTAAAACAAATAATTATTTATTTTGCCCCCTTGTCATGCAATCCAGCTCTGAAAATTGTGGATTTTCTAATTCTCAGAGCTGTAAATGCACCTTATAGACATCCCAATGCTAAACCTGCTTTGTTTATTTTTATCTAATAGGCTTAAAGGGACATTCCGGTCAAAATTTAATTACAAATAGATGAATTACATCTTTGAATGTAAACATTTTTGCAATATACATATATTGGCAGAAATGCTTCTAGTATAAGATGTCACTGTTTAAGTGTTAGCACTTTTCTTTGCACGTGCATGAGAAGCATAGTTAAATTTTCTCAGTGCACCAGCATTTTAAATACTGCAGCTGCTGAGAGCACAAGTGGGGCTTGTAGTCATGTCAGCAATTATCAAATGTAGTCATTACAAGATGGTAAAAGCACCTTAAGCTCTATGAGCAAGTGCTGTGTTTAAAATGCTGGTGCATAGTGCATACTTGAATACACTTTGAAACAGCTATTACTTTTATTAGATGCATTTTTGCTAATACATGTATATTACAAAAATTCTTCCAAACAAAACTTAAATGCATAAAATGTGGATTTCAATTTTGTGGATTTCAATGCACTTTATACAAAATATTTACTGTAGCTGGCCTTGTTGTCTTCTGAGTCAAGTTCGGATTGGCTCATCCAAATAAGTCAAGTTGTGGGTGGAGTTTGGCTATTGAAGAACAAGGGCAGGAAACAAGATTTCAATTTGTCATAATTAGACATTCATGATTCTGCCAGAGTGTACAATTTTAAACAATTTTCCAGTTTACTTCTATTATTTTATTTGCTTCTTTATCTTGTTATCCTTTGTTGAAGGGGTTATCTAGGTAAGCTCTGGAGCAGCAAAGCACCTGGGTGCTAAGTGCTGATTGGTGGCTGCATATATATGCCTGTTGTCATTGGCTCACCCCATTATAATTGTTTAGTTAGCAACCAGTAGAGTTACACATACAATTCAAACTTATTTCAACACACAAATTCTATCTCTGTACTTCTATCTAGAGATGAGTGAATGTGCTGAAAGTGTAATTTGTTTAGTAGAACGAATAGTCCTGTGGACATTAGAAATGTTATAATGTTGTACAAACATTAAAAAACTGAAACAAATGAACAAATGTGTTAAAATTAGTTTCCTTTTTCGAATGTTGCAAAACATTCGCCCATCCCTACACCTATCCCTATATATCCTTGATAGCAACACATACTTCCTGATTACTTGTTAATACTACTCCAAATAATAAGTAATAATTTTGAACAGACAGTCTGATGATTAGCTTTCAAATTTCATAAGATATTTCACACTATAAAAGAAAATGTATCAATCATTAATGTGGTGCATCTGCCATGAATAAGCAATCTTAGTTTAATTTAAGCAAATTATCAGGCCAGATTTTCCTTCATCTGTTAAATAAAAAATAAAGTCTGTAGTATTGTTTTGATCATTATAATTTACTTAAACCTTTTTTATTTTGCTAACCCTTCCAATGTCACTGCTTTTTATATCTATGTTGTTGCTTTTTTTACTAGGATAAGTCAAGATAACTGGAAATTAAATCAGAATTACCATAATTTCCTTAACTTGCCTTGTTTCCTATGTAGCAACCACCTCACAATGTCATCCTACTGCTGAATGAATGAACGATTATGGTCTAAGTCAGGTGAGGAGGAGTCTTATATGCACTGGAAACAGTGAAGTTTCAGGCTTTCTGCTTTAAAGGGACATCTTTGTTGTTCAGCAAAACACACAGAGAACTCAGTCAAGATATGAAAAATGCCAGTTTGGTTTAATTTCTGGTTTTGTTAAACATTTTTTCACTTTGTATATAAATGTTCATCGGTACAATTAATATATATTTATTGTTAGTCTTCTTATGTGAGCAATAGTAAATTACATTATGTGTAATGCCAACAATTGTGTCATTGATGATCAGCACTGATTGGCTAAAATGCATGTCTGTCAAAAGAACTGAAATAAGGGGGCAGTCTGCAGAGGCTTAGATACAAGGTAATCACAGAGGTAAAAAGTGTATTTCTATAACTGTGTTGGTTATGCAAAACTTTGGAATGGGTAATAAAGGGATTATCTTTCTTTTTAAACAACAAAAATTCTGGTGTTGACTGCCCCTTTATGTATATATTAAACTGTATCTTTTTTAGGAAACATAAATTAAATACCAAATGTAGTTAGAATGCATGTGTAGAGAATCACCATGGCAACTATGCGATTATACTAAAAAGAAAGATAAAGCAAACTTGCATCCATATAAAATATCATATCCTAGCAGTAAAAGTATATTTACACTCACACACGCTCACTGTATTTGCTCTCACAAACTAATTATGCTTGGATCAATAACACTATTATATTGGCAGCCGGAAGTGGCTAAACCAGCTACCTTCCCCCATCACAGCTTTGTAACACTAACCTATTATCCCAGAAAAAAATAGAGAACATGTGTAAGAAGATCCATAAATCATCAGATAATATGATTGCAATCAACATGCAAGTATAAACTGTTTGTATTTAATAAGATATCATGAAAAAATACCAACAACTTGAGAATAAGAAAATAAGGACAAACAATCATATTAGCTCAAATTGATAGCATTCATAAAAGGAAGATCCTAGTCTCAATTCCAAATATAATTGAGGAAGAATAAACCCATAGTGCTTTGTTACAAATCACATATACACAATTGGAAACTATATCCTAAGAATCTGACTCACATGTGATATATTCCAAAGTCTTCCAATCACCCTACATCCTTCATGTATAGCCACACAATGTATCTGATCTAGAGCCTTGTAATAGAAGAGAATGATCCATATTATCAATGGTAGCAGAGAAGTCTATAGTGTGAGCTGAGCATGGAACAGTTACCTTTCTTCTTTACTGATTTTTTGCCTAGAAATCTTTGTTCTTCAACAAATATTTCCAACTATGGCTAAGCTTCCAATGCTGTGTAAACTGGTGGTTTCTCCATTAAAGTCTAAGGAGATGTTTTATGATACCACCAGCTTACACAGTTTACAACAGCAATGGAAGCTAGGACTATATAATTAAAAATATTTTATATGTTTTTCTGAAAGTTTAATACCTGTAGTCTATATTAATCAGATGCTTTGTTTTTTGATGGAGCTGCCATTGTGTAGTTAAACTCTGGGGATTCATGTTAAATGTGTTCATTCCGTTAACCAATCACATGATCTCACTTCTGTTTGCTATATGAGATGGTACTGATGGCCTTGACATCCTAAGGAGTGTTTGGGCGCACATGGATAATCACAATGCTGAGATTTGGGGCTCCCAATGGGAATGTTCTGGGAGTGAATTTATTTTGTATGACATGACATTTTGTGTCCCTATTGGTTTTTAAAGAGTTTAAAGGATTTATCCAGACACTAGCTTCACAGTTGTGGTGTGTTGAGAGGGGATAATCTTGACCAGAAGATTGGGCATATTAAGGGGTATAGCAAGATTAGAGATACCAACAGGTTTGAAGCCTGAAAGAGAAGAAGGAGTTTGTAGTTAATGTGTGACCTTTTGAGAAGCCAGTTGAGAGATGTTCAGATCAAAGATGAAATTAGTAATTTGAAATAAATGGTTATGACGTGAGAGAAGGATGGAAGACAAGCTACTAACAAGTTGCTGTAGTCAGTAGATAAAAGGATAAAATCCAGAATAAGAATTTTAGCAGGGAACTGTCAAATGAAAGATCATATCCTTGCAATGATTCTGAGGAAGAATCAGTAAGTTTTGTAGATCAAGTTTTTTTTATGAAAGCAGAACGTTGGAGAGGAGTTTAGTCAGATTCCAAAACATGTTTGCTAAACAAGGTTGGTTTTATTGTACCTTACTTTATTTTGATACATATGGGACTTAGTTTTGGATACAATTGCAGAAGCTCTGTCTTTGACATGTTATGTTTAAATGACCACTAAATACAGTAGAATTGAATAACTGACAAATATACAATAAAAATACAATACAATAGCTAGGGCCAGATTGACCTACCAGGACACAGGGAGGTTTCCTGGTGGGCTGCAGCAGCTAGAGTCGGTTGATCACAATTAAAGGGAGTATGTTCTACCAGCATCGGTGCTTGCGGCCACTCTAATGCTGCCATTGCACGCCAGGCTTCTTACGGGAAGTTTTTACAGTCTATGTGGGTGGGGACTTTGGAACACTGTGCACAGACACAGTTCGTCGATTAAATTGTGAGAAGTGCGGATATAATTAAGAAAGCAAGAATGCCTTTACGATCCGACAATAAAGTGCTAGATATTTACTAGCTGTACTTTTATTAACAACAGTAGGTAGCTGCTTTATACTGCATTATACTTGCTATATATTCACTCAGAGACCTGCCTACATATTCCTCCCCTCTGATCACACACACTTCCTACTCAGTGAATGCTGCAAAGGGAAGAGGACTACTTGATCACTGTAATCCTCCCCTTTACCTTCTTCCCCAACCAAGTGAGTGTGAGTAGGTGCATGCATCCTAAATTAGTTTTTTGTTGTTGTCAAATACCGTGTATATATATATATATATATATATATATATATATATATATATATATATATATATATATATATATATGTATATATATATATACTGTAACACAGGAGAGAGCATGTTGGTTTCCCTTTTGGATTTTAAACTTTGCTTTTTATATATGATATACAGTATATATATTTCTATTTGGATTAACACAAATGTCTCAGAGGCTTAATTGGACAATGGTATTAATTCCAGTATTGATTTCCATTCTTCCTCATTACAGTAACACTTCTAAACACCTTTTATATTTTTATTTTTTAATAAATTATGGGGTTTTTTTAAACATATTTATAAGTATTAATTTGAAAATGAATTTACCACCACCATATTGTGGTCAATTTGATATATATATATATATATATATATATATATATATATATATATATATATATATATATATATATATATATATATATATATATATATGTATGTATATATATATATATATATATATATATATATATATATATATATATATATATATATATACCGGTATAATTAGATTGATAGATAGATGGATAGAATTTGAGCTTTGTGATTAATTATTAGGAACCCCCAAAAAATGCTGTGCTGTTGACACATTTATTCTGATGTTTTACACATAAAAAGGAGATGCAGTAATGCCTACCACTATACTCCACTGTATATTGGATGAGCTGCTGAGTCTTTGACGTTCTATGCAATTAAAGGAACATTCTAGCACAAAACTAAAATACTTTTTTGTAAAGACATTTCTCTGCTTTACTATGAGTTTAACCCTTGCAAATGGAGATAAATGCATAGTCACATGTATGCTCCTGTGACTCTCCAAATGAGGATGCAGATGACTAGCCAATCGGTAGCAGACATACATGTGTATGCTACAATTACACATTCTATTCTAATCTGCATTCTATGGACTTGACAGAATAAAGCGCTGGTCTTCAATTTTTTATTCTCAGTCTGTCCCTGACAATAGGACTTACTTTGAATTTGAAATTGAGCAGTAGAATATTTTCTATGAATTTTCTTTTGCGCATGTCCAGTAGGAGTTGTAGTCTCATAAAGTGTGCACATAAAAAGGTTTTTATAATGGAAGAATACTGGAAAGTTTTATTTAAATTGCATGTTTTATCTAAATCATGAAACATTAAACTTTAAAGGGGTATGAAACCCAAATCATTTTTTTTCATGATTCAGATAGATTCAGATGCTATTTTAAGCAACTTTCTAATTTACTCCTATTATCAATTTTCTTCATTCTCTTGGTATCTCTATTTAAAAAGGCAGGAATGTAAGCGTAAGAGCCGGCCCATTTTTTGTTCAGCACCTGGGTAGCACTTGCTGATTGCTGGCTAAATGTAGCCACCATTAAGCAATCGCTACCCAGGTGCTGAACCAAAAATGGGCGGGCTCCTAAACTTACATTCCTGCTCTTTAAGATACCAGCGAGATGAAATAGCTGCTTAAATAGCTTGGTCTTTCTTGCTGGCATAAAGTCAGGGGTTGAAGTATATGATATTTGTGCTCCATCAGCAAAGAGATATTTATGTTCCCATGATGAGTAAAAAGAGTATTGGCCTAGTCCATGCCAATTTGTAGAGGATGATAAGGTAAAATATATACAAATTCACACTGAAGAGATAAAGATCATTCTAATCCAGAGCCTTTGTACCAGAAAAAAATCTGCAGTGTGAGCATGGAATTGTGGTCTTTCCCTATTGCTGATTGTGTTGTAAGCAGATAGCTGGGGATCAAAGACATTATTAGGTTAAAAAAAGTCTAGCAGGTGTTTAAATACCAAAAAGCTAAGGAGACCCCATATATCAGACAAATGAGCAAGTTTAACCAAACTATCCATGGATGGACGCTAGAGTTTGAGGCTATCAGTTGGCTGTAAGGGTTCCTTTTGGGTCTAGTGACCAAGTAGCTCATGTTTGGGTCCCCTTTATGTTATTTACATACTAAATAAAGAATATCAGAATTTGATTCACTAAAATAATCCTTTAGATGTAATAATTGTTTTTTAAATGGACATTATAATACAAAATGACATGCTCTAATTAAGTTAAAGGGACATTATACACTCATTTTTTCTTTGCATAAATGTTTTGTAGATGATCTATTTATATAGCCCATAAAGTTTTTAAAAAAAATAAATTTATAGTTTTGCTTATTTTTAAATAACATTGCTCTGATTTTCAGACTCCTAACCAAGCCCCAAAGTTTTATGTGAATACTGTCAGCTACCTTCTCCAGCTTGCTGCTGTTTGTGTAAAGGGTCTTTTCATATGCAAAAAAAGGGGGAGGGTCTTATTTGCCACTTGCAGTGGGCTTTCCAGCTACCTTTTCAACAGAGCCAAACTGACATCTTCTAAGTAAGTTTTTAAACAGTTTTATACTGGATTTTTATATCAGTATCTGTGCATTCTTTATAGTAGTGTCTATTACATGCAGTTATATGAAAATGAGTGTATACTGTCCCTTTAAGCATTTAATTTTAGCACTATTGACCCTGCGAGTCTATGTGTTTAACCCCTGCAAAGGTCAAAGCGCACTATCAATACTCTCAGTCCTTCATATGCATACTGCAGGCACACTAGAGAGCGGGCGTGTCAGTCAACACGCCAAACAATACCCAAGCTCCAAACAGATTACCGCACCTTAGATTCACACAATCAGAAAGCAGGAGATCCAGCATTAAATCAGATAAAATGTTCCATTTATTCAAATATTATAAACATAAGGAAACAAAGTATCCAGCTTACAACAGCAGGAAAGACCGAGACTCCTGGCTTATGCGTTTTGTGCACAGGCGCACTTGATCACTGTAAGGAGTTAAATTAGTGCTCAGTAGCTGGAGAGAACTGCTGGCCCGAGTGGACATCACCTGTGAGACAATTAGCAGTTGCATGAGCCAGTTGCACGTTTGCTGCTGATAATTGTGTCTGCTCAGGACCAGCAGTTCTCTGTGGCTCCTGAGCAATACTTTAGCTATGAGTTTAAACCCTTTGTGGGGGTTAAACACTTGGACTTGCATGGTCGATAATGTTAAAATGAAATGCTGTAACAAATTAGAGCATGTCATGTTTGCACTTTAATGTCCCTTTAAGCTCATACAGAAAAGGAACATTCTTCAGACATTTAGTGAACTAGTGGATCACATTTTTATTACTCTAAAACCATCAGGAGACAAATCCTTGTAAACATTTAAATAATAAAAAATAATATCAGCTTTGCACTAGGGTTAGATATTGTAGGTTAAACTCATTGACTATGTCATGGGAAGTCTAAGGGTGTCTTCTTAAAGGGACAGTGTACTGTAAAATTGGTTTCTCCTTAAAGTGATATGAAACCCAAAATTGTTGTTTTGTTGCAATAATCCTGTCAAGGGATCGCTGTGTTGAAACAGTATTTCAAGCAAAAAACCTGAGATTTTGCATATCTAATTTGCATATCTTACCCAGAATCCTCTGGTGCATTGTTAACAATGTATGTGGAGTTTTACTGGGGAATCGTAAGTGGGGTACTTGCCTAAATGTGCTAATTTTCTATGCAAAAATTTATATTGATTTGATTCAGATAGAGAATACAATTTTAAAGAACTTTCTGATTTACTTCTATTATCTAATTTGTTTCATTCTCTTGGTATCATTTGTTGACAGAGCAGCACTGCACTACTGTTTTTTCACCGTATACATGGCTGAGCCAATGACAATCGGTATATATATATATATATATATATATATATATATATATATATATATATATATATATGCAGCCACCAATCAGTAGCTAGAACCTAGGTTATTTGCTGCTCCTGAGCTTACCTAGATAAACCTTTCAGCAAAGGATAACAAGAGAAGCAAGCAAATTCAATAATAGAAGTAAATTGGAAAGTTGCTTAAAATTGTATTCTCTATCTGAATCCTGAAAGATTTTTTTTGGGTTTCATGTCCCTTTAATGTGTTTCCAATTGTTATACCAGCTGCAGAGTTTAAAATGTATGGGAAATTTATAATTTAGGTATATTTTTGTATATGAAATAGCTGATTTTGCTAACTGAGGGACTACTTCATTATCTTATCTCTATTTACAAAAAGTCATCCTTATATTCTTTATTACTGTTTACTTGATGGCCAATACTTATAAAGAACAATGGGAAATTTACATTGTAGTTCCTTTCTGTCACAGCCCCCCACTGGGAACATTATTTTATCTAAACCCTCTTGTCTAAATGTTTCTTTCGTAACTATAACTTAATTTCAGAAATGTTCAGTAAAGTTGGGGATATAAAAGGCAAAATCAGCTATTTCAAATGTAAAAATAAAGGTGAAGGAGCTATTTGTAAACAATTTAATACACTCCAGAGTATACTGTCCCTTTAAGGTAACATTAAACTGAAAAATACTTTATCATGCATATGAAAAGCAACAATTCAAAATAATGTTTTGTCTGTGTGTGAAAAAGATTGAATTAAAGCTGTTTAAATTGATTTTGAAAATAACAGGAAATGTGTGCTTGTGAGCAGCTTATCAATAGTGACAAATTGCTCGCTTGCTATATCTAATTCCCTAAGAAAGATTGAATTATTCATGGTGAAAAAACTGTGCAATTAACTTTCATTATTTGTTTTGCCTGTTTTTGAATTATGCAAAAGAACCTCACTACACACTGCACAGTGATTGGTTGATATATGTAGAATATTAAAGGGACATTAAGTCAAAATGAAACTTTATTATGATTTAGACAGTGTGCAATTAAAAAAAATACAATTTACTTCTATGATTCACTTTGCTCTCTTTGTAACCTTTGTTGAAAAGCATACCTAGAGAGGCTCAGGACAGCCTAATCTCTTCAAAAAAGGAAATAAAAATGAAATTTCATAGCAGAAGTAAATTGGAAAGTTTTAAATAGTATAATGAGTTTTGACTTATATCCCTTTCATTTGTCTCTAATGGGCTGCAGCAGAGGAGATAAGTTAAATATACATAAGTGTATTTTCAAGTGGTGTGTCCCTGGACTGCAAATAAAGACTATTTTGTATGTAGATATTTTGCAATGCAGCAATTAATGGGACAATGTGCTGTAATATTGTTATTTCCTTAATGTGTTTCAAATGACATGTTATACCAGTTTCAGATTATAAAATGTATGATAAATCACTTCTTTAGGTTTAATTTTGTATATTAAATAACATTTTTTGTGGGGGTTTTTAAACCACAACCCATTAAAATGTGTTGAGCTTGCCGGGAAATCAGATCTCCTTATTTTATAGTTTTCTGTATACATGCATGCCTCTTTATATTATCTCTGTCTATATACTAAAGCCCAATACTTAGGGCCTGATATTCGAAAGCTCGCTGCTCTGGTGAGATGATCTAAAACATCTTGGAAGTACAGAGAGGTCCCTAAAAAAATGTTAGAAACACAAATTTTAGTTTGAAAGATGTTTATCTCACTATGCGGAGCACTGTTTCTGCACAAGCATCAGTTATGAAGCAGCGGTCTTAAGACCGCTGCTCGATAACTGGTCCGCTGCCTCTGAGCCTGCGGTCTGCAATCCGCCCAATCCTATATGATCGGGTTGATTGACACCCCCTGCTAGCGGCCGCCATGAATCTGCAGGGGGCGGCATTGCAAAAGCAGTTCACCAGAACTGCTTGTGCAATGTTAAATGCCGACAGCATTCGGCGATGTCTGTCGGACATGATGCACTACAGTAATTGTCTCAATTAAGGGTTTTATGGTTATTTTGACATAAATCTCTAGAGGTAGGGGATATAATCTGTATTGCACCAACATTACTCACCAAATATTGATCCTTTAGTTGTGTTTGTCTGCTTATTTCTAAAGGATAAGTGCTGGGCCTTTAAGGGGCTGATTTATCAAGTGTCTGGCGGACATGAACCGCTGTAGCTGATCATGTCCGCCAGACATCGATAAATCCCAACAGCATACGCTGTCGACATTTATCATTGCACAAGCATTTCTGTGGAATTGCTTGTACAATGCCACCCCCTGCAGAGTCTAGGGGGTGTCAATCAACCCGATCCTATGCGATCGGGCGGATTGCTGTCCGCCGCCTCAGAGGTGGCAGACGAGTTAAGGAGCAGCGGTTTTAAGACTGCTGCTTCTTAACTCCTGTTTCCCGAAGGCTCGCGTGGAAACAGGGGTATACGGCCCCATTCGGGGCGTGATAAATCAGCCCCTAAGAATTGAACTTTGGATATGGTTCTTTGTGCAGTTCAACATTATACTAAAAAAGAATTCATCTTAAGAGGCATATTGTCTTTAATTGTGCATACTAGGGACAAGGGACTGATAAGAGTTAAAGGGACAGTAAAGTCAAAATTAAAATGTAGTGCTTTATAGGTAGGGTATGCAATTTTAAACAACTTTCCAATTTACTTTTATGTTCTCTTGGTACTCTTTGTTGAAGGCTAAATCTATGTAGGCTCATATGCTAATTTCTAAGCCCTTGAAGGCCGCCTCTTATCTCAGTGCAATTTATTAGCTTTCCACAGCTAAACAGTGCTAGTTAACATGTGCCATGTACAGACATCCCAACCTGCAAAAACTAATTTCAGGGAGGTGGCTTCACCCGCTATTGCGCCGCCACCCCCCCCCTCCAGTTATATATTGGACACCTTGAAACCCTAAATAAGATAGAGAATTATCATTAAAGTAGTTTCCCACTAAAGTCACATTAAAAAAGTAGCTTAATTGCACAACCACATACAACAAACCTATTTTTCAGTGATCGTACGCTTGTTGAATGCGTAAATATTTTAGAATATGAAGTTTAATTACGTGCAGTAAATAAGGTAGTATCTGTGGTTTTATTTTATTAGACTAAGTGGGAGATTTTTGGTTACTGGTGCATGCTTTAAGGGTTCTATAACGCCCCAGCAACTAAAGGCATTCCTTAAAGAAACACTTTTCCGGATTTGGGCCACATTGGATCATGGTACTTGGAGTTTCAGGGAGATTGAATTCCATTTGCTGGCATCAGGGAGCCGCTATTACAATCAGGGAGAGTTGGGATGTCTGCATGTAGATAGCATTGTGCTCACTCCCATGGAGTTATGCATGAGTCAGCACTTATTGGCTGAAATGCAAGTTTGTAAACAGCACTGAGATAAGGGGGCAGAGGCTTAGATACAAGGTAATCACAGAGATAAAAAAATGTATTAAAGGGAGAGTCTACACCACAATTGTTATTGTTTAAAAAGATAGATAAACCCATTATAACCCATTCCCTAGTTTTGCACAACCAACACAGTTATATAAATACACTTTTTACCTCTGTGATTACCTTGTATCTAAGCCTCTGCAATCTGCCCCCCTATTTCAGTTCTTTTGACAGACATCCATTTTAGCCAATCAGAGCTGGCTCACCTGAACTCCACGTGCGTGAGCACAGTGTTAACTATATGACACACATGAACTAACACCCTCTAGTGGTGAAAAACTGTCAAAATGCCCTGAGAGAAGAGGCGGCCTTCAAGGTCTTAGAATTTAGCATATGAACCTCCTAGGTTTAGCTTTCAACTAAGAATACCAAGAGAACAAATCAAAATTGGTGATAAAAGTAAATTGGAAAATTGTTTAAAATTACATTCTCTATCTGAATCATGAAAGTTTATTTTGGACTAGACTGTCCCTTTAATATAACAGTGTTAGTTATGCAAAACTGAGGAATGGGTAATAAAGGGGCCATCTATCTAAACAATAAAAATGTTCAAGTCCCTTTAATTGTTTTCAAAGTTTCTGCAGGAACAGCCGTTTAAATGGGAGGTTGATTTATTCTACTGCCTTTTTTACACAGTTTTTGTATAGCTGATACTGTAGTGTTTAATTTTTTTTATATAGATAGTGGTTTGGACAGGCAAAATCAGCTATAATGACACAAGGAAGTTAAATTAGCTATTTGTAAACAATTTAATACACTACAAATAGATAAAAAGGGATTATTGGGAACAAATTAAATAGGGGGAAATTCTACAGCTCTATGACCCTTTTAGCATAGTAATCTATACATATTTATATGGGTTTGTTTCTTGACGTATACAGTTACAGATCAGCAGTTGAAACCAATTAAAGATAACACATCCAGGTGCTCTGTAAATATTACATCTCAGGGGCATGTTTACAAAATGAGATGCATAACTTATAATATTCCAACAAGACTTTGTCGCATGAATCCAGTCTGTTCTTGACAATATTTCAAGGTTTAAACAGGGAGAGGGCACATTTTTGCATATTTTGTATTTGTGTAATAAAAAGCATTTTGGTTGTCACATTTCTATTAAATATTTCATTTGTGTTGGTGCCTGGTTGGAGCTTTGTAGTATAATCCAATAACATATTGTTCTAGACAGCAGGATAAACCAATAAGATTTGGTCTATATGTGCCGAATGATTTGTCTTGGCTTTGTAAAAAAGATTTGTCCTGGCCGGCTGTTATTAATAAGTCAGAGCATGTACAATGAAAAATGTTATGGGTCTAATTTTAGATAAAATGTATGTTTCACAAGAAATTTATGATGTATAGTTAGACTGATTTGCTGACATCTGAAAAAAATTCATATACAGCATTAGTTTGTTGGACTTATTAGACTCATTTTTAAAGGCTTTAACTCTGGATAGCAATGAGTAATATGAATAAAATCTGATATTTCAGTAGTGATTGGTAAATGATATAAAATCAATAATCTGAAGTAAATCAATTTAGTACTGTTGTAGATACCAAAAGAACAAAATATTTATATATTGTGCTTCATGTTGGTCTTTGAGAAATTTTAGTTAAAGTGATGGTAAATCCTAGTGTTTGTAATACGCTAGGATTTACCATTGGAACAAATAAAAGGGGACTTTCAGTCACAAAGTATAAAATACTTAATGCTGAAAATTCCTTTATTTGTTTCAAGCGTTCTCCACACTGAGCGCCTCAGGCAGCCCACGGCACAACACTGTTTTTCTGAGAGGTGATGTTTCCACCTCTTAGCCAATAGTCGTGTAGGCTATCCGGTATTGGTGTCAGCTGGGCCACACAACTATTTGCTAAGAGGTGGAAACATCACCTCACTGCAAATAGTGTCTGCCGTGGACTGCTTGAGGAGCTCAGTCCAGTGAACGCTTCAAACAAATAAAGGAACATTCAGCATGAAGTATTTCACAAACACTAGGATTTACCATCACTTTAAAGAGACAGTCAACCTAAAAAATATTATTACTTATTCACATAATGTATTTAATGTTTTTAACAGCAAATTGTAGCCCAAATTTGATTGAAATATATTTAACAAGTAAAACAACTTACAAGTTCTTCTCCGTCCATTTTGAAATGGCCGCCTCACCCCTCCTTACCTGACCGCTTCCAATGACTTTAGCTAGTCGATCCTGCCCATTCCCTGCTTTCGCGCATGTGCAATGCGCCAAATTTGTCATTAATAATAGTTTTAAAACAGTAACAGGCTATCCCAGGCGCTAGCTGGCTCTGACTCTCAGCACTTTCCTTTCCCTACACTGAAGACAGCATCTGTATACACAGCTTAACGCATATCTTTGCAAGACGTTGTATCCTGTTAGTAACCCAACAACTGCCTTTAGCCTGACATGTGTGGCGACTTTCACCTGGGTTGTTCTTGTTGATTGGTGGATAAATTCACCCACCAATAAACAAGTGCTGTCCACAGTCTGAACCAAAAATTGCCTGGCTCCTTAGCTTAGATGCCTTCTTTTTAAAATAAAGATAGCAAGAGAATGAAGAAAAATTGATAATAGGAGTAAATTAGAAAGTTGCTTGAGATTGCATGCACTATCGGAATCACAAAATAATTTTTTTTGGGTTCAGTGTCCCTTTAAACAACATCTAAAATGGTGGATTAGAACTGAAATCCCAGCAGAGGCCTTCACTTTACAGGCACCCTTTTTGGATTAATGGAAGTTTGGCTGAGGAGCAACTTGTCAAGGGGAGGATGGAAAAAGATAACATTTGGGTTCAGTGTCCCTTTAAACAATATCTAAATTGGTGGATTAGGACTGAAATCCCAGCAGAGGCTTTAACTTTACAGGCACCCTTTTGTATTCCTGGAAGTTTGGCTGAGGAGGAACTTGTCAGATGGAAGATGGAACTCAGATAAATCAATTCTACCTTCATTTTGGAGTACACAAACAACAGGACAGCAATGGCTTAGATATGGTTTCAAGGGTCAATTATTAATTTGGACTCAGAATATAGTAGAAAATGACTGGATTATTTATGTGTTCCTTGACCTTCTGCATTAAGATCTGACTTATAATTCCAACCTACAGAAATTAATGTTGGCAGCTTAGTTCCAACGTTCAAGGTTACAACAACTATACATACCAACCTCAGCATAGAAGAAGTCTAATACTTCATCTTATTATAGAATTTTGGATGTTTCTACATTTTTTTTAATTGGATGATTTAACACAGTAATTCCACATCGAATATCAATTTATGCCATCTTTGAGAATTTGTCCATTGCAGCAGATACTTAATTTAAATACTTTAAAAGTTCCAGTCTTTACTGTCTGTTATTAGAAATTAAGTGTGTGCAAGAGGCTCAGATCATACAATTTTTTGGGCCTTGGCTTATATCCATACTTCAATGAGTTCTACTACACCGCTTTGGGTCAACCAATTGTACTTGCCCTGCCGGAACCATGTTTTAGCATCTATGTCAAGTTTTTATGGTTTCCCGTGCTTAGAATTCTCTTTTTATTTACCTTTACCACTGAGAGAAGAGCTTCAGAATTATAAGCACTTCTGGTAGACCAACAATATTAAGTATTCCTTAAGGACAAAGTGGTGTTATTTTTAATTCCAGAATTTTTAAACAGAGATGTTCCAGACTTTCATGCTTCAAAGAATATAATCCTACCTTCTTACTGACTAGATAAGAAGACATTGAATGCTAAGCTATTGTAAAGACTGGATATTATTAGATGTTTACATTAAGAGAACAACAGACTATATGAAAACAAAAGGCCACCATTCAATGTGGATAGTACAATGCCTTGCAAAGATATATCTGTTAAAGGGATTTTCAGTTCCAGAGGGGTTGAGGGCTCATTTTTTTATTATTATTATTATTATTATTATTATATATTATGCAGCGCTGTCCATGGGCACAATTGATACAAGTAAAACAATTATACAATATTTTTAAGAAACAAAATTTGACAAACATATATGAGGAATTAAGGGCCCTTTTCCTGTGGGAATTTAAAATCTAGATTGGTAGAAGGGTAAGAAACAGGAGGTAAGGACTGCAATGGTGAGAATGATGTTAATACAGAGTAAGTTGAGGGCTAGTATTAGGTACAGGAAATTAATATGTAACTGAGATGGGTGGTAAAGAGTAGAGCTAGAGTGTGGATTAGAAGCAGCTCAGTCTTAAACATGTTAATCTTTAGGTGGTGAAATACCATCCAGGATGAAATGCCAGATAAGCAGTCAGAGGGAGGGAGAGCAGGGGTAGAGCAGTAGATTTAAGTATCATCAGCATAGAGGTGATATTTGAAGCTATAGCTGTTGATAAGTTTACCCATTGAAGAAGTATAGATGGAGAAGTATAGAGGAACCAGTACAAAGGCATGAGTTACTGACAGAGGCTTTGGAGAGGAGGAGTCACCAGCATATCATTCTACAAGAGCAGTCTCAACCTCTTGTGCAATAGCAACACACCCATTGGCCACTGTGCACTTTCTGGTGACAGTCTGGAAGACACCTCAAAATATTCCTTTTTAAATATAGGTCTGATGCCCATCAGTTAGCATCCACTAGGTTTGGAAGATATTGCATTTTGTTTATTATAATAAATATATTTATATTCTTTAACAGTATATTTCTCTCTTTTGTAATTTTTTCCTCATCTAATATTTGTAATGCTTTGCACTAGTCTCCTTGGTGAATATTAACTAGGGTGAACTAACATAAACCAGAAATAAAAATTTTCATACAGAAATGTAAATATCAATCCATAATTCTCACCAATATCCCTTCCCTTCCTATTTATTATGTTCTGGACATTTACTAAGAATGGAGGGAGTTAATATTATGTATATATATATATATATATATATATATATATATATATATATATATATATATATATATATATATATACATAAAATGTGCGCTGGTTTTACAAGTTGAGTGCAGTGCGAACGTGACCTCTCGTTCGCATTGCTGGGAAGCATTACACTCACAAGAGCGCACTTCCAGAGGCTCCAAGTGAAGCCTGAAACCTCGTTCTCATGCTTTAAAATGAGGCATGAGAAATTAGTGCAGCAAAGGGGGTAAGTAGCACAGTGACGGCCAGCAATTGTAAATATATGTCAATGAATGTATAGATCTATATTTATGTGTTAATATGTGTTTATACACATACTTACACATAAATATATATGTATGTAAGCACATACATATACTTTCTTTCCAGTGGCATAGAGAGTCCACAAATCCATTCTAATTACTAGTGGGAATTCAACTCCTGGCCACCAGGAGGAGGCAAAGAACACCCCAGCAAAGCTATAAGTATCCCTCTCACTTCCCATAATCCCCAGTTATTCTTTGCCTTCGTGTATCTCAATTATCTTAGGAGGACCATTCCTCAGCAGTCTCTGAAGGAAGAGTTTTGCCATTCTATCTTGCAGAGCCTTGTGGTTAAAGTCTTGGTCGGCATTGGTCCAAGACTAGACTCCTCTCTCTTCCCTTTAAGGGTAAGACCTTTTTTGGTCCTGGTTTGGATGCCATCATTTCTATTGTCATGGGTGGAAAAGGAACCTTTCTACCCCAGGATAAGAAGACTAGACCTAAGGGTTGCCAAGCTTCTAATTTCCATTCCTTTTGTAACTTCAAGGGACAGAAATCCTCTTCTTCTTCCAAACTTGAAAAGACCAAGTCCTCCTGGAGACCTAACCAAACTTGGGATAAGGGCAAGCAGTCCAAGAAGCCTTCTTCTGAGAACAAATCCGCATGAAGGATTCACCCCCAGTCCAAGATCGGATTAAGTAGGGGAAAAACTTTCTCTTTTTCAAGAGACTTGTATTTGAGATGTTCCAGATCCTTCGGCGGTGGAGGTGGTCTCTCACGGATACAATATAGGTTTCAAACCTTGTCCTCTGAGAGGCAGATTTCTCCTGTCAAGGTTATCAGTAAACCAGGAAAAAAGAAAGTCATTCTTAAATTGTGTCAGGGATCTCTCTTCCCTAGGAGTGATTGTTCTAGTTCCTCTGGCAGAACAAGGCTGAGGATTGTATTGAAATCTTTTCGTGGTTCCCAAGAAAGAGGGAACTTTTTGACCCATTTTGGACCTGAAATGACTCAACAAATTTCTCAGGGTTCTGTCCTTCAAAATGAAAACTATTGGTTCCATTCTCCTGTTTGTTCAGGAGGGTCAATTCATGACCACCATCAACCTAAAGGACCCTTACTTTCATGTTCCTATCCACAAGGATCATTTTCAATTTGCTTCTACTGGACAAACATTTTCAGTTTGTAGCTCTTCCTTTTGGTCTGGCCATGGCTACCAGAATTTTTACGAAGGTTCTGGGGGCTCTTTTGGCAGTGGCCAGGTCTCAAGGAATTGCAGTGGCACCATGCTTGGATGATATGTTGGTTCAGGCGCCATCTTTTCATTTAGCAAGATCCTATATGGATTCTATGTTGTTTACTCTCTGCTCTCAAGGGTGGATGGTGAATCTGGACAAGAGTTCCCTGATTCCAAGTACCAGGGTCTGTTTTTTAGGGACAATCATAAATTTGATCTTGATGAAGATTTTCTTAACAGAAGCAAGAAAGTCCAAACTTCTTTCTGCCTGCCTTTCTCTTCAGTCCTCTGTCTGACCATCAGTGGCTCAGTGTATGGAAGTAATTGGTCTCATGGTGGACATTATTCCTTTTTACTCCCTTCCATCTGAGACGTCTACAGTTATGCATGCTCAGTCAATGGAACGGAGACCACTCGGACCTCTCTAAGGATAGTTCTAGACAACATAGTGAGAGACTCTCTCTCCTGTTGGCTCTGTCAGGATCATCTGTCTCAAGGCAAGTGCTTCTTGAGACCATCTTGGGAGATTGTGACTACGGATGCCAGCCTTTCTGGCTGGGGAGCAGTTTGGGGTCCCTTAAGAGCTCAGGGGACCTGGACTCAGGAGTAGTCTGTCCTTCCAATAAATATTTTAGAACTGAGAGCAATCTTCAATGCCCTGATAGCATGGCCTCATCTGAGTACGGTCCGGTTTATCAGATTCCAATCGGACAACATCACATCAGTGGTTTATATCAACCATCAGGAAGGAACAAGGAGTTAGTGATGAAGGAGGTTTCTTGCATCCTTCTGTGGGCAGAGTCTCACAAATGCCACATTTCAGCCATTGACATCCCAGGTGTGGACAACTTCATCCGGAAGTATTCTCAATGATAACCCTCAGGTGGGGTGTTCCAGAGTTGGACCTGATGGCGTCTCGTCCAAACACCAAACTTCCCAGATACGGATCCAGATCAAGAGATCTGCAGCAGTTCTGGTGGATGTTCTAGCGGTTCCATGGGATTTCGGTCTGATTTACCTGTTTCCTCCATTTGCCCTCCTTCCTCGGGTGATAGCCCGGATCAAACAGGAGCTGGCTTCGGTAATTCTAATTGCTCCAGCTTGGCCTTGCAGAATGTAGTTTGCTGACCTAGTGAAGCTGTCGTCCTCTCCTCCATGGAAATTATCGATGAGGAAGGACCTTCTACTTCAGGGTCCTTTTCTTTAACCAAATCTAGATTTAACGCCTAGTCTTGTCTAGATGGATTTTTCTGAAAAGGTTATTGACACCTTGATCCAGGCTTGTAAGCTGGTAACTCGCAAAATATATCATATGGTATGGCACACATATTAATACAGGTGCGAATCTCGGGGTCTCAAGGTGAGAGTTTCCTGTATTTTGTCTTTTATCCAGGAGGTTCTTGAGAAGGGTTTGTCAGTTAGTTCTCTGAAGGTTCAGATCTCTGCTCTTTTCGGTTCTATTGCATAAGCGTTTGGCCGACTTACCTGATGTTCAGTCTTTTGTTCAGGCCCTGGTCAGAATCAGGCCCGTGTTTAAACCTGTTACTACCCATTGGAGTCTTAATCTTGTTCTTCGAATTATGCAGCAGACTCCGTTTGAGCCTATGCATGCTATTGATATTAAACTGTTGTCTTGGAAAGTTTTGTTCTTGTTGGCTATTTCTTCTGCTCGCCTGCTTGTAGAGTCTCAGAACTTTCGGCTTTGCAGTGTGATCCCCCTTATCTTATTTTCCATGCGGATAAGGCGGTCTTTTGTACCAAATTGGGATTTCTTCCTAAGGTGGTTTCGGACCACAATATCAATCAGGAAATTATTGTTCCTTCAATGTGTCCTAATCCTTCTTCTCAGAAGGAGCGTCTGCTACATAACCTGGATGTGGTTCATGCCTTAAATTCTATCTCCAGGCCACTAAGATTTTTCGTCAATTTTCTGCCCTTTTTGTTGTGTTTGCTGGTAAACGTAAGGGCCAAAAGGCCATGTCAACTACTCTTTCTTTTTGGTTAAGGAGTGTCATTCGATTGGCTTATAAGACAGCTGGGTTGACAGCCTCCTGAGAGGATTATGGCTCATTCACTCTGGCTGTTTCTTCTTCCTGGGCCTTAAAAAACGAGCCAAGGCATCTGTGGAGCAAATTTGCAAGGCGGCCACTTGGCCAAATTTTACAAATTTGATGTTTTTGCCTCTGCTGAGGCTTCTTTGGGAGAAAAGTTCTTCAAGCGGTGGTGCCCTCAGTTTAGGTTTGCCTGTCTTGTTTCTCCCTCCCTTTCCATTCTGTGTCCTCTAGCTTGGGTATTGGTTCTCACTAGTAATTAGAATGGATTTGTGGACTCTCCATGCCATTAGAAAGAAAACAAAATGTATGCTTACCTGATAAATTATTTTCTTTCCTGGCATGGAGAGTCCACGACCCGCCCTTGTCTAAATGTAAGACAGCTTATTATTTTCTAAACTTCAGACACCTCTATACCCCTGGTGTTCCTCTTCTCTTTCTGCATTCCCTCAGCTGAATGACTGGGGTATATGGGAAGTGGGAGGGATACTTATAGCTTTGCTGGGGTGTTCTTTGCCTCCTCCTGGTGGCCAGAAGCCAAATTCCCACTAATAATTAAAATGGATTTGTGGACTCTCCATGCCAGGATGGAAAAAATTTAGTATTTTTTTTCAATAAAAAACTAAAAGACCCTCTATTTTGGGAGCATTTGGGGCACTTTTAGAAAATTAACCAGAGATCTGATCTCTTGTTCATTTTCTGAGCAATAATTGCTGCTACAAGCTTGCAGTAGCAATAACTAGCCTCTTGTAATGGCTGGTTATTTATTGCACAGCTGTAAACGGGCACATTTGCATTTTTTCGGGCGTGTGCGATAAATTAGCTCTTCACTTGTAGTCTAGCCCATAATTCGTAATTCCTGACATTTTAAATACAAGACATTTACAAAATAGTTGTGCATCTGATCTCATTGTGAAATTACCAACACCTATAGAACTTGAGAACTTTTTTTAGCATAACAAGCGTTTACATTGTTCATGATTGTGAGTTTATGTCCCCTTCAAGAACATTTTATTTATGGTTTGTTTGTTTTAAATATTATTTATTTGCTATTAAAGGGAAATGAAACCCAATTTTTTTCTTTCATGATTTAGAAAGAGCATGTCATTTTAAACAACTTTCTAATTTACTTCTATTATCTAATTTGCTTCATTCTCTTGATATCACTTGCTGAAAAGCATATCTAGATATGCTCAGTAGCTGCTGATTGGTTGCTGCACATAGAGGCCTTGTGTGATTGGCTCACCCATGTGCATTGCTATTTCTTCAGCAAAGGATATCTAAAGAATTGAGCAAATGAGATAATAGAAGTAAATTGGAAAGTTGTTTAAAATTGCATGCCCTATCTGAATCATGAAAGTTTAATTTTGACTAGACTGTCCCTTTAAGGACAGCAAAGCTCTTTAAGAATAACATGAATAATATTTAGGTGAGATTGTGAGTTTGCATTACATTGTGCACACTTTTAACTTCTATTTTTCTTTAATTTTCATAAGCACATTTTCTTAATGCAAACATCCTATTTAATGCACAGGGAATAGGGATATGTGTTATTACCAAGTTAAAAACAGAACAGTGTTTAAAACGAAAATTCTGCAGGGAATTAAAATATATAGGATTTATATACTTAATATTAAGTTTTTATATCACAGACCAAAAGCTTCATTTTTTTAATACTGCAATAATAATAATTAAGATTCACTTCCGAAAAAAACAATATAAGTGTTAATGTAAAGGACACAATGGGCTAGATTACAAGTGGCACACTAACTTTAGCGTGGGTTCGATATTAACTTATGCATGTAATACAAATTAAAAGTAAACACGCACTCTAAATTTGCACTCGTTGGGTTAGTGCGACTGAAGACCTTGCGTAAAGGGTTAGGGCTTTAAGAAAAAGTTGCACCAAACACAAAAGAAATACATTAAAGGGACAGTAAAGTAAAAAAAAATCTTTCATGATTTAAATAGGGCATGTAATTTTAAACAACTTTCCAATTTACTTTTATTACCAATTCTTGGAGGTTCATGTGTTAAAGAGACACTAAACCCAAACATTTTCTTTCATGATTCAAGTAGAGAACAGAATTTTAAACAACATTCCAATTTACGTCTATTATCTAATTTGTTTCATTCTTTAGATATCCTTTGTTGAAGAAATAGCAATGCACATGGGTGAGGCATCTATTTGCAGCAACCAATCAGCAGTTACTTAGCCTATCTAGATATGCTTTTCACCAAAGTATATCAAGAGATTAAAGCAAATTTGACAATAGAAGTAAATTAGAAAGTTGTTTAAAATGTCATGCTCTTTCTAAATCATGAAAGAAAAAAATTGGATTTCATGCCCCTTTAATTTCTTAGACCTTGAAGACTGCCTCTAATCTGAAAGCATTTTGACAGTTTTTCACCACTAGAGGGCGTTAGTTCATGTGTTTCATATAAATAACATTGAGCTCAGGCACGTGAAGCTCCTAGGAGTCAGCACTGATTGGCTAAAAATACAAGTCTGTCAAAAGAACTGAAATAAGGGATCAGTTTGCAGAGGCAAAGATACAAGGTAATCACAGAGGTAAAAATTATATTATTATGGTGTTTACTGTTCCTTTAACATAAACAGTTAAACTCATAGATACACTATCTAAAGACTAAATACATGTATATAAGTATATATATATATACCACATAACACAGCTGCCATATAGTGCTCTGAAGACAGCACACTCCTTAGACTAGCTCAGTGAGCTCTCGTGGAAAGGCTCAACAAGGTTACAAAGAGAAAGAATTAAATGTAATATTTGGAGTATTTCGTTTTTAAATTGTACACAATCAGAATGATGAAAGATACATTTTGGCTTTCATGTCTTTAAAGCTAATATTTACAGGTAAGTTCAAACTTAAAGAGACATTGTTCTGTAAAATAGTTTTTCACTTAAAAGCCCAGATTACAAGTGGAGTTCTAATTATAGCAAGGGCTGCAATTTCAACATCACTGTACCACTTTTAAAAAAAAAAAATTGTGCGCAAATTGATATTACATATCCATGATAAAACAGATTTAACAGAGAAGGTTTAGCGCGTCCAAAATCCCCTTAGTGCGCTCCATACGGTCAATGAAGATTGTAACTGTGATAAATATTGCCCGTATTACATGTTAAAAGTTTCAAGTTACAATGCCAGACCAAACATGGGAGCGCTATTGATTTACTTTGAGCACAGTTGTAATCTAGGCCAATGTGTTTTCCAATTATTTGTCATGCCAACTACAGAGCATTACATGAATGCAAACTTGCTACTTTCGTTTAAAATTATGTAATTGAAAAAGCTTATTAACTGATAAGAGTTAATTGTATTCCAAGTAGTGGGAACAACAAAGAGGTTGCAGGTGCCTCTTGCGTACATAGCTTTTCTATATAGAATACTGCAGTCACTTTTCCGTGACTAGTGATATGATATTTTGTTCAACCCTTTAAGAAAGTGATATAAGAGTTCCTACTGAACTTAAGGGGGATTTAGAAGAGTCTAAAATGTATTCCTAAATGGTCATTCATCTGTATATTGGAGCGATGAGTAAATATAATAAAATGTCATCTGCACTCATAGGATTTCACAAATTCACTTTCTTGACATTTTGGGCGATACCAAAATAGAAAATAGAAATATCAAAAGATTGCTATATGAAGTGAAGAAATAGGATAGGTCTAAATCTACACTGAAGAATATATTGTATTGGTGGTAGTCAAAGCAACCAATGATGGCCTGGAATGTACCTGACCAAACCTGATGCTGAATTGTGCTGTACAAAAATAACTATAATGACAACATGGTTGTCACCCATGCACAAAACAAACAGTGTAGTTAAATTATAGTATTAAAACACAATTACAAAAATGTAAACAAAGTTTAACCAAATATAAAACTAAAGTGAAAGCAGCAAGGGCCAATTATAAAAGAATAAATAAAAAAACAAAATGGCCCATTAAGTAACTATGCCACATAAACTGTCATTATCTTTGGGTACTGTAACATATCAACATTAGTATACATGTACCAAACAGATTTGTTAAGTAATTGTGTGTGTTTTTGTATGAGAGAGTTTGAGTGTGTGTGTGAGTGTGACATACAAAAACTCAGCATGTGTGTGTGAGTGTGACATACAAAAACTCAGTATGTGTATGTGTGTGTGAGTGTGACATACAAAAACTCAGTATGTGTGTGTGAGTGTGACATACAAAAACTCAATATGTGTATGTGTGTGTGAGTGTGACATACAAAAACTCAGTGTGTGTGAGTGTGGCATACAAAAACTCAGTGTGTGTGTGAGTGTGACATGCAAACATTCAGTGTGTGTGTGAGTGTGACATACAAAAACTCAGTGTGTGTATGTGTGTGTGAGTGTGACATACAAAAACTCAGTATGTGTATGTGTGTGTGAGTGTGACATACAAAAACTCAGTGTGTGTGTGAGTGTGACATACAAAAACTCAGTGTGTGTGTGTGTGACATACAAAAACTCAGTGTGTGTGTGTGTGACATACAAAAACTCAGTGTGTGTATGTGTGTGTGAGTGTGACATACAAAAACTCAGTATGTGTATGTGTGTGTGAGTGTGGCATACAAAAACTCAGTGTGTGTGTGTGTGACATACAAAAACTCAGTGTGTGTGTGTGTGACATACAAAAACTCAGTGTGTGTGTGTGTGACATACAAAAACTCAGTGTGTGTATGTGTGTGTGAGTGTGACATACAAAAACTCAGTATGTGTATGTGTGTGTGAGTGTGGCATACAAAAACTCAGTGTGTGTGTGAGTGTGACATACAAAAACTCAGTGTGTGTGTGTGTGACATACAAAAGCAATACTGTTCAAAGAAGTAAAGCACAGTGGTTTAATATAGTGGTGCAATCTGTAGAGGATTCCACACAATACCCTCAGAAGTCAATAAAGTCCAAAGGAACAGCAGCACTCACCAATTCTCAAAATGACAGATTTATTGGGATACCAAGGTAGAAAGACAACGTTTCAGAGCTCTAGTCCTCAGTCTTGTCAATCATGACATGACTAGAGGTCCGAAATGTTGTCTTTCTACCTTGGTATCCCAATAAATCTGGCATTTTGAGATTTGGTAAGTGCTGCTTTTCCTTTGGACTTTATGTGAGATACAAAAACTCAGTGTGTGTATATGTGTGTGTGTGTGTGTGACATGCAAAAATGCAGTGTGTGTGAGAGTGTTAGGTACAAAAACTTAGTGTATGTGTGTGTGTGTATGAGTGGGACATACAAAAACTCAGTGTGTGTAAGTATGTGAGTGTGAAATACAAACACTCAGTGTGTGTGTGTGACATACAAAACTCAGTGTGTGTGTGTGTGTGACATACAAAACTCAGTGTGTTTGTGTGTGTGACATACAAAAACCCAGTGTGTGTAAGTATGTGAGTGTGAAATACAAACACTCAGTGTGTGTGTGTGACATACAAAACTCAGTGTGTGTGTGTGTGTGTGTGACATACAAAACTCAGTGTGTGTGTGTGTGTGACATACAAAAACCCAGTGTGTGTGTGTGTGTGTGTGTGTGACAGAGTGAGAGAGAGAGAGAGAGAGAGAGAGAGAGAGAGAGAGAGAGAGGAGAGCGTAGAGAAGGAATTTACTGAAGCTTTCAATAAAATTGATGGCTGATACAGATTTCAGCTTAGCTAGACAGAGACTATAATTGACATTTTCTTGAGTTTAAACCATTCTGTATAATGCAGGGTTTATTTCCTGGAAAATAAAAGAATGAACAAATGAATCATTAACAATTTATTTAACTGTTAAATAAATACTCTCACTTTTGTATTTTGCAATTCCTTATATCTGTAATAAGCTAAAATGCTCGGCCAACGCACGTTTTGTAGTTGAGTTCTAACCTCAGAATTCCCTGTCGGCATCTAACACTGCCTGGAAGTTGCACCTGCAAATTTGCTCTGCGGTACCACTAGAAAATACACCCATATCTTGATAATGGACTTCACTCACAAACCCATATACCATAAGCTGGGTTCCCCTCTCAGAATAAACCAAGTTAATTTCCCATAACCTGGGCAACATGCTCAGACTAAACATGACACTTATACTCTGATATGGGCAGCTACAACATAGCAGCCTGAGTAAAACAATCCAGGGATTAACCATACATTTAAAGAAACATCGCAAAATAAGTCAGATGGAACTCACTCCTAGGCAAATAACATAAAACAGTGGATTTGGGTGGAGCTGTTGGATCCTAACATTAGTCTTCTGTGCTGGCTTCTGACACATGTGAGTGTGTTTTAACTAGATTTGGTCTCCTTAGACCAGAGCTCTTCAAACTAGGTGTGGGGATTCAGCACTGGATTGAGATCACCCCTTCTCTTTACAGTATGGGGCCAATTTATCAATGTGGGGTGGACATGATCCTCTGTAGTGGATCATGTCTGCCCCACATCAATAAATGCAGACAGCATACGCTGTTAGCATTTATCATTGCACAAGCATTTCTTGTGAAATGCTTGAGCAATGTGGCCCCCCCTGCAGATTCACAGCTAATCGGCCGCTATCAAGGGGTGTTAATCATCCTGATCGTATTGGATTGGGATGTTTGCTGTCCGCCGCCTCAGAATCTTAAGACCGCTGCTTCTTAACTTATGTTCTGGCGAGCCTTAAGGCATGCGCAGAAACAGCTGCATCCACAGCTTAATAATTCGGCCCCTATGTATGGGCCCTATTGGATGAATGGTACAGGCAATTTGTTTAAAACAAAAATGAATGTTGATTATATTTTTCTGTTCTGAACTAATATTACTCATTCTAACATGCAATCTTGCAAACAGCAGTTTTGGTCTATGAATTTAACATTCAAATGTTTAATTATGCTATTTGACATGTTTTCCTTTCCAAAAAGTTACAGAAAAAGGAAATGTAGCATTCAAACATGCAATAATAGAAAGTGGAACAATTCCACCATTACAAAATTTGTTCTGGGCATTTAGCTTCTTAAAGAAATTGCTGAGCACATGCATCATGGGTCGTATCTGAACAACTATAAGGAATAACAAATATTAATTTTGTTTTATATTACATGTCAGGCTTTGTAATATTAACAAAGCATTCAGACTGTAAGGTGTTGTGATGTCACTGCAACGGGCTGTAGGATAAAACATTTGAAGAACCCTGTACTAGAAAATGCAAAACCTTATAATGAGCTATACTCACATACTGAACTGGGTACACACACTCGATTGATAGAAAGCTTCTCTGAACAGATGTATTTGTTTTTCTGAATATGTTTAATTCTATGAAAACTGGCAGCATAAAATAACACCCATAGGCAAGAACAGGGAAAAAAGGGATTATAGCTGTAGGTCATGGGCAGATATAGAGAACTGGTTAGGGGAATACTTGGAAGTATGATAGGTCATACAATGCTTTGTCAGGTAGGATTTGAATTTTCACCTGTTGGGGGTAGAAAAGGACAGTAAAAACACTAGCAAAGTGGATCGATATAGCATGAACAAGGATTAATCTGAATGAAGCTTTTAAATGAGATTGCAGTGGTAAAATACAAATGTTAAAAGGCCTCACTACATATATGATGCTCATCTGATCAATCTGCCTGTCTTTATTTATTTATAAATTGCTATGCTAGGTTTGAGTATCTCTTATTCAATCTGTAGCAGAGTGGGACAAACTGAGGGTAGATATTCTGTTCCAGTTGAAAAATGAATCAATGCATTTTTGTTTACAAAATTTACCATTAAAGTCTAGGATTCTATTTGTAGATAAATCATTCGATAAACTTTTCAACTGGAATTATATCTACTCTTGTGAGTGAACACCTTGATAACAGGGCCAAACTTGGACAGAAATTAGGCCTGGGCATTTTAGGGCAGAGCAGCCGATTCCAACCTCCCTTTTATTATTTACCCATACCCCAAACCTGACAAGTATAATATACTAGTTTGATTTACAACAAACATTAAACATTTGTAATTCCATTCAGTTACTGTATTTTGTAAATTGGTTGTCATTAAATAGTAAAAAAAGGGAAATATTTTTTTTTTTAAAACAGACACTATTGAAGCTCACATTTAGTTAAAGAATAACTGCTTATTGCTCATCAGCCTGTGTTGTCTCAATCACTTAAAAAAACAGGCACCCAAGCACTTGTTATCACATGTAAGCTGCACTGTCAGAGATAAATAACACACACACATATCTACAGGCCTCCACATCACACACAAACATATCACACAAAAGCAGCCATCCACAGACATCTAGGAGCTGCTTTTTTGTGACTATCATCCTTCCCCTTGGTTAGTCTATGCCAGAGAATATGCAGTTGTGCAACCTTCCTGTACAAATGTTGTGCCAGGTTTTTCTGTAAAACAACACTGTGGCAACCATATTGGAAACTCTGCTATCATAAAGACAACTTCATATACTTTCAGCATACAGTGAGCTCTTCTTTTGCAGATAGGGCACAAACAAAGGGGCCAGACATGAAGTAGGTGCAGCCCAGGTACCACTGGCCCCCCCGTATTAGTGCCACTACTGAGTGAAGGGCCAGAAGAGGCTCCTAGACATGTGCGCCTGTTCTCAGTTGAGTCCTCAAAGACCCTAGTTACCTAGTGGAATGTTGTTGCTCCGGCTACTTCTCTCTGGCTGTGCTGTCTTGAGCAAAGTCTGTAGAGCAGTCTGTAGAACAGTATGCCATGCGGTCTTAGCACTGTCTGCAGTCCACTCTATGGGGCTGATTTAACAATTTCTGGAGGACATCGCTGAATGCCGACAGCATATGCTGTATTCTAGTGAACTGCTTGTGCAATGCCGCCCCCAGCAGATTCGCGGCCGTTAGCAGGGGGTGTCAATGAACCCAATCGTATTTGATCGGGTTGATTGCTGTATGCAGCTCAGAGGCGGCAGATCCAGTTAAGGAGCAGCGGTCTTAAGACCACTGCTTCTTAACTGCTTTTTCTGGGGAGCCCAAAGGCTCGCGGGGAAACATGGCGAGTTGGCCCCATTCGGGGCCTAGTAAATCGGCCCCTAAAGCTCAGACTGTAGCACTCACTAGCGATGTTGCTGCTGTTGAGGAGCCTTTCTCTGACTAAGGTTGTGCTTTTATTAACGCTTCTAGACTAATTCTGGGTCTGCTTTTGGTGCCTGTTTTCCTGGGATTCCTATTTAAAGAGCGCTGTCCAGTGTTACAGTGTCTTTGCATTGAGTTATCTCTGGCGTTTGCTTTCTATTGTGTTTTTGCCTCTTTGTTACTAACCTTTTCTGAACTTTGAATTTTCCCTTTAGCTTGTTCATTTTCTCTCTCTTTTGTCCAGCTGGTTTCATATTGTTCCTGATTATTGTTTGATTTTGTTCTTTGTACTTCTTTGTCTGCACTGGTTCTGACCCAGTTATCCTGACACTGCTTATTTTACCATGTTTGCCTTAGTCACATTACTGAACTTTATACCGTGGCTTGGGGATCCTTCCATTTGACTAGCAGCCAGGAATTAGGGAGGATGATTCTTGCTACTGGAATTATAACACCCTGCAGTTATGCCCCTGCCCAATGGGCATGACACAAGGTTAAAACACAAAGGGGGCAGTATTGAAGTATATACTAGAGGTCAGACAACAGGAAGACCCCAAGAACATAGCTATTTTAATATAAGCAGCTATAATCCATGCATACACAGACCAATCCTGCACTGAATGCAAATCCAACAGAGGAGACAGTTGTGTAGAGAGTCATTTAGCAGCCTACAAATTCAGCCATTATGAGGATGATCATTTTCATTTGATGCTGGGGAATGAAACCCACCCTGACCTACTCGCAGGCACAGAAAGGCAGTGAGAGTCAGGGCAAGGATGGTTCTGTATAATGCACAAATAATAATACTAATGACTGGGTGGGTCTGAGGTCACAGGCCCATCGACAAGCCATGACCCACCAGGTAAATGCCCTGTATGCATTATGCCTGTTGGTAGGGTTGCCAGGTGTCCAGTATTCAACTGGACAGTCCAGTATTTTAGCAAGCTGTCCAGAAAAATCTGTACAAAAATACTAG
Source organism: Bombina bombina (assembly GCF_027579735.1). Lineage (NCBI taxonomy): Eukaryota > Metazoa > Chordata > Amphibia > Anura > Bombinatoridae > Bombina > Bombina bombina. The sequence continues at coordinate 220,576,284 of NC_069506.1, forward strand.
ACACAAATATTTTCAATGTACCTGAAGTGCTTCCTATGCCTCTTTACATTAAAAATATGTCCAAAAAGAAGTAACACTGTGCATGTTCTATTATATGTGTCAGAGGCAGCCATGAGGGTGTTCAATTATTGCTGTGCCTGTGCTTCTGGCAGTCAAGGAGGTCAAATCAATGCTTTGTACATGTGTTACTGGAAACTAAGGGGATACAATGACTGCTCATTTGTGACAAATATACATGGTGGGTCCTAAGTACGGGGCCTAATTTTGAGCTTTACGGAGGACATTGTGTGACCCCAGAACAACCACCGGTGCCTAAATTTTGTCCAGTAGTTTTATGGAGCACAGCTAGCAATTGTTAGAAAACCTTTTTCATAGAATATAACATCTATCTGAAAATAACTTTTTGCAAAATTAGGAACATCGGAATTAAAATAAATAATAAAAATCACAACAGATGGTATACCAGGAAGTGGGCATGAAAGGGTAAAACTGTCTAATACAGGGAGAAATCTTGTGGGCAGACTTGATTTCCTGCCTCCCTATGGCAAATAATATAATAAGCATTTCAGGAAATACAGTCTAGCGAGGGATGATACTACTTTGTGAGTAGAATTACTGTCTAATGACTCAGATTGACCCTGCACTTTGCATGAATTAATATGGCAGTCAGTACTTTAAAGGGGCATAAAATGATTATTATTTTAATAAATATGCACAATATACACCAGTAGTTAAGTTCTGTATTCTAAGATATCTTCTTACAAAAGAAGTGTTTTAAAAGCATTAGAAATTATTTTGCTACCAAAATTTACATTGTTTTGGAGTCAAGGGGCCTATCTTTTCTATAGCCTTTTTTTTTTTTCGCTATGGCCAAGAATTAACAAATATAAATGGGCATCTGCAGTAATCAACCAATCACTGTGTAGAAAGTTGCAGGGTTAAGGGTTTTGAGTCTGCAAAATATAATTCCAGACACATTTTCCCCCTAATTTAAATGAAAAAAGTGGGTAAAATAAATGATGAAAGTACTTTACAAATAATGTTTTGCAACACATAATATAATGAATTATACTGTAAATGTACTGTGCATTTAAATCTTGTGTAATGGTATTTAAAAATACTCTTATTCGTAAGCATTGTAGTTCTCAAGCTGAACACAGTTTGTGATTGCTGGGGCTGTACAGTTGCGACTGCTGATTGGCTGTATTCTGCTTTGAATGAGCAGTTCTCTGCAGCTCCCCAAACACGACTGTATCTATGTGTTTATCCTCATTTGCAGAGTTTCAGGATGAGCAGTGCAAATATGAAATGCTTTAACAAATTAGAGCATGCCATTTAGTCCACTACAACCTCCCTCTTAATGTGCAATAAAACAACACATTTTATCATAGGTGATGTGGAAGTTTTTATTGGGCACTTGAGATCTGATGAGTTTTGGTAAATTTGAGTAAAGTGTCAAAAGTGGAGTAGAAAACTAAGTTTTATCACACACTATATATATTGCCTTTCTCACTTTTTATTCTATTGTATGAGGATTATAAAAGGAGATTAAGGGCAGATTATCTAAAGTTCTCTGGGCTGGCGAGATTATTTAAGAATGCTCACCAGTATTTCTATTTTCCTGGAGGAATTTTCTAAAGCCAGTTTTACCTGGAAAACAGGGTGTCTCGCTAAGGGGCGTATACTGCATTTTTGTATGGGAAGGAGATGCGAACATTAAAAAAGTACACAATGAAAATTGCAATTTAATAATCATACAAAACAAATAATTAAACCATTCACACATAAATACACAAAATAAATTGTATTGTTAAGGTGCCAAATTGCTCACCAACAATCACATTTTATCAAAAACGTAAAATCTGTAGGTAAATTACACAATAATAAATTGTATTAAATATACACATCGTAAAATTTAAGTACACTGGATGTGCAAAACACATACAGAAATTCATACTTTTTTTTTATAACTTTATTTATAGTAATAAGATCCATTACATTCACAACAGACCATACAAAAATGATACATACACTTTGTTATTTCCACAAAGCTAGACTTCAAATTCATACTTTTATAATTATAAATTACAAAGCGTAATTGATGTTTTATCGTAAAATGGGTTTTCCATGGTCGTGTATGAAATTGTCTCTCAAATCCCATTGTAATTATCTAAACTTTTCCGCCTTTTTTTTTTTTTGCAAAGTAAAAGGTGGCGAGGTTGTGACAAAATATGCAAAATATTTAATGCCCTCATAGAAAAACAAATGCATACAAAAATAGAGGCAATAGTAAGATGCTATATGCAGAAAGCAGCACAATGTGATTTGTATCTGATTCAGGATATCATTTTTAAAGTGCGTCCCCTCCCTGCTCACTGCTAACTTCGCCCTACACTGCAAAGTTTCCTTTTCCAGCAAGGTCCATTACTTTCTATAGTAGACATCTCCCCACTCACAGGAACTTTCCCTTTTTTAAGATAATTCCACTAGGAGCAGGTTTGACGTGAAAAACCGTGTCTGATCCGGCAAAGGCCCTAAGAACTGTTTCTCATTTTGAACATTGAAACCTGGTCATCTGTTAAAGTGGTATTATTCTTATGATAATAGGTGGTATTATTCTTATGATAATAGGTGGTATTATTCTTATGATAATAGGTGGTATTGTTCTTATAATAATAGGTGGTATTCTTATTTTTTGTCACCATATGATATCACATTCTTTTTGCTTTTACAATTTCACTTTTTAAAGGGATATTAAAGACCAAATTAAACTTTCATGATTCAGATAGGGCAGTTCATTTTAAGCAACTTTCTAATTTACTTTTAGCATACAATTAGATTTGTTCTCTTGTATTCTTTGGTGAAAGCTAAACCTAGGTAGGCTCATATGCTAATTTTTAATTCCTTGAAGGCCGCCTCTTATCTGAATGCATTTGACAGTTTTTTTACAGTTAGAGGGAGTTAGTTTATGTGTTTCATAACATTGTGTTCATGCACATGGAGTTATTTAAGAGTCAGCACTAATTGCCTCTCAAAATCTATCAAAAAATCTGAGATAAGGAGGCAGCATGCAGAGGCTTAGATACAAGGTAATCAGAGATAAAATGTGTATTAATATAACAGTGTTGGTTATGCAAAACTGGGGAATGGTAAATAAAGGGATTATCTATCTTTTTAACCCCTTAACGACCGAGGACGTGCAGGGTACGTCCTCAAAAAAAAGGCAGTTAACGCCTGAGGACGTACCCTGCACGTCCTCGGTTTGGAAAGCAGCTGGAAGCGATCCTGCTCGCTTCCAGCTGCTTTCCGGTTATTGCAGTGATGCCTCGATATGGAGGCATCCTGCAATAACTTTTTTAAGCCATCCGGTGCAGAGAGAGCCACTCTGTGGCCCTCTCTGCACCGGAGATCGGTGGTTCCCGGCGTTGGTGGGTGGGAGCCGGACCGGGAGGCGGGTGGCGGCCATCGATGGCCCTGGTTATGTGCAGGGGGGGCGGGATCGTGGGCGGGGATGAGCGGGGGCGCGCACGGGCGCGCGCGCGTGCACGGGAGGGCGGGGGCGGGCGCGTGCACGGGGAGGGAGCAGGTGGGAACCGCTACACTACAGAAAATGAGTTAGTAAAAATGTTTAAATGCCCTAATATTTTTTAAAAAAAAAAAAGATCAGCAAGGTGGTGGGGGTTTGTCTGTGTGGGGGGGAAGCTACACTACAGAAAAAAGACAAATAAATATAAAAAAAGCCCTTTTTTTTTGCAAACTGGGTACTGGCAGACAGCTGCCAGTACCCAAGATGGCCCCCAATGAGGCAGAGGGGATGGTCAGAGAGCGGTTTTGGGGGGGATCAGGGAGGTTGGGGGCTAAGGGGGGGATCCTACACCCTAGCATATGTAAATATGCTAAAAAAAAATTATTTATTTTTTAAAAAACCCTTTTATTTTAGTACTGGCAGACTTTCTGCCAGTACTTAAGATGGCGGGGACAATTGTGGGGTGGGGGAGGGAAGGGAGCTGTTTGGGAGGGATCAGGGGGTGGGATGTGTCAGGTGGGAGGCTGATCTCTACACTAAAGCTAAAATTAATCCTGCAAGCTCCCTACAAACTCCCTAATTAACCCCTTCACTGCTAGCCAGAATACACGTGTGAGGCGCAGCAGGATTTAGCGGCCTTCTAATTACCAGAAAGCAACGCCAAAGTCATATATGTCTGCTATTTCTGAACAAAGGGGATCCCAGACAAGTATTTACAACCATTTGTGCCATAATTGCACAAGCTGTTTGTAAATTATTTCAGTGAGAAACCTAAAATTGTGAAAAATTTAACTTTTTTTTCAATTTGATCGCATTTGGCGGTGAAATGGTGGCATGAAATATACCAAAATGTGCCTAGATCAATACTTGGGGTTGTCTACTATACTACACTAAAGCTAAAATTAACCCTACAAGCTCCCTAAAAGCTCCCTAATTAACCCCTTAACTGCTGGGCATAATACACTTGTGGTGCGCAGTGGCATTTAGCGGCCTTCTAATCAGTGACGTGCAGTCACAGGAGGCAGGTGAGGCAGTGCCGCCCCTGGCCAAGGTATGTAATAACAGCTTTTTTTAAAAAAAAAAAAAAAAAAAAAAAAAGATCTTTTTTTTTCCATTTTTTTTTTTTTTTTAATAAAAAAAGTGACCCCCCCTACCCCCCCACCCCTCCACCAAAATCAGGACTTGTGTGTTTTAATGTGTACTCAACAGCTCAACTTAAATTAATTAGCTTATAAAACGTAACATCAATACATTCATATTGCGCAAGACAAGGCCAGCCGGCTGTCCTTGCATTGCGCAATATGAATGCATTGACTCACTGTGGAAGTGTATGGGACGCTGAGAGACTGCCACCAAGAGGAGAAAAGGTGCTAATGCAGTGCTCTCCAATGCGCCCCATACGCTTCCACAGGAGGCTAGCCTCCGTCCTGGCCGCCTCTCAGAGTCTCACTCTCAGCCAATCACTGGGGCTGGCTGTCTCTGAGTGCCGGGCGGGAAGGAAATAGAATCCTTCCTCGTGTCACGTGTCATTTTTACAGCAACCGGAGCGGAGAACATCTTTTTTAGGTAGGTGGCCGTGGCACTAACATTCCCACTGTGTAGATTGCTTTCATATCACTGTTATTGTAGTGTATTGAATTTTAGATACATTTAGCCCATACGATACAGGTGTATTGTTTTCTAAGCAGATTGTGTTTTATCACTCATTAGATTCAGAGACAGGGGCGTAACAACCAGTGGTGCAGAAGCAGAACTCAGAAGTCGCAATTGCGACCGGGCCCCCGCCCTCAGAAGGGCCCTGCTGCCTTCAGGCTTCAGCACAAACTTTTTTTGTTTTGTTTACTTTTTTTTATTATTATTATTTTTATTTTTATCGCCTCAGCCTGCTAATTATTACAGAGTCTCAGTCACAGTCACACAGCCCGTTGCCGCAGCTCACCAAAAATACATTCATTGGTGCAGCAGCTCAGCCAGAATCTTTTCCTATTGGCTGGCGGCTTTTGGCGCGCACATTTACTCTGAGTGAGTCTGAGCCCTGACACTGCACGCAGACAGCCGTGCTGGAGCAGAGGAATTTAAGGAAACACTACAGGCATCGATCTGGCTGGCAGCGTCTCAGAGGTAAGAGCTATTATTAGCCTCCCTCCCCAAGTCCTCTAATACGCTCCCTCCTGCTCAGCTGAATGCCTGTCAGTGTCATTCCTCCTGATTTAGTGCGTGGCTGTGTCTCAGGCTCAGCCGGTCACATCACACCCCTTCCTCCCTGCACTTACTAGCACTTCACATATTTCTTGTAAGTATCTGTCCCCCGCCCTCTGTTTATTTTCTTTAGGTTTCCCTTCCTGGCCTCTCTATCACTGCTCTCCCGACTCCAGTCCTCTCTCTAAACAAGTGCCCTTATTATATAGAATCTCATTTCTGCACATTTAATTTGTATTACAACAAAATGTGTACGTGGGAATTTAACTCTTGCAGACTTGCACAACTATATTTTATTTTATACAAACGCAGTATAAGACACATTTTAAGAAATATGTGTGATTTGTATAACTTGTGATTTTAACAAGGAATTAGGTTCAGTAATGACAGCAGCTGTAAGGTCAGCAGTTCACGTGATTTGCATTTTGCACTTGTAGGAAACAGAAAAAAAAAATCAGTAGTTCAATTTATTTCCATTTGTGAATAAATTGCTAAATGTGTAAATTATTATTCAGTATGATCATAAGCCTAGCCTTCTCTGATTATAAGTCTCTAGCTTGATTTGTGTGTTTCTTTATCTCCTATTTAATTTTTTGTGTTTTTACAACAAAAACCACATGGTCAAGTTTTCCTGGTATTATATGGCAAAAGGCTAACAGCACATCCAGCAATATAATGCTTCAAACTGGCAATATTTTAATGTTGCTCAGTGCAAAGTGCAAAAATACATTTTGTTAGCATGCACAAGTGCTGTTTTCAGATAGACATTTTTATAGCAATTGAAGGATTTATGCCCAGCTGAAATGTATATTGTATTGTAACTTATGTTAATAACATTGGATTTCACTATTAACACACACATTTCAATTCTGACATATATATTTTGGGCATAATTGGTGACTGACATATGATCCATGCTACTGTATGTTATCTGTCTAGTTGGCTAATATTTGCCTTCTCGCTAAACGCGCACACTGTCCACACAAATACATTTCTTTTTCTGTCATTCAACTCCCTCTGCCGCTCACTTCTCCTTCTACTATGCAGTATCTGCCTTTATATTCAGACAGGCAGCTTCTCCTCTGTTGCAAACTTTCCTCCCACATGCAAGGGCTTAGGGATGATTTAAAAATAAAAATAAAACATTTCAGGCTGACTTCATTCTATATCCCATTTATATGAATTTAATTGTAATGTCTTGTCCTGGAAATGTTGGTATTTATTGGTTACAAAGTTGGTTCCTAAATAATAATAATAATAATAATAATGCAGAAGCTATAGTATATAGATTGCTATAGTACATTGTGATCTAATAGGCATGTTATGTGTGTGTGTGTGTGTGTGTGTATATAGCAACCATTTTTTTCTGTTTTAAATGTTGGCAGGGGGGGGGGGGCTGCTTGGATTCTCGCACCTGGGCCCTATGGTTTCTAGTTACGCCCCTGCTTTTGATGTACCTTATAAAAACATTAGGCTATTGACTTTGAAATGCACCAAACAAGTTGTCCCAAGCGTTTGCTATTATACCCTATGCCAATTCCCTCATTTCCTAGATTCCTTCTTCCTTAATAAAACAAATTAACATTTCTTCTGTTGCAAAATGTTGCATCTGATAAAACTGTCTAGTAGAATCTAACTCAAAATTAAACTCCATCAGATATATTTATGAATAAAATCATGAGGTATTTTACACAACAGCCATCTGATAGTTTTATTGGATCTCACAAGATGGAATTATTTAATTTTTTGGTAAAAAAAACATTTTTTTTTTTAATATATGCAAATTATTTTAAACAGCTATGGTTGTGTATTTATATATAAAATAAAAATAAAGGAATACCCACTAAATGAATGCACTGAAACATCTACTGCTTATAAAAATTCCACCAAAGCTTACAATTCCATTAACATGTATCTTCACTCTATGGTCTAACACACAATATGTATGATCAAAAATAGATGATTCTGCTAATATAATTAACCAACCGCATTAAACCCTATTGTTACCCTGAACCAACAAGGCAATCCCTAAATGTGACCCAGCCCCTCAACAATAAAGACTGTCTGAACCATGCAATCATTTTAGACCCTAATGACTGACCCTTTCCCCAACTCCATTTAAACTTTAATAGCTTAACTAAAAACCCAGATTACAGTTAGGGGTAGTAGCAGTGGGACCAGGCAATGGGTAAAGTTAAAAGAGAAAAGGCTGAGTTAATTGTTTTGGGGTAGGATTGCAGTTAGATGTAGTTGTTGTGAAGCTGTTCTTTGTTTAATATTGATGTGATGGTGGTGGGTACATATGTACTATAAGAACATGTGATATATTAACAGGGGTCTGAAGCTCCTTGTTTCTGGTCTTAGAAACCAACTATTAGAAGCTGCAATTATTTGCTAGTGACGCTTATATACAATGCTATTATTAAATAATTTGTAATGTTCTGATTGTGATGATAACTTTAACGTTATTCCATCATAGCAGCATGAATATGATATATTTATATTTACTGTTCATCTTGAGTACACTGAAGACTTTAATAAGCTGGAGTTTCATGCTATATGGTTTTACCAGTGACCTCCTGCCAGTGCTGCTAGGCAGTATGGGTAGGTTTTTGCTGTGATGGTGGAGGTCTATTACAAAGAAGGTGACACTCAAGCTTCAGAGATAGAAGTCTCTGGGATATGAACTGACAGTACTACATGATGTAGACGCTACATGAACAGGTAATACATGGACTGCCAATCCGGTTACTTATATGTTATTTTGCCATGCTTTCTAAATGACTTTCTTTATATTGGTAACCTTATTATTCTTATTTACAGTTATCCTGCACATTTGTAGTGGACAGTGTGGCACTAAACCTATTAAGGGACTGATAATTGTACTGCATATTTGGTGTAGCTATAATGCATTATAAGGTGCCACTTGGTTCCCTAAATCATATACTGAGTAGATGAATGAGAGGAAATAGATGATAGCTCTGTCAGAATCTTTGATGGCATTGTAAACATTGGTGATTATGTTGACATTGTATAGTAGATACTGGTTATTTCTTGACATTGTACTTGACGTTGTAGAGTAGACACTGGTGATTACATGACATTGTTCTTGACATGGTAGTAGACACTGGTGATTGCTTGATATTTAGATGAAGATTTTAATAATCATTGGAATAGGGATCATTAGAAATTGGGTTCTTTTAATAGTAAGTGATATTATGATACACTGAGCGAAACATGGGGTAGAAGCAGAGATGGTTAATGGAATAAGGTTGGTTAATGGTATGATCATTTTTCTTCATTCTTTTGATATCATTTGTTGAAAAGCATATCTATATATGCTCAGTAGCTACTGAGCATATTTAGATATGAATTTCAACAAAGGATATCTGATTTTCTTCATTCTTTTGATATCCTTTGTTGAAAAGCATATCTAAATATGCTCAGTAGCTACTGAGCATATTTAGATATGATTTTCAACAAAGGATATCGAAAGAATGAAGAAAACCAGATATCCTTTGTTGAAATTCATATCTAAATATGCTCAGTAGCTACTGAGCATATTTAGATATGATTTTCAACAAAGGATATCGAAAGAATGAAGAAAACCAGATATCCTTTGTTGAAATTCATATCTAAATATGCTCAGTAGCTACTGAGCATATTTAGATATGATTTTCAACAAAGGATATCGAAAGAATGAAGAAAACCAAATATCCTTTATTGAAATTCATATCTAAATATGCTCAGTAGCTACTGAGCATATTTAGATATGATTTTCAACAAAGGATATCGAAAGAATGAAGAAAACCAGATATCCTTTGTTGAAAATCATATCTAAATATGCTCAGTAGATACTGATTGGTGGCTGCATATAGATATTGGCTTGACCATGTGCAATTGCTATTTCTTCAACAAAGGATATCTAAAGAATGAAGGCGTATCCGATTCCTAGCCACTGCCTCACCAGCCTCTGAAGTCACCGCACATCACTGCTTCTAATTACCAAAAAGCAACGCCAAAGCCATATATGTCTGCTATTTCTGAACAAAGGGGATCCCAGAGAAGAATTTACAACCATTTATGCCATAATTGCACAAGTTGTTTGTAAATAATTTCAGTGAGAAACCAAAAGTTTGTGAAAAAATTTGTGAAAAAGTGAACGATTTTTTGTATTTGATCGCATTTGGCGGTGAAATGGTGGTATGAAATATACCAAAATTGTCCTAGATCAATACTTTGGGATGTCTACTAAAAAAAAATATATACATGTCAAGGGATATTCAGGGATTCCTGAAAGATATTAGTGTTCTAATGTAACTAGCGCTAATTTTGGAAAAAAGTGGTTTGGAAATAGCAAAGTGCTACTTGTATTTATGGCCCTATAACTTGCACAAAAAGCAAAGAACATGTAAAAATTGGGTATTTCTAAACTCAGGACAAAATTTAGAAACTATTTAGCATGGGTGTTTTTTGGTGGTTGTAGATATGTAACAGATTTTGGGGGTCAAAGTTAGAAAAAGTGTGTTTTTTTCAATTTTTCCTCATATTTTATATTTTTTTTTATAGTAAATTATAAGATATGATGAAAATAATGGTATCTTTAGAAAGTCCATTTAGTGGCGAGAAAAACGGTATATAATATGTGTGGGTACAGTAAATGAGTAAGAGGAAAATTACAGCTAAACACAAACACCGCAAAAATGTAAAAATAGCCTTGGTCCCAAACGGACAGAAAATGGAAAAGTGCTCTGGTCACTAAGGGGTTAAACAATAACATTTTTGGTGTTTACTATCCCTTTAACTCTGGGATAAGAAACATTTAAAGTGACATTAAACTGCCAGTCACACCTACAAAATCAGGTACATGACACATCATGCTATTGTTTTTTTTTGTACCTGCAGTTCTCTTCAAAGCTGTTCTCATATTTTAACCTTTTACTGTTGACAGTTGGTCAAGCTCCACCTCTTTATACTGGCGCCACCATCATGGACTTTAGGTATTCTTGTGACAGAGGAGTTGTGCATTCACAGATTAGTGGTGGCTTTTTCACAGCTGTATAGTGCACTTCAGGTTAGCATGATACAGAGCAGGAGCTTTACATTTTTGCAGCGGCTGCATTGGTCTATATGATTAATGTGGCCCTTTTGCTTTTTATATTTTATGTAACTTTTAAACTGGGTATAAAAACCACAAGAATGTACATTTCTGTTTTGTTTGTTCCAGCCCAAAGTGCACAATACAGCTGTAACTGGCAAACTCACAGATATGTGAATGTTCCCCACTTCTGTCACAGGGTGCAAGAGTATGTGACCACCAATATGGCAGCACTCAAGGTTGTGTTCCACAGTCTAATGCCCCTTTCATTAATAAACTGCCTCTCACACTGTATGAGCTGGATTGTGATAGCTCTGAACATCAGTTGCTATACAAAATGGCAGTGCCATATTGATAAATGATCATCTCGCGTGTTGACATACCTTTTCTGCTTAGATGGTGTCAGAAGTGGTGAATGAGGAAGTGGAGCAGTCATCTGGCTGCTGTTTTCCCTGTTGGAATCGGCATAAAGAGCAAGCAGAGCAGTGTGCCACAGGAACATACAGACTGCTTCTTATAATAGATGCATTACTGCCTCCATTCATCCTGCAGATGTCTGGCAACAGGCAAAGAACTGGAACTAGTTCGCACAGAAAGCCCTAATGCATTTTAAGACAGAGGAATAAGGATTGAAACCACCAATATTTTTTAATACTACCTATGATAAAAAATATAAGGTCTTATTTAAATGGACATTAGATGCAAAATATAATGCCGCATATGCTGAACTGTAAGATTGTGTTGTACAGTCATTATTTATTTTCTCTGCATTTTCTGAAATTTGTCTATGAAAATTATGGTTTTAACACTGTTCCAAAAGAAACTTAAAGTGCATTCATCAGGATTCAGAACCATGAGATATCGTGCACAGTGACTTTTGGATACGGGCATGAGCTTTTGAATACTTGTCCCTCATTGACCATAACAAAGATAAGTTTTATAATACACAACAGACTTTTTTTGAGGTATGCTTCTGGCATCAAGCTTTGCAAAAACAATAGAACAGGTTGTTTTTTTTATATATTTTGTGTGAATACCTTTTGCATTAAGTAATTATTTACTGATATATAATCAGGGCCGGCTCAACCATGCGACCAAGTCTGTCCAATGGACACAGGCAGCACTTGACAAGGGGCAGCACTTCAGTGACTGAGTCAGACATTGTCAGACGAGACCACTTCTGTCCTTTGTCTCTGTGGGGGAAGTCGCAGGCTTAGCTCCAAGCAGCATAACCAAAGACACAGAACCAGTCAGGGGCGACATTCAGCATGGTACAAGTGCATCTCTTCCCTAACTCCCTTCCCACTTATTGTGCAATTGTGCATAAGCATTGGTTGCAGGCAGGTAGGTAGGCAGGCTTAGTAAGGTCAGCAGTCAGGCTAGTACATTAATACGGTAATCAGTGACTACTGGGGGGGGGGGCGTCATTTCATTCTTGGACCCAGGCAGCACAGAATCTTGAGCCAGCCCTGTATATAATCTATGCATATAAAAAATAAATATACCTGTTAGGAAGACACTATTCCAGATTTAGTTTCAGAGAGTTTTCCAGCAATACAGACATCTCAAAATCCTTTGTTATTTTATGAAGCTGATTCACTAGAGCTTAAAGCACTTTCAAAGTTTCAGGGAACTGGTATAGAGGTGACATCACTAGAGGAGACTAAAGCCCTCCAGGTCCCAGTTATATGTGATGATGCTGAGCTGTCACTGCAGAATGGAGCAAGCTCAGGCTTCTGTAAGTAGTAGTATGGAGCTAGTCTTGTCTTATGCTGCTCCCCCCCAAAAAAAAAACTGATACAAAAATGGAGGAGAGGAGTATTTATGTGTATGTGTATATATGTTGTGAGTGTAAATAAATATATATATATATATATATATATATATATATATATATATATACAGTATATATATATATATATAATGTATAGATGTATAGATAGATGAATAGACAGATGTATAGATAGATAGATGTGTGTATATGTGTAAGGAAACAGTGGCGTCACTAGGGGGCTGCGGGGGGTGCGGGCCGCACCCAGGTGAGACCCACCAGGGGGTGACACCACCAGAATTTTATTTTTTTTTATTGAAATTCAAAGAAATACAATGTAGAGATGCATAGATTTGTTTTAGAGGGGCCAGCATTTGTGAACATTAGTGGGACTGGGGAAGTTGTAGACACTTACATTTTTGCCCCTTGAGCCAGCGCTGCAATTTCCACAAATAGTTTTCCCAGGTGCTTTTGCTTGTTTATACTTTGCTCCTCCTCTGCCCAATTTCACTATGAATGTTGTGTTCGTGCCGTGGGGCTTGCGAAAGTTGCGCTGCTAGCCTAAACCTTCCTGCCTATCTGTGCTCACTGCTCAGTGACATGTGGAGCAGTGGAGTCACTCACTGCTGTGCTGTCTATCTAAATGTGAACCGGGAAAATGGTGAGTGGGATGCTTGGCACCTGACCGCATTACTGTCTGGCACTGTCTCTAAATTAAAGGAGCCATGTATGATGTCCACCAGACTGGTATACGGTTACGGTACACTAAGTGCACACTGAAGAGGTAGGAGGGGAGGGCGGGCGAGACACTGGGGGTGGGCAGAGTGCAGAGGTGATTGGCCATAAGAAGCGGTAGGCACGCGGCCCGGGGCTGTGCACTGACAGACTTGGAACAGAGTCAGAGAGCAGAATATTCATAGTTTGCACGCCTAAACCTTTTCTTTAGTGATTTATTTTTAGAGTGCTCTGTTTATCTTTCATTTGATGCTCTGCTGAGCCAGGGAGCAGCTCTAGGCATGAGCTTTATAATTAATGCAGTGCAGTTTACATATTTTGTATGTGTGTGTGTCTGAGTTTTTGTGTGTGTGTCTGAGTGTTTTTGTGTGTGTGTGTGAGTATTTTTGTGTGTGTATATGTCTGTGTTTTTGTGTGTGTCTGAGTGTTTTTTGTGTGTGTGTCTAAGTGTTTTTTGTGTGTGTGTGTGTGTGTGCCTGAGTGTTTTTGTGTGTGTGTCTAAGTGTTTTTGTGTGTGTCTGAGTGTTTTTGTGTGTGTGTCTGAGTATTTTTGTGTGTGTCTGAGTGTGTTTCCGAGTGTTTGTGTGTGCATCTGAGTGTGTTTTTAAGTTTGTCTGAGTGTTTGTATGTGTGTGTGCCTGTGTTTGTGTGTGCCTGCTTTCTGGGGGGGGGGGGTGACACCATAACTTACTGAAACGGGTGACACCAACCCTAGTGACGCCATTGTAAGGAAAAATATCACTATAGTTTACTAGTAAAAGGAGCAGAGTTATAGGGACACTCAAGACAAATTTAAACTTTCATGTTTAAGGTAGAGTATGCAATTTTAAAAAACTTTCCCATTCACTTCCATTAAAAAAATGTGACCAGTCTTTTTATATTTACACTTTTTGAGTTACCAGCTCCTACTGAGCATGTGCAAGAATTCACAGAATATATTTATATGCATTTGTGATTGGCTGATGACTGTCACATGATACATGTGATACAGGGGGAGTGGAAATAGACATAACTTTGTAACAAAAAAAATCTACTACTCATTTGAAGTTCAGACTAAGTACTATTGCATTGTCTTATTAGCATGCATTTATTGATAATGCAAATCTTCCGTATTTACTGGTCCTTTAATAGTACAAAGTTACAAGTTCACTGAATATTAAAGAAAGGAAAATATCCAAAATGTTGTCTTGTCCACTGCAATTTCTTATGGTCCGGGGCTAGTGAACTCTGGGACTTGGTTGAAAAAAGAAACATAAATTTGCCCGTAACTTTCATTCCCACATAGACATTACATGTGCACGCACACAAATGCATACCGTAGTACATATTCATACACACTCATACACAGACACAAACTGACATATACACAGACACACCAACATATACACAGACTCACCAACATATACACAGACACACACTGACATATACACAGAAACACACTAACATATACAGACACACACCAACATATACACAGACACACACTGACATATACACAGACACACACTGACATATACAGACACACACCAACATATACACAGACACACACTGACATATACAGACACACACCAACATATACACAGACACACACCGACATATACACAGACACACACTGGAATATACACAGACACACACTGATATATACACAGACACACCGACATATACACAGACACACACTGACATATACCCAGACACACACTGGCATATACACAGACACACACTGATATATACACAGACACACTGACATATACACAGACACACCGACATATACAAAGACACACACTGACATATACACAGGCACACACTGACATATACACAGACACACACTGACATATACACAGACACAATTGCATATACACAGACACACACTGGCATATACACAGACACATACCAACATATACACAGACACACACCGACATATACACAGACAAACAACGACATATACACAGGCACACAACTACATATACACAGACACATAACGACATATACAAAGACACACACCGAAATATACACAGACACACACCAAAATATACACAGACACAGACCGACATATACACAGATATAAACTGACATATACACAGACACAAACTGACATATACACAGACACACACTGAAATATACACAGACACACACCGAGATATACACAGACACACACACTGACATATACACAGACACACACATACAACCAGTTATGGTAAAATCAATATTGTACAAGTCATGGGGTGAAATCAGGAGAATTATATAGTTTTTGGCAGGCAATATATTGGGGTTAAGGTAGAATCTTTGGTAAACATCTGGATTGATTACAGGGAAATAAAAATAAAAGAAAAAAATAACCTTTTGGAAATGGTTTGAAGCATTATTTTACCTATAGGAAACTTTATAACAGAAATGGAAAAAATTATCTCAGTGCTTGAAATAGCACAAGAAAAAAAAAAAAGAACAGGTGCCAGTTTAACAGTCTAGTTCACCAGTTTATGTACAGTAGAATTGCTAAAATGTACTGGCTGACACGGATGCAGAAACATAAAAGCTAATTCTTTGAAATTAGACAGTGGAGTTAAGGTTAACAATCTGCCTTAAATACAATTCTTTAGATTTAGTACATAAATATATAAATGCAATATCTGATGCTAAGGCTTTAAATATACATTGTTATGCAAACGATGTGCAGGTGTAATGAGCAGATGCACACTAGACAGTCAAATGCCAGAAGCAAACATTCATTCTTTGTTACACTTCACATGCTGTAATAATGCTTGTCTTGGCTTCCTAAGATAAACTAATTTGACAAAATGAGTGCTCTTAGCTTTTGCGTTGACCCATCGTATGAGACAGTCATTTTGGGATTGCAAATCTTTTTACATATGCAGAAAGATTATTTTACTAATGCATCATTTGGAGGAAATGCTATTATAGACCCAATAATACAATTTTACAGCTAAGAAGGAGAAGAAGAAACATAAAAAAGAATACATTGATGACGAATTAATACAATCCTAAAGGGATATTCTTGTATTTTTTACATATATTTAATACAGTGTTTTTCAACCAGTGTGCCGTGAGAGATCCTCAGGTGTGCCGCGGCAGACTGACAACAGTGTCCCTCTTTCAAATTTTGAACTATTGGTAGGTATGTGACAGGCTCATCAGGCATCATTTACAACCATAACATTGACATTCATTCACAGACAATCATTATGATTGTTTGTGAATGAATGTCAATATGTCATGTATAGTTTGTAGGAGGCATAGCATGACAGCACAGTACAGTGTGTGTGTGTGCATATATATATATATATATATATATATATATATACTGCATATATATCCTGTATTAGGCTACAATGTGTGATTTTGTGGTGTGCCACAGGATTTTTTAATGTAAAAAAGTGTGCCACGGCAAAAAAAGGTTGCAAATCACTGATTTAATATATATCAACAATTAAAGATACAGTGAACAGTAAAATTCCTATATGAAACAAAGGTTTATAGCGCTATACAAATAAATTATGATAATAGGGATTATATTATTATTATTTTTAATAATAATAATAATAATAATAAAAAGGTTAAGCTCTTTCTTTTTTTGGAGCTAAGTTCATATATATATACAACTGGGTCTTAAAGGGCCATGAAAGTAAAAATTAAAGTTTAAAGGGAAAGTCTAGTAAAAAAAAGATTCCGACAGGGCATGTAATTTTAAACAACTTTTATCATCTACTTTGATTTTTTCTCTTGGTTTTCTTAATTGAAAGATAAACCTAGGTAGGCTCATATACTAATTTCTTAGCCCTTGAAAGCCGGCTCTTATCTGAATGCATTTTGTCATTTTTTTGTACAACTAGAGGGCGTTAGTTCATGTGTTTCATATAAATAACATTGTGTTCATGCACGTGGAGTTACCTAGGAGTCAGCACTAATTGGCTAAAATGCAAGTCTTTCAAAAGAACTCATATAAGGGGACAGTCTGTAGAGGCTTAGATACAAGGTAATCACAGAGGTAAAAAGTCTATTAATATAACTGTGTTGGTTGTGCAAAACTGGGGAATGGGTAATAAAGGGATTATCTATCTTTTTAAACAATAACAATTTTGATGTAGACTATCCCTTTAATGGTTTAGAATCGAGAGCATGCAATTTTAAGATACTTTTCCATTTACTTCTGTTATCAAATTAACCCTTTAAGGACACAGCTTTCAGTTTGCTCAATTTTTTTATGACGGAAAAATTCCGTCATATGTCCTTAAGAGGTTAACTTTGTTGGTATCCTTTGTTGAAAAGCATATCTAGGTAGTCTCAGGAGCAGTAATGATCTACTGGGAGCTAGCTGGTGATTGGTGGCTACACACAAATGCCTCCTGCTCACCATGGGCGCGATCCGATATCGATCGCAGTTTGTGGCGCAAGCGAGGAGACCGGCGTCGCCCGCAGTTTCAGCTCGCAACTCGAGCCATCCCATATAAGTCGCCGTCAGATGCTAACGTGCCGTAAGTCTCACAAACCAGCGATGTCCAGAAATCTGCATAAGTACAAATTTCTGGCGTCGCCAGTGACTTGCGGCACGTTAGAAACTGCCGGCGCCTATAAAACCTGACTAAAGTTTAAAACACCCGCACTGTCTAACACGCCTCCCTAACATAGCCCGCACTGTCTAACACGCCTCCCTAACATAGCCCGCACTGTCTAACACGCCTCCCTAACATAGCCCGCACTGTCTAACACGCCTCCCTAACATAGCCCGCACTGTCTAACACGCCTCCCTAACATAGCCCGCACTGTCTAACCCTCTATCCGCTATCCCCCTCACTAGCCTAACAATAAAAAAGCTATTAACCCCTAAACCGCCGCTCCTTTACCCCGCCGCAACCTAATAAAGTTATTAACCCCTAAACCGCCGCTCCCGTACCCCGCCGCCAGCTATATTATATCTATAACCCCCTAAAGTGAGCCCCTAACACCGCCGCCATCTATATTAAAATTATTAACCCCTAATGTAAGCCCCTTACACCGCCGCCATCTCTATTAAAATGATTAACCCCTAATTTAATCTACCTACCCCACCGCCAGCTATATTATCTATATTAACCCTAAGTATATTATAGTTAATATAGGTATTACATTATATATATTAACTATATTAACCCTAATTATATTAGGGTTAATATAGTTAATATAGTTACTATAGTATTTATATTAACTATATTAACTCTATCTAACCCTAACACCTCTAACTAAATTTATATTAAATTAATCTAATTAATTTATAAACTAAAATATTCCTATTTAAATCTAAATACTTACCTATAAAATAAACCCTAAGATAGCTACAATATAATTAATAATTACATTGTAGCTATGTTAGGGTTAATATTTATTTTACAGGTAAATAGTTAATTATTTTAAATAGGTATAATAGATATTAAATAGTTATTAACTATTTAATATCTACCTAGTTAAAATAATTACCCAATTACCTGTAAAATAAATCCTAACCTAAGTTACAAATACACCTACACTATCAATAAATTTAATAAACTACAAACATCTATCTAAAAATACAATTAAATTAACTAAACTAAATTACAAAAAAAACCAAACACTAAATTACAAAAAATAAAAAAAAGATTACAAGATTTTTAAGCTAATTACACCTATTCTAAGCCCCCTAATAAAATAATAAACCCCCAAAATAATAAAAATTCCCTGCCCTATTCTAAATTAAACAAATTTCAAAGCTCTTTACCTTACCAGCCCTTAAAAGGGCCTTTTGTGGGGCATGCCCCAAAGAATTCAGCTCTTTTGCATTCAACAAATACAATCCCCCCCCCCCTATTACAACCCACCACCCACATACCCCTATTCTAAACCCACCCAAACCCCCCTTAAAAAAGCCTAACACTACCCCCCTGAAGATCTCCCTACCTTGTCTTCACCACACCGGGCCGAACTCCTGATCCGATCCGGGCGATGTCTTCCTCCAAGCGGCAAAGAAGAATTCTTCCTCCGGCGATGTCATCCTCCAAGCGGCAAAGAAGAATTCTTCCTCCGGCGACGTCTTCCTCCAAGCGGCAGCAAAGTCTTCATTCTTCCGGCGGCATCTTCAATCTTCTTTCTTCGCTCCGCCACCGCGGAGCATCCATCCCGGCCGACTGCTGAACTTGGAATGAGGTACCTTTAAATGACGTCATCCAAGATGGCGTCCGCCGAATTCCGATTGGCTGATAGGATTCTATCAGCCAATCGGAATTAAGTTAAAAAAATCTGATTGGCTGATTGAATCAGCCAATCAGATTCAAGTTCAATCCGATTGGCTGATCCAATCAGCCAATCAGATTGAGCTCACATTCTATTGGCTGTTCCGATCAGCCAATAGAATGCAAGCTCAATCTGATTGGCTGATTGGATCAGCCAATCGGATTGAACTTGAATCTGATTGGCTGATTCAATCAGCCAATCAGATTTTTTTAACTTAATTCCGATTGGCTGATAGAATCCTATCAGCCAATCGGAATTCGGCGGACGCCATCTTGGATGACGTCATTTAAAGGTACCTCATTCCAAGTTCAGCAGTCGGCCGGGATGGATGCTCCGCGGTGGCGGAGCGAAGAAAGAAGATTGAAGATGCCGCCGGAAGAATGAAGACTTTGCTGCCGCTTGGAGGAAGACGTCGCCGGAGGAAGAATTCTTCTTTGCCGCTTGGAGGATGACATCGCCGGAGGAAGAATTCTTCTTTGCCGCTTGGAGGAAGACATCGCCCGGATCGGATCAGGAGTTCGGCCCGGTGTGATGAAGACAAGGTAAGGAGATCTTCAGGGGGGTAGTGTTAGGCTTTTTTAAGGGGGGTTTGGGTGGGTTTAGAATAGGGGTATGTGGGTGGTGGGTTGTAATGGGGGGGGGGATTGTATTTGTTGAATGCAAAAGAGCTGAATTCTTTGGGGCATGCCCCACAAAAGGCCCTTTTAAGGGCTGGTAAGGTAAAGAGCTTTGAAATTTGTTTAATTTAGAATAGGGCAGGGATTTTTTTTTATTTTGGGGGTTTATTATTTTATTAGGGGGCTTAGAATAGGTGCAATTAGCTTAAAAATCTTGTAATCTTTTTTTTATTTTTTGTAATTTAGTGTTTTTTTTTTTTTTGTAATTTAGTTTAGTTAATTTAATTGTCTTTTTAGATAGATGTTTGTAGTTTATTAAATTTATTGATAGTGTAGGTGTATTTGTAACTTAGGTTAGGATTTATTTTACAGGTAATTGGGTAATTATTTTAACTAGGTAGATATTAAATAGTTAATAACTATTTAATATCTATTATACCTAGTTAAAATAATTAACAATTTACCTGTAAAATAAATATTAACCCTAACATAGCTACAATGTAATTATTAATTAAATTGTAGCTATCTTAGGGTTTATTTTATAGGTAAGTATTTAGATTTAAATAGGTATATTTTAGTTTATAAATTAATTAGATTAATTTAATATAAATTTAGTTAGGGTTAGATAGAGTTAATATAGTTAATATAAATACTATAGTAACTATATTAACCCTAATATAATTAGGGTTAATATAGTTAATATACATAATGTAATACCTATATTAACTATAATATACTTAGGGTTAATATAGATAATATAGCTGGCGGCGGGGTAGGTAGATTAAATTAGGGGTTAATCATTTTAATAGAGATGGCGGCGGTGTAAGGGGCTTACATTAGGGGTTAATAATATTAATATAGCTGGCGGCGGTATAGGGGGATTAGATTAGGGGTTAATAATTTTTATATAGGTGGCGGCGGTGTAAGGGGTCAGATTAGGGGATAGATAAGGTAGATGGCGGCGGTTTTAGAGGCTCACAGTAGGGGGTTAGTTTATGTAGATGGCGGCAGGGTCCGGGAGCGGCGGTTTAGGGGGTAATAACTTTATTAGGGATTTCGGGGGGGGGGGGGGGATCGCGATTGACAGGGAGATAGACATTGCGCATGCGTTAGGTGTTAGGTTTATTTTAGCAGATCGCGGTTGACAGGGAGATAGACATTGCGCATGCGTTAGGTGTTAGGTTTATTTTCTAGTTAGTTTAGGGAGTTACAGGGCTCCAATAGTCAGCGTAAGGCTTCTTATGGCTGCTTTTTGTGGCGAGGTGAAAATGGAGTAAGTTTTCTCCATTTTCGCCACGTAAGTCCTTACGCTGCATATTGGATACCAAACTGCGCTGGTTTGGTATACCTGCCTATAGCCCAAAAAAGTACGGGCGACGGCAGAAATATACGCGCGTAACTTCTAGGTTACGCCGTATATAGGATACCAAATCAGCGTAAATATTGGTGTCGCCGGCTTTTGCGGGCGACGCTTTATATCGGATCGACCCCCATGTGTGTTCATCTAGGCCCTAGTAGTGCTTTGCTGCTGTGGAGCTTACATTAATTATGTGGTAAACACACAGTTGTATGCAAGTTATAATGCAATTATAACACATTACAGTATTTTCTTTCTGCAC
This sequence comes from Bombina bombina, assembly GCF_027579735.1. Lineage (NCBI taxonomy): Eukaryota > Metazoa > Chordata > Amphibia > Anura > Bombinatoridae > Bombina > Bombina bombina. Next base: position 220,598,104 of record NC_069506.1, read on the forward strand.
TTTTATGTTTATTTTAATTATTCATGTAGGCTATGTATGCATAAAGATAATTGAATGCACCTTTTATTAGAAAGGAATTTGAAATAATAGAATTTGAGGAAGAATTAAACATTCTCTAAACCTTTATAATAAAGATTCTGGGTACTAAAGAGCACCACCCCAGAACAGATGCTACTGAGCCTGATGTCAAGGGCACTTGGTTTACAAGAGAACAAACTGGATTTATCTGAAGAGCTGCCCTTGACAAAAAGCTGCAAACAAACCTAGCCATAGACGTGGGTTACGCTATAGGGAATCAGTGATTGTGTTGTGAGGATACGGTTGATGCTATTACATAATTTGCTATATATATTACTTTCTCTTAGTTTGACTACTAGTATTAATGTTGCAAAGAAAAATCATTTTATCTTAACCCCCATCTAATTAAATTAGAGCTCTCATCTATTTATACACTACATTATGGACCAATATGGCTTTGACAATTATAAAGGATATTAAAGTTGTTGTTTTTTTTACATATGAATAGTATATATCAGTAATTAAAGATACACTGTTTCTTTAAAGGGACAGTCTACACCAGAATTGTTATTGTTTAAAAAGATACATAATCCCTTTATTACCCATTCCCCAGTTATGCATAACCAACAGTTATATTAATATACATTTTACCTCTATGATTACCTTGTATCTAAGCCTCTGCAGACTGCCCCCTTATTTCCGTTCTTTTGACAGGCTTGCATTTTACCTAATCAGTGCTGACTCCTAGGTAACTCCACGGGCATGAGCACAATGTTATCTATTTGGCACACATGAACTAACTCCCTCTAGTTGTGAAACAAATGTCAAAATGCATTCAGATACGAGGCGGCCTTCAAGGGTTAAGAAATTAGCATATGAACCTCCTAGGTTTAGCTTTCAACTTAGATGGGCGCACGTTAAGATAGCGATCCACTCATAATCTGGCCCAATGTAAGCAATTACTGTCTAGTATAGTGGTTTTGGCAAATTGAAGCATTTTGAAGGAAACCTAGGGTTTTCTGCCTTTCTAGGGAGTTGGGGCAAGAACAATTTTTACACAAAAGCAAAAGGTGTTTAATGGTTCTTTAAATATAATTATCAGAGAATCATATACAAAACATGAATGACTCTTTAAATGGACACAAATCCCACAACATTCATTTCATGATTAAGACAGAGCATTTCATTTTAAAGAAATTTCCAATTTTTTATTCTATTATCAAATTTGCTTCATTCTCTTGGTATTCTTGGTTGAAAAGCAAATCTAGGTAGATTTTGGAGCTGGGAGCTAGCTGCTAATTAATGGATGTACAGATATAACTCTTCAGCTAGTTCCCAGTAGTGCATTGCTGTTTCTTCAATAAAGAATACCAAGAGATTGAAGCAAAATTGATAATAGAAGAAGATTTTTAAAATTAGATGCTCTATCTGCATTATGAAACAAAAATTGGGGGTTGTATGTCCCTTTAATTCTTATTTTATTGCTGCATAATTATAACTGATTAACTAAACCCACAATGACAACTGCCAAATAATAAAAACCATTAAAATAGTATAATATAAAGTTTTTATTTTGGTAATTTATAGCATCCTGAATTATTGGTTAATATATTCATGGTATCTGGATCTTTTGTTGCAAGTAGCTATTGAAATGTAATTAATAAAGGTGATTTAAGACCTTAGGATGCATTGAGACCAAGCACACGAATAGAAAAGTCAGATCAGTGAAATAAAAAATGTGAATCTGAAACGTCATTGCAGCTGATTAACATGTTAACGTTTTGTTCACAACAGTTAAAAAATATAAAAGTAAAACCCACAAATTGCATATCTAATTGAATATATGTATAATAATTATTATGTGCAATTTGTGGGCACAGTAATGGGGTTATATATGCCACCGTATGCCAACATTTTTATGGCATGGTTTGTGAATCAATTTGTGTTCCTTAGTCTGGCAGGAAGGGCATAATTGTACAAACCGATTACTTATTTCTTATTTGGCAGGGACCTGAGGAAGAACTTTTGGAATAGTATAACAAACTAAATGAGGCATTGCCATATGTTGGCTTTATGTTGAATATAGGTCATGTGAGTTACATTTCTTGGAGGAGAGCTCAGACCAAGGAGTAGAATTAGGGGTGACACTTTATCATAACTCATTACTTTTGGCACCTGCCTCTTCTACAACAAGGCATAATTAGATACAAGTTCCTTAGGGTTGGGAGGAATAATACAAATACATTGAAAATATTACAACTGGAGGCTATGAAAAACCGATTCCTACAAAGGGGATATAGTGAACAGCAATGTATCAAAATATTAAGTGATATTAAGGAACTTGCACAAGAAGATCTTTGAGCTCCAGTACCTCTAAAACAGAGGAGCAGAGACTGAACTACTTTTCAACCTACACTGTGTGGAAAGATAAGGGAAATGATCAGCAAAAATTGCTATGTATTGAATAAGGATCCAATACTTTTGTTCCTAAAACTTCCATCACCAAAGATATTATACAGCAGGGCCAAGACGTGTTGGTTAAGAGCGATTTTACTAGAATAGTGAGGATGGAAATATGGTACTCAATCAGCCTAAGGGATGTTTCCGGTGTGGATATCTTACTACCTGCACTACACAGGTTCTAATTTCCATAATCCCCACAAAGCGAGGACCTATGAGCACAGGATGACTTGAACAATGGATTATGTGATTTACCTAATCATTTACTCATTTGGACCTCATTATATGGGCAAACTGAGTATACCATTTAAGGGAAGGTTGGAAAATCACAGAAGGGCAAATAGAGCTGCTATCATGGATGGCCACAGTGAACAACCAGTGGTCAGACATTATGCTGAAAATTGACATACAGTGGCCTTGTTAAAAACAATCCTGATAGACAGGGTTACACCATTGTTGAGGGGAGGTGAAAGGAATCTTGAACGCCCTAAAGGGTGGTTTGAGATGGATACACCACTTGACACACAGGATTACTTACTGTTTTTTTTTTTAAGACAAAGCAGCATAATGAGACCTGTAGTTGATGCAGTGCACTGTCTAATTTCTTTAGTAAATGTGACCTTTGAAGCATCATGCGTAAAGTTACTCATTAACCTCATTAATTTTGAGCTCCTATTGGGTGAGTGCCTTATGGTCTGCTACACTTCATCAATTATGTGGGTGGGCTAAAACCTTGTGCTAGATGGAATATTGTATGGATATGGTATAATAACTATAATATGAATGGGATATGCTTTATTCAGTATATGTGGAGTGCTGAGCCATTAGGACATAATGTTGGCACCATTTCAATGTACACACTGAGTAAGTATTAAATATGAGGTATGTTTTTTATTCACATATATGCAGCTGATGTTAAAATTTCTTGAAAAAGACTTGTGTATCTAGCAAAAACATTGACTTGCTACTAATGTTATATTGATAATATCCAAATAAAATTTGGGGGGATTTTTTTGCACTATAATCCCTGGGAGTGCCTGTATTTTGTGTTGTTCTATGTATATGAACTGATAGTAGCACCTGGGTGGCCGGTGGATGTTTATGTTAGTGTGGCAAAAAAAAATGTATATAATTTTTTTAATCATTTGTCATGAGAAAAAAAAATAGTTTCAGCCAAGTTCAGAAATTCTTTAACCCCTTATTTCCTGTGAAAAATAAAGCTGATGCACAACTTGTGATACTGCTACAAGACAGCAGCAACAGCACAAACAAATATTTTTTAAAATTTAATTTTTATGGTATCAGGATTGGCCAAGAACAAAAGTGAAACATGTTGGCTGATAAATGAATCAAATGATAATTAAATTGTTGTATATGAGTTATTGAGTAGTGTAAATGTAAGCTTTTTAAATCTTTCCCACCAACAGAAAGTCTTTCTTGCCTTTAGATTAATGGCATTAAGTAACATAGAATCTAAGTTTCTGCTGCACAGTCATTTGTTCATTTGTTTATTTGTAAAAGTGGATGCTTGTTTTTCATTTTGAAAAACTGCAAAGAATACAAAATTAGTGTTTTTGGATTTGACTCCAAATATATATGGCTAACAAATATACAGAAAAAGTAAAAGACAGAAATCAAAATATTTTAAATGTATTGTGCAAATACTGGTTGGTTATTGTTTAAAACAAACCCAATAAATTAACAGTAAATACAAACAAGGAGATACGTGGATGCACAAAATGGTTGATGCATATTATTAAATATTTATCTTTCTCATTTAAAGGATTCACCTCTTTATAGACCTATATGCAGCATTACAGGCTTCTAATCATAGCTCATTATGTCATCTGCTGTGAATCCTGGGTAACCCTTTCAATGCCAAATGAGCCTTCAGTGCCCTGGGTTAAATGAGAAGCTCTATTCAACACTTCAATGTAGATTCCTTTGAGAGTTTCAATCACACACAGCTGTCAGTTGCACCTGTATCCTGGAATCTTGTTTTCTTTCCTAAATTCCTTTGTATCAGATATATTCTGTTTATCTCTTTGACTGATGAAGGTTTTGTGAATTACTGTACAAATAAGAAGACAAACAAAAACAATCTTCCTACAGATTTCGAAACTGACATGTCTGATCAGCAGAAAAGATTAAAGATTGCACAGCCTTCCCTATGGCATTTGTTTACCATGGGAACGATAGCATAGAAAATATATGGCTATATGCCTTGATTTATTTTAATACGGTATTGATTACAGAAGTGTAATACATATAATTCTCAAGCTAACCAAAGCAAATAAATCTTTGGGTTTAAACCTAGTTACATTTATTCAGAAAGCTTTACTGCAGGTTGATACAGATTTTTACTGGAAAAGTGCTCTTTAGTGAATATGGTTCTTATGATATTAACAAGTGGCATACAAGTGTTGTATATATTACTAAATACAGTATTTTGCAAGCAATTACTGCTCTGAAGTGCTCACAATTTAGTGTAATACATAGATATGTGGAGTTAACTGAACATTATGATCAGTTTTTTTTTAATTGTAAAACGGGTATTTTACAATATATTGGCCTAGATTACAAGTGGAGCGCTAATTTATCGTGCACCCACTTTGTGGGCTAGCAATAAATAACCAACTGCGGTAGCAATTAGCGATTATAAAATTAACCAGATTAATTTTATAAATGTCCACCAAATGCCCCCAAAATACAGTGTAATAATATACTTTATTAAAAAAATAAATATAGTAGCATCTTCATTTTTAAATAAAGTAACTGCACTTAGCAGTTTTTGGGGGCTAACGTTGGCGGCTGTAGGGTGTTAGAAAACAATGGCACTGAAAAGTGCCTTTACATTGCAGTCTATGGGGACTGTTAATTCTCTGTAAATATATATGTATATGCTTATATAATTATGTGTTAGTATGTGTATATACAGGGAGTGCAGAATTATTAGGCAAGTTGTATTTTTGAGGATTCATTTTATTATTGAACAACAACCATGTTCTCAATGAACCCAAAAAAACTCATTAATATCAAAGCTGAATAGTTTTGGAAGTAGTTTTTAGTTTGTTTTTAGTTATAGCTATTTTAGGGGGATATCTGTGTGTGCAGTTGACTATTACTGTGCATAATTATTAGGCAACTTAACAAAAAACAAATATATACCCATTTCAATTATTTATTTTTACCAGTGAAACCAATATAACATCTCAACATTCACAAATATACATTTCTGACATTCAAAAACAAAACAAAAACAAATCAGTGACCAATATAGCCACCTTTCTTTGCAAGGACACTCAAAAGCCTGCCATCCATGGATTCTGTCAGTGTTTTGATCTGTACACCATCAACATTGCGTGCAGCAGCAACCACAGCCTCCCAGACACTGTTCAGAGAGGTGTACTGTTTTCCTGCCTTGTAAATCTCACATTTGATGATGGACCACAGGTTCTCAATGGGGTTCAGATCAGGTGAACAAGGAGGCCATGTCATTAGATTTTCTTCTTTTATACCCTTTCTTGCCAGCCACGCTGTGGAGTACTTGCACGCGTGTGATGGAGCATTGTCCTGCATGAAAATCATGTTTTTCTTGAAGGATGCAGACTTCTTCCTGTACCACTGCTTGAAGAAGGTGTCTTCCAGAAACTGGCAGTAGGACTGGGAGTTGAGCTTGACTCCATCCTCAACCCGAAAAGGCCCCACAAGCTCATCTTTGATGATACCAGCCCAAACCAGTACTCCACCACCACCTTGCTGGCGTCTGAGTCGGACTGGAGCGTTCTGCCCTTTACCAATCCAGCCACGGGCCCATCCATCTGGCCCATCAAGACTCACTCTCATTTCATCAGTCCATAAAACCTTAGAAAAATCAGTCTTGAGATATTTCTTGGCCCAGTCTTGACGTTTCAGCTTGTGTGTCTTGTTCAGTGGTGGTCATCTTTCAGCCTTTCTTACCTTGGCCATGTCTCTGAGTATTGCACACCTTGTGCTTTTGGGCACTCCAGTGATGTTGCAGCTCTGAAATATGGCCAAACTGGTGGCAAGTGGCATCTTGGCAGCTGCACGCTTGACTTTTCTCTGTTCATGGGCAGTTATTTTGCTCCTTGGTTTTTCCACACGCTTCTTGCGACCCTGTTGACTATTTTGAATGAAACGCTTGATTGTTCGATGATCACGCTTCAGAAGCTTTGCAATTTTAAGAGTGCTGCATCCCTCTGCAAGATATATCACTATTTTTGACTTTTCTGAGCCTGTCAAGTCCTTCTTTTGACCCATTTTGCCAAAGGAAAGGAAGTTGCCTAATTATTATGCACACCTGATATAGGGTGTTGATGTCATTAGACCACACCCCTTCTCATTACAGAGATGCACATCACCTAATATGCTTAATTGGTAGTAGGCTTTCGAGCCTATACAGCTTGGAGTAAGACAACATGCATAAAGAGGATGATGTGGTCAAAATACTCATTTGCCTAATAATTCTGCACTCCCTGTACACATATTAACACATAAATATATATGTATATATTTATATACATATAGTTACAATTTGTTGCCATCGCTGCATGACTTACCCATTCGCTGTGCTAGTTCTCATGCTGTGCCTCACCTATGGAAGCCTATGAAAGTGCACTCTCATGAGCACAATGCTTCCCAGAAATGCGAATGCGAGCTTCTGTTCGCATTGCAGCTAACTTGTAATACCAGCGCACAAATATTACTCAGTGGAGTACAAATATCGCTTTCCCGAAAGCAATATTTTGCACTCCACTTGTAATCTAGTCCATTATGGGTTTTGAGGTGCCTGTCTATTTACGGAAATTATTGTTATCATTAGACAGTACACAATGTTGAGTTTACACAACATGTTCCTTTAAAAGGGAACATAAAACACCTTGTAATTAGAGGATTATTCTGTAGTATTGCAATAAATGAATATGGCAGCTAAGTGTGACAGCTTTTTGAATACATTAACACCTTGTTTGCTGCTCTTCTTCTCAAAGGCCAAACTCCCTAACAGCACTAGTTGCATTATTTAGAGGAGCCAATCTGGGCCTGTTATTGGAACAATCAAGTCTTGCCACAGTCTTTGCCAGATCTTATTTTATCACCTCTACTGAGGTCAGCTAGAGACAGATATGTAGCAGGGTTAGGTTTGTGAAGTCTGCAGTATGTACAATTCCAATTCTCAAAATTGGAAAATCCCACAATTTACAGGGGCTAAATTACAGGAGAAAGAGACAAAATAATCAACGAAAGTAAACTGCAAATGTGTTTTAACTATATATAATGACACATTTTATGTATACATCTGATAAAAATGTCACGTCTCTTTAGTTTCAATATTAATTTTAACAACATTAACTTTTTTCATGCAGAAAATATTTGAACATATATAATAGCTGATTTTTATATGCATGGTAGAGAGTTGAAATTAACATCCCATTAAGTGTAGGAGGCTGTGTTCAGATTGTTTTGTGGGAATTAGACTATAATGCTTATTTTGGGATATATTTTGAATGCATTATGGCCAGGTGCTTGGCTGATATTGTGCACAAGTGCATTACAAAAATGAATAGGTGTTCACTGAGGTGTTAGTTGTGAGAGGAAGAAATTATCTTTGATGGAGGAGAGCTATTCTGGAGTTCAGTAGAAAAGACAATAAAGAATGTAAAGAAAAAAATGAGATGAGATGAAAAGTAAATAACCTACAGGACAGGAGAGATTTGTAAGTAATGCCATGCAATGGAAAATCACTTGAATAATCTATATAGGGACAATATGTAGAAGTGATAACTCCAACACTAACCATAGGTTGTAGAATAAATGTAAAAAGTGAAATGACTGCATTGTATGTTGCAGCTGTTGGGTTAGAATACATTAACACACATATTTTATACTGAAGTTCATTATGATAAAGGATGCTATTTTTACTTGCATGGTTGTATACAGGTGTGGATAAGTATACAAATCAGTGTACAGACCCATTGATATTTTGATATACATTTTTCAACCATGAGTGTTTCTGCTTAGAAAAAAAAAAACACAAAAGGGACGCTACAGTAAGAATTACATTTTCATGATTCAAATAGAACATGCAGTTGAAAATAATCCAATTTACTTATATTATCAAATTGTGCTCAGTCTTTTTGTAGGTACAGTTTCTGAGGCAATAGCTCCTGCTGAGCATATGAAATAGTTCATGGTAAAAAAAAAAAAAAAAACCTTTGTTTTTTTAAGCTTGTTGTTGCAGTGACCAAAAGAAATTTGTGAGAAAACCATTGTGCCACACCGCGCGTAGAGTGTAATTTCTGTAGCACTTATTTGTAGCTGAAATAAGCACCCTGACTTTGACTGGTGTGCCTTGTTCATAGATCTCATTGCTCAAGCTAGCTAGAGTCACAGGAACATTTTTAATGTTCCTACTGACATTTGATGTAAAAGTTCATTCAGAACTGATTCTTAGCATTGGTGAAGACAGATAAATGGCCAATCTTGGATGTATTTAGCAAGGAAAGGAAAAAAATGTGTAGATTTTATTAAATTTGTATCTAAAGAGTGTCAAATAGGACATCACACAACATCTATCTATCTGTCTATCTATCTATCTATCTATCTATCTATCTATCTATCTATCTGTCTGTCTGTCTGTCTGTCTGTCTGTCTGTCTGTCTGTCTGTCTGTCTGTCTGTCTATCTATCTATTTCTTTCTCTCTCTCTCTCTCTCTCTCTCTCTCTCTCTCTCTCTCTCTCTCTCTCTCTCTCTCTCTCTCTCTCTCTCTCTCTCTCTCTCTCTCTCTCTCTCTCTCTCTCTCTCTATCTATCTATCTCTCTCCCTCTATCATCTATCTATCTATCTATCTATCTATCTATCTATCTATCTATCTATCTCTATTTACCTAGTTTTCGGCTAGATTACGAGTCTTGCGTTAGCCTTAAAAAGCAGCGTTGAGGGGTCCCAATGCTGCTTTTTAACGCCTGCTGGCAGGAGAGGGTCTACCGCTCACTTTTTTTCCGCGATTTTAGCTTACCGCAAATCCCCTTACGTCAATTGCGTATCCTATCTTTTTAATGGGATTTGCCTAACGCCGGTATTACGATCCCCTGAAAAAGTGAGCGGTAGACCCTCTCCTGTCCAGACTCCTACCGCATATAAAAGTCAGTAGTTAAGAGTTTTATGGGCTAACGCCGTAACATAAAGCTCTTAACTAAAGTGCTAAAAAGTACACTAACACCCATAAACAACCTATTAACCCCTAAACCGAGGCCCCCCCCACATCACAAACACTATAATAAAATTATTTAACCCCTAATCTGCCGACTGGACATCGCCGCCACGTTAATAAATGTATTAACCCCTAAACCGCCGCACTCCTGCCTCGCAAACACTAGTTAAATTTTATTAACCCCTAATCTGCCGTCCCTAAAAAAAACCTACACCTACTTACATTTATTAACCCCTAATCTGCCGCCCCCAACTTCGCCGCTACTATATTAAATTTATTAACCCCTACATCTAAATCTAACCCTAACCCTAACCCCCACCTAACTTAAATATAATTTAAATAAAACTAAATTAAATTACTACAATTAAATAAATTAATCCTATTTAAAACTAAATACTTACCTATAAAATAATCCCTAAAATAGCTTCAATATAAATAATAATTACATTGTAGCCATCTTAGGGTTTATTTTTATTTTACAGGCTACTTTGTATTTATTTTAACGAGGTAGATCAGTTAGTAAATAGTTATTAACTATTTAATAACTACCTATCTAAAATAAGTACAAAAGTACCTGTAAAATAAACCCTAACCTAAGTTACAATTACACTTAACACTACACTATAATTAAACTAATTACCTAAACTACCTACAATTAATTATAATTAAATTAAATAAACTAAATTACGGAAAAGAAAAAACACTAAATTACAGAAAATAAAAAAAGAATTACAAGAATTTTAAACTAATTACACCTAATCTAATCCCCCTAATAACATAAAAAAACCAAAATAATAAAATTCCCTACCCTATACTAAATTACAACTAGCCCTTAAAAGGGCCTTTTGCGGGGCATTGCCCCAAAGTAATCAGCTCTTTCACCTGTAAAAAAATAATAAAATACCCCCCCCAACATTAAAACCCACCACCCACACACCCAACCCTACTCTAAAACCCACCCAATCCCCTCTTAAAAAAACCTAACACTACCCCCTTGAAGATCACCCTACCTTGAGACGTCTTCACCCAGCCGGGCACAAGTGGTCCTCCAGAGGGTCCAAAGTCTTCATCCTATCCGGCCAGAAGAGGACATCCAGACCGGCAGAAGGCTTCATCCAGGCGGCATCTTCTATCTTCATCATTCCGGAGCGGAGCGGGTCCATCTTCAAGACATCCGACGCGGAGCATCCTGTTCATCTGACGGCCGACGACTGAATGACTGGTCCTTTAAGTGACGTCATCCAAGATGGCGTCCCTTGAGTTCCTGATTGACTGATAGAATCCTATTAGCCATTCGGAATTAAGGTAGGAAAAATCCTATTGGCTGATGCAATCAGCCAATAGGATTGAAGTTCAATCTGATTGGCTGATCCAATCAGCCAATAGGATTGAGCTCGCATTCTATTGGCTGGTCCAATCAGCCAGTAGAATGTGAGGTCAATCCTATTGGCTGATTGCATCAGCCAATAGGATTTTTTCTACCTTAATTCCAATTGGCTGATAGGATTCTATCAGCCAATAGGAATTCAAGGGACGACATCTTGGATGACGTCACTTAAAGGACCAGTCATTCAGTTGTCGGCCATCGGATGAAGAGGATGCTCCACGTCGGATGTCTTGAAGATGGACCCGCTCCGCTCCGGAAGGATAAAGATAGAAGATGCCGCCTGGATGAAGCCTTCTCCCGGTCTGGATATCCTCTTCTGGCCGGATAGGATGAAGACTTCAGACCCTCTGGAGGACCACTTATGCCCGGGTGGGTGAGACGTCTCAAGATAGGGTGATCTTCAAGGGGGTAGTGTTAGGTTTTTTTAAGGGGGGATTGGGTGGGTTTTAGAGTAGGGTTGGGTGTGTGGGTGGTGGGTTTTAATGTTGGGGGGGTATTGTATTTTTTTTACAGGTGAAAGAGCTGATTACTTTGGGGCAATGCCCTGCAAAAGGCTCTTTAAAGGGCTATTTGTAATTTAGTATAGGGTAGGGAATTTTATTATTTTGGGGGGCTTTTTTATTTTATTAGGGGGATTAGATTAGGTGTAATTAGTTTAAAATTCTTGCAATTTTTTTTTTATTTTCTGTAATTTAGTTTTTTTTTCCGTAATTTAGTTTATTTAATTTAATTGTAATTAATTGTAGGTAGTTTAGGTAATTAGTTTAATTATAGTGTAGTGTTAGGTGGAATTGTAACTTAGGTTAGGGTTTATTTTACAGGTAAATTTGTACTTATTTTAACTAGGAAGTTATTAAATAGTTAATAACTATTTAATAACTATTATACCTAGTTAAAATAAATACAAAGTTGCCTGTCAAATAAATATAAATCCTAAGCTAGCTACAATGTAACTATTAGTTATATTGTAGCTAGCTTAGGGTTTATTTTATAGGTAAGTATTTAGTTTTAAATAGGAATAATTTATTTAATTTTAGTAAATTTATTTAGATGTATTTAAATTATATTTAAGTTAGAGGGGTGTTAGGGTTAGGGTTAGACTTAGGTTTAGGGATTAATAAATGTATTATAGTGGCGGCGACATTGGCGGCGGCAGATTAGGGGTTAATAAATTGAATATAGTTGTGGCGACATTGGGGGGGGGGCAGATTAGGGGTTAATAACTATAATGTAGGTGTCTGCGATGTTGGGGGCAGTAGATTAGGGGTTGATAAGTATAATGTAGGTGGCGGCGGTGTCTAGAGCGGCATATTAGGGATTAATACTATAATGTAGGTGTCAGCGATAGCGGGGGCGGCAGATTAGGGGTTAATAAGTGTAAGATTAGGGGTGTTTAGACTCGGAGTTCATGTTAGGTGCAGACATAAAATTCCTTTCCCCATAGGAAACAATGGGGCTGCGTTAGGAGCTGAACGCTGCTTTTTTGCAGGTGTTAGGTTTTTTTTCAGCCAGCTCAGCCCCATTGTTTCCTATGGGGAAATCGGGCACGAGCACATTTTGCCAATTTACCGCTACCGTAAGCAAAGCTGGTATTGAGGTGAGATGTGGAGCTAAATTCTGCTCTACGCTCACCTTTTTGCGGCTAACGCCAGGTTTAAAAAAACCTGTAATACCAGCGTTACTTTAGGTGAGCGGTGAGCTGAAACTAAGCGTTAGAAACGTACCCCTGTTACCGCAAAACTCGTAATCTCGACGTTTGTTTTTATTATTGTAATCTCCACTATTCCTGGGTGCACCTATACACATACAATATATATTTAAAAAAAATCAGATGTCACAATAAGTAATTTATACAGCTACAGAGATTAAATATCATATATGCGACTCTATACAGGGATCTAAGTAAATGCAAGCGGAAAATAATTCTCTATGAAATTGCATGGTAGTTTTTTTTTTAAATCAAGCAGTACATAGATACCGCAGATTTCTGTAGCCGTCTCTTTCTCAGTGACAAATTGCCAGACACGTAGGAGTCTGAAAGTATATCATACTGCACAGTGTGTACACAGTGACATTAGCTGGTGCACCCCCAATTACCTGAAACATTCAAGAAAATGATCTACATTATTTAACTGCTGCTACCACAATCAATAAAGAAAGAACATTTATAATAGTCCCCAATCTAACAAAATAGAGAAATTAATGTAAAATAAGAACAATATAATATGTATTATGCACCATAAATGCATTGCCAGCCCACTAGTGCACAGACTGGACTGCAAAGTCAGGGCAAAGAAATATCCTGTCCTCTGTCCGTGGTGCTGAAAACATCAAATGATTTCCTTCACAGGCACACCTAGCACAGCCAGCTACTCAGCCACAGACTGGCTCCAAATAGACTGCCTAACAGCATATAATATTAAATGCATTGGGAGCCCCTTTGATTGCAAATCACAGCCCTCAGCTAATATAATAAGAAGCATCCTGCAGCTACACATCTCACAAATAGACCAAAGAATGGGATTATGACAACTGGGGAGCCCCGGTGCTGTGTGCTACACTGACAAACTGGAACAAAACTCCCTTTATGTTGTGTGGTAATGAGAGACTGGGGAGTATCTATCTTGCTTGTTTTGCTGTGACAGACTTGAGTGAATATGGTGTGTTTGTGTCTGTGTGTGTACAAGACAAGGAGCACTGTCGCTGTATGTGTGTAGAATCATTGTAAAATCCCATTAATTTGATTCTTTGTATTATACTGGGAGGCTAAGAAAGCCTTTCTCTATCTGGTATGCTTTAAGGGAAAACAAATCTCATTACATCTTAAAGTCAATAGAGACTTATTCCCATACCAGTGTTTTTCTAACTGGGATTAAAGGTGTATTTGTCTAGCATAATTTACCAGATATTTTTTTCAAAAAAGGATGAGTGTTGGATAGTTTGAGACCTAGAATATTTTTTCCAAATACTGTGCTTTATTAAAAGTATATACATGTCTACTATATTTACATTATAAATTATTAACATACCCTCAAATGGGTGACAATGAGTGCCAGAGTAAGCCCATCCCTTTGTGTAACTGAAGGCCCCTATGACAATGACAGCGTGAAAGAGATCATCTCCCATTTAAGTAACACTGATATTGAGGATATTTTCTCTTTTTTGTGACACTGACTGTCCATCTTTGAGATTCCTTTGGTGCATGTTTATGTAATAATGACAGGTTAAGTGACCGTCTCTTTTGTGTGTGACACCGACATACTGTTTCTCTGGAATGTGTGACACTGAAAGACTCTGAGAGGACCTTTAATGTGCAATTATGTGATGCTGATAGAATAACATGCTTTCTCTTTGTGTTTATCTGAAAGTGTATGGTGCTGACAGCCAGGATAGAGATCTGATTTTTGGATGCTAATAAACCTTAGAGTCTGTCTTCTGATTGTGTCATTATTTTAATAAGTATCTTCTGCCAAACTAATTAAACTCTCTCCCATTTGTTTGTGGCCCTCTTCTGCATTTGTTATATGGAAAATCTAATTTAGCACACATTTTTTTATAAGAATAATGTGCTGTTAAAATATTAGAGATACTGACAATTTCTATTCCTCTGTATGAAATATATGATCTACTGTTTAAGTGTAAAACTAACAATGAGCCCCCCTTATGTCTGTGGGACACTGTCAGGTGGAGAAATGTGTTTAGAAGACAGAGTGAGTGAGCCCCATGGTGACATGACATTGTGGGCAGTGCTGTCACTTTCTGCTCTTGTCCCTGCTCTGCTGTAATTGCAGGTTTTCTGGTGCGTGAAAATTAACTTTAATTAACCTTAACTGGATGAAACTCGAATTACAGAGCAGGCAGCAGAGCAAAGCTACAGAATTATTGTATGAGCGGGGGCCGTGGGTGGAGAGATATCTCTTCCTTCCAGAGAGGGAGCAGACACTGAGCTATTTCTCCTCTCAATAGAGAGGTCAGACACTGAACTATCTTTTTCTTGCAGAGAGGGGTCATACACTGAGCTATCAATCTTTTCATAGAGGGGTCAGACACTGAACTACCTCTCCTCTCCAGAGGGGAGTCAGACATTAAACTACCTCTTCCCTCCAGAAAGGAGTCAGGCACTGTCTACTTCTCCTCCCCAGAGAGGAGTCAGACACTGAGCTACCTCTCCCCTCCAGAAAGGAGTCAGGCACTGTCTACCTCTCCTCCCCAGAGAGGAGTCAGATGCTGAGCTACTCTGTCCTCCAGAAAGGAGAGGGGCACTGATCTGCCTCTCCCCTCCAGAGAGGAGCCATACATTGAGCTATTTCTCCTCTCCAGAGAGGAGTCAGATGCTTAGCTACCTCTCCTCTGCAGAAAGGAATCAGGCACTGATCTACTTCTCCTATCCAGAGAGGAGTTAAATGCTTAGCTACTCTCCCCTCCAGAAAGGAGTCAGGCACTGATCTGCCTTTCCCTTCCAGAGAGGAGTTATACACTGAACTATCTCTCCCCTACAGAAAGAAGTCAGGCACTGATTTACCTCTCCCCTCTAGAGAGGAGTCAGACACTGTGCTACCTCTTCCCTCCAGAAAGGAGATAGGCACTGATCTACCTCTCTCCTCTAGAGAAGAGTCAGACACTGAGCTATCTTTCCCCTCCAGAAAGGAGTCAGGCACTGATCTACCTTTCCTCTCAATATAGGGGTCATGGACTGAGCTATCGCTCCCCTCATAGAGGGTTCAGACACTGAACTATCGTCTCCAAACAGGAGTCAGACACTGATCTACCTCTCCCCTTCAGTGCGGAGTCAGACACTTAGCTATCTGTCCACAAAAAAGATTGGTCAGGTACTGAGCTATCACTCCCCTATAAAGAGGGGTCATAGATTGAGTGTCAGACATTGAGTTATCAGATACTGAGCTATATTTCCCCTATAGAGGGGTCAGACAATGGGCTACTTCAACCCTCAGAAAAGGGTCAGGCACTGAAATATTTCTCCCCTGCAAGGGGGTCAAATACTATTCTGTGAGGAGTCAGACATTTCTCCCTTCCAGAGTGGAAGAAGACCCTGAGCTATATCTACCACCCAGGGAGGGAACAGAACAGAGCAATATGTTAATACATGTGCAATGAATTCACAATAAGTATTATATAAGTATTATATAATAAATGTGAAATAAAATGCATAAAATAAAGGCTTTCTGTATCACTTGATTCAACTCCATTTCTGAACACACATATTCTTTATTTTATGTACTTAATTTCAAATGTATTATATACAACTCTCCCAACCATAGGAAGAGCAAACACTGAGTAATATCTCCCCTTCAGAGATAGGTCAGACATTAAGCTACATTTTCCTTCCAGCAAAGGTCAGGTATTGAGCAATATGTCCCCTTTAAAAAAGATGGGTCAGACACAGAGCTATATCTCTCCTATACTGTAGGGAGAAGTAAGACTCTGAGATACCTCCCCCCTATAGAGAGGGGTCAGGTACTTAGCTATATCTCCCCTATAGACAGGAGTCATACACTGAGTTATCTCAAAGAGGGGGGTCCACATTTAGCTAACTATCTTCTCCAGAGAGGGAATAGAAACTAGAGAGAAAGCAAATCCCTGAGTAATTTCTCCCCTACAAAAGGGATGAGGCACTGAGCTGTCTCTCCCTTACCACAAAGGGTCAGACACTAAGCCATCCTTCCCATCCAGGAAGGAGGACAATACTGAGTATCTCTCTCTCCCCTTCAGAGATGGGTAATACACTGAGCTGTCTCTACCCTCCATATAATTATCACACACTTAACTATCTCCCTTCCAGATAGGAGGTTATCTCACATAAATAAAGGGGGCTTACACTGAATTGCTGTTTCTCACACGCATACATGGGTGTAACAATTATCAAACATCTTTCCTGTCTGAGCATGCATCTTCTCAGTATCAGGTGGATTACTGTTGTTTCAGGATGAAAAAAGCTGGAATCAGTGGCTGAGAGGCCAAGCTCACCACAAGCTCTTACTAGTGCACTGGACATAAACACAGTGTTCAAAGAAAGTCCAGGGGTAAGAAAGCAATGAGTCTAAACTTAGTAGCTGAACTCTCTCAAGTACTTTAATCAGCTCCTACAAAACAAACAGCAATTAAGTACTAGAAAGTTTGTAAATCCAAATATCAAAGACAGACATACCTTTGTGAAAGTTTAGTCTCCCTATCCAGGCGAATATAAACTTGCATAACTTACTTAAATGCAGATCTTCTGATAGCGGAGGCCAGACAGTCTGGGTCAAGGCTTTACAAGGAAAAGCAACACAAAATCATTAAACAAATGCAGAGTCCACAAGCAGGCTAAAGTAAAAAACCAAGTCAGCCCAAACAAAGGGTTAAATAGAAGCATAGTCAGGGGAAGCAGAAGTCAAACCAGTATGTCCAATTAGAAATTGACATAGAAATAACAATTCACTTAATACACAAGCAAACTCATGCTTTAAACACATAACTAATATACACCTATATTACGAGTTTTGCGTTGCGGCTTTTAATGCTGAAAAAATGGCAATTTCAGCATAAAAGCAGTAACGCAGCTATTGTGAGTCATGTCGGTAAAGCTGTACCGCAAGCATTTTAGCCTGTAATGCAACGTCAATCCTGCACTCAAAAAAGTGACGTTTTTGTGTGGGATTTCCATAGCGCCAGTATTACAGGTTGTGCGGAGAGGCTAAAATGATTGTGTTACAGCCTATACCGACACGATCCATACCGCCATCTGAAAGCAGTAGTAATGGATTTTGTGTAACAAAAATGTTTCACAAAACTCATAACTAAACTGTTACAGAGTACACTAACACCCATAAACTACCTATTAACCCCTAAACCGCCACCCTCCCACATCGCAAACACTAAACCTATAAACCCCTAATCTGCCACCCACCCACATTGCGAGTATTAAAAAAAACTATTAACCCCTAATCTGCTGCCCACTCACATCGCCAACACCATTTAAATATATTAACCCCTAAACTGCTGCTCCCTGACATCGCCGCCACTATAATAAAGTTATTAACCCCTATTCCGCCCTCCCCAAGATCGCCTCCACTAAATAAATATATTAACCCATAAACCGCCGCCCCCACACATAGCAAAACACTGAATTAAACTATTAACCCCTAAACCTAACACTACTCTAACTTTAAATTAAAATTACAATATAACTATCTTTAAATAAATAAAAACTTACCTGTGAAATAAATATAAACCTAACATTAAACTATAAATTAACCTAACATAACTAATCTAATAAAATAAAAAATACTACGAATTAAAATATCTAAATTACAAATTAAAAAAACCTAACACTATGAAAAAAATAAAAAATCTAAATTACAACTAAAAAAACCAAACAAATCCTACGAAAAATTTATCAAAAATAATACACTAAAATGACGAAAAATAAAAAACACTAAGATTATAAAAAATAAACAAAATTTATCAAAAATAAAAACAATTACACCTAATCTATTAGCCCTATAAAAATAAAAAGCCCCCCCCCAAATAAAAACACCCCCACCAATAGCCCTTAAAGAGACAGTCAACACTAGAATTTTTGTTGTTTTAAAAGATAATCCCTTAATTATCAATTCCCCCGTTTTGCATAACCAACACAGTTATAATTATACACGTTGTACCTCTGTAATTACCTTGTATCTAAGCCTCAGCAGACTGCCCCCTTATTTCAGTTCTTTTGACAGACTTGCATTTTAGCCAATCAGAGCTGTCTCCATGGTAAATTCACGTGCATGTGCTCAATGTTATCTATATGAAACACGTGAACTAATGCCCTCTAGTGGTGAAAAACTATCAAAATGCATTTAGATTAGAGGTGGCTTTCAAGGTCTAAGAAATTAGCATATGAACCTCCTAGGTTTAGCTTTCAACTAAGAATACCAAGAGAACAAAGCAAAATTGGTGATAAAAGTAAATTGGAAAGTTGTTTAAAATTACATGCCCTATTTGAAACATGAAAGTTTTTTTTGGACTTGATAGTCCCTTTAAAAGGCCTTTTGTAGGGCATTGCCCTAAAGAAATAATCTCTTTTACCTGTAAAAAAATACAAATCCCCCCCAACAGTAAAACCCACCACCCAACCAACCCCCCAAAGTAAAAAAACCTTACTCTAAAAAAAAAGGGGCATTTGTATGGGCATTGTCCTTAAAAAGGCATTTAGCTCTTTTGCATTGCCCTTAAAAGGGCATTTACCTCTTTTTCAAAGCCCAAACCCTAATCTAAACCCCCCCCCCCAAAAAAAAAAATAAAAAAATAACACTAACCCCAGAAGATCTACTCACGGTTTCTGAAGTCCGGACATCCATCTCCATCCAGGCGGCTAGGTCTTCATCCAGGCGGCGAGATCTTCATTCATCCCGGGGGCATCTTCTATCTTCATCCCGGTGGAGCGGAGCCATCCTGGAAGCTGATCCCATCGTGCGCGGAGCCTCCTCTTCATACGGTCGCCGCCGTACACTGAAGTTGAATGCAAGGTAGCCATTTCAAAATGGCGTCCCTTGCATTCCTATTGGCTGATTTGATTCTTCAAATTCAAATCAGCCAATAGGATGAGAGCTTCTGAAATCCTATTGGCTGATTTGAACAACCAATAGGATTTCAGTAGCTCTCATCCAAAGTTTTTGGGGTGTTTTTTTTTGTTTAAGATTAGGGTTTGGGCTTTGAAAAATAGCTGAATGCCCTTTTAAGAGCAATGGAAAAGAGCTAAAAGTAAATTGGAAAGTTTTTTAAAATTACATGCCCTATTTGAAACATAAAAGTTTTTTTTGGACTTGACTATCCCTTTAAAAGGCCTTTTGTACAGTATAGTAATGCAGTGATTACCATCCCACCTGATAGCTCATAACTCCCTGATCCCTCCCAAACAGCTATCCACACTCCTCCCCACCATCATAGGTACTGGCAGTATGCAGTTTAAGGCTTTTTTTTTTTTAAATTAATTTAATTTTTTTCTGCAGTGTAGGGAACCCTCATCAACCCTCCCACCTTCCTGGTCCCCCCAAACATCTTTTTAACCCTCCCCTTTCCCATTAGTGGTGGCCATCTTAGGTACTGTCAGCTGTCTGCCAGTACCCAGTTTATAAGTAATTTGTGATTTTTTTTCCCCTGTAGTGTATTAGTGCCCCCTACTTCCTCCTTCCTGTTATTGTTAGATAGGGCGCCACCCTCCCATTCAACCCTTTTGCCCAGAGTAGCTTCCAATCCCTCTCTCTCCCTTCTAAACTTTTTTTACTGTAGTGTAGGGTCCGTAATCCCTTCCCCTTCCCTCCCACACCTCGCACCGGCACCAGCGAAGAATTTTATAGAAAGTAACACAGACCGTGTCACTGTCTGCAATGTTTTGTCAATCTTCTTTCATATGGTAATGGGCCACTGAGACTGCTGAAGCTTCCAGCTGTGATATATATTTATATATATATATATATATATATATACTGTAGATCATGCGGTGCGATGGTTCAGCATGACGTATATATATATATATATATATATATATATATATATCAATTTGGTGCAAGAGGTTTATCCTTATGTCTCAGTCAGCTTATCTCTGTCTTTTGTTATATGTTGTAAGCATTTTATAGTGCCGATAAATATGTTGGTGCATTATGAATAAAGATAATAATAATAGGCCTCTCATCTTCAGAGAAGTGTGTCAGTCTCTGAGTATTTCATGTTATTGAGTAAGGGTGTGGTCACCAATCTATCACTCACCACACCCTTGTATTGTCATTATTAGAGAAAGAACAGTGCCTTGTTGGGGCAGACAATGAGTTAGATTTATTAAAGTTCATTTTGAAAACAAGCTCTTACTATACTTCCTTTCTATTATTCATAGAAAAAAATCACAGAAGACTTTGTAGGTTATTTGTAAATTAAATTCTAATTTAACTTTATATATTGTATTTTATTTTATAATAAAACATTTAGGATGTTTATGTAGATACAGTTAGGTTCCTAACTTTTGCTGTGCTAAATACGTCTTGCAATGTTGGAGACAGAGATAATCAAGGCATGTCTTGAATATGTTTAACATTTTCTCAACAAAATTCACCTACATTCTCTTGCTCTTTGGCCCAATAAAAACTTGTGTTTCAGCATCACCATTAATAGTTGATGAGGTTGCCTTGAAGATATATTTATATGGTTCTTAAAATTAAATAAATTACATTATTTAAAATATAGGCAAATTAATTTATTTTATTTATACTTTAGTGGTATTCAAGCTGTATGGCACCGCAATAAAACTCACAACCAACTTCGAGAAGTTTGAACCCTTTAGTTTCTATACTGACCTCACAATTTTCAGTCACTCTATGGGTTTGGTGTTACTTTTCCTTTTGTTTAAATTCATAATTACATGTCTTTAAAAGGTATCATTATGAGTGCAATAAAATCCTTATCAGCAGAGAGAAAAAAAACATACAATGGACAATTTTCTTCAGAAACTGTTTTGTGGCATGTCATATTTTATTATTTACAGTGGATATATTTTTAATATGTTGTATTTGTAAAATAAAAAATAAAAAACATGCAAACACAATATAATCATATGTCAGTGATACAGTGTAAGGTAAGCTAAATATCCAAGATTGGAAGTGTTACCTAAGAGTATAGAAGTAGTACACTGTCAGTTAGGTACATTTTAAAAACCATGTGGGATTATAAAATATCTTGGTATACAGTATGTCACATACACCCTAGATCAGAGGCAGGCATTTACCAAGCCCTAAAAAACTGAATAATTATATTAGACTAGATATTGACTCTAGAACTCTTTACATCATGTAAAAGTTGGGTGGAGTATTTGTGGAGAAGTTCAATTTTTCTGTGGAACAAAACTTAAAGAGCAGAAATCTGCCCTTTCAGAGAACTGGTAGATAGGGCCTTAGCTAGACCATCCTGAAAAAACTGCAGAATCCCAGGAATTCTGAAAGAATGCCAAGAAAAAACATGATTTATACACTATGAAATAAAGGCCTTCCAGACCTTGTGATAGATTTTCCTAGTAACAGACTTACAAGCCTGAATCAGAGTAATCCCTATGTCTCAGAATTAAGCGTTCAATTTCCATGCCATCAAATTTAGAGACTTGAGATCCAGATGGAAAAAAGGACCTTGGGACAGAAGGTCTGACCACAGAGGAAGAGACCAAGGTAGAGCAATGGGATATTTGAACCAGGTCCGCATACCAAACCCTGTGAGACCAAGCTGGGACAATCAGGATTACAGACAACTTCTCTAGCCTTAACTTGGAAATACCTCTGGGACTAAGAACCAGAGGGGAAAAAAGATAAGCAGGCTGAAATGACCAAGGAACTACTAGAGCATCCACTTCCTCTGACTAAAGATCGCCGGACCTCTCAAAGTACCTGGGAAGTTTGTTGTTCAAATGAAAGGCTATCAGATCTATTTCTGGGAGCCCCAAAGATCCACAATCTAATTGAACACATCCTGGTGAAGAGAACACTCCCCTTGATGTAGAGATTGATGACTGAGAAAGTCTGCCTCGCAATTGTTCACTCCTGGGATGTGAATTGCAGAGACTAGACAAGAATTGGCTTCTGCTCAGGAGAAACTCAGAGACACCTCATTCATTGCCAGGGAACGGTGAGTTCCCCCTGATGATTGATATAAGCTACTGCTGTGAAATTGTCTGTCTGGAAACAGAGATGAGACTCCCCTTTCAACAGAGGCCAAACTTGAAGGGCCCTGAAAATTGCATGGAGCTCTAGAAACTCTCTGTGCTGTCAGTGACCCCCAAACAGCTCCCCAACCTGAAAGACTTGCATCTGTAGTGATAACAGTCCAGGAAGGATGAGAAAAGAAGCCCCCTGAATAATAAACTGATGATCCTGCCATCAAGTTAGAGACTGACTTGTACTGCAATCCAAAAACATCTTCAGAGACTGCTGAGTATATTCCATACACTATTGGCACAGCATATAACACTGAAGAGGCCTCATGTGAAATTGAGCAAATGGAATTGCATCTGAGGCTGCAATCATGAGACCTAGTACTTCCATACGCAGAGTCACTGAAGGAAACAAAAGTAACTGAAGGTTTAGACAAGCTGGCACCAATTGTAACCTTCTCTGCTCTGTTAGGGAAAGACTCATGGATACTGATGAGTCAATTTGGAAACCCAAGAAAGTTACCTTTGTGTGAGGAACCAAAGATATCTTTGGAAAATTGATCCTCCAACTATGCTGTTGAAGAAACAAGAGTCGGTTTGTGTGAGATACTAATGAAAAAGATGGAGCTTGAACCAAGATGTCATCCAGGTATGGAAACACTGCAATACCCTGAAACCTGAATGGAACTGCAACAAAGTGAAAATGCCTTACCAGAAAAGCAAGCCTCAGAAACTGGAGATGATCCACCTGAATAGGAAAATGACCTAGTTGAAAAAAGGCAGAATAGTTTCCATTCTGAAAGATAAGATCTTTACAAACTTGTTCAGAGCCTTTAGATATACTGTAGAACTGGTTTGAATGTACATTACTTCTTTGGAACAATGAAGAGATTTAAATAAAATCCTGTTCCCTGTTCCTGCAAAGGAACTGGAACAATCACTCCCATATCTTCCAGATCTGAGACAGACTGAATAAAAGCTTGAGCTTTTACAGGATTCCTTGGGACATTGGACAGAAAAAAATCTTCATCTGGGAGGCCTTGTTTTGAATCCTATTCAATATCCCTAAGAAACAATATCCTGAACCCAGGGATCTGGAACAGACTGAAAAGCCTCCTGAAAGAGACTTACTCTGCCGCACCTTCATGCAGGTTAGAATTAGGGACAGATTTCTTACCTTGTTTTGACTTGTTCCAGTTAGCATTAGGTCTCCAAACTGAATCAGAGGAACATTTCTTTTGAGCAGAGGAGTCAGTTTTCTGTTCCTTATTCTGACAAAAGGAACAAAAATAATTAGAAGCTTTGAATTTCTCTCTAGACTTTCTATCTTGAGGAATAAAAGCCCATTTACCTCCAGTAACAGTGGAAATAATAGAATCTTAATGAGAACCAAATAACCCATTTGACTGCAAGGAAAGAGACAATAATCTTGATGTAGACACCATAGTAGCAGACCAGGATTTAAGCCACAAGGTCCTCCCCACAAGAACTGCTTAAGACAAGTTTTTGACAATGTGTTTTTGACGATGCAATGCAATAAACACTATTAAACCCCCTAAAAAGCTCTTGAGGAATGAAAACCATTCACCCCCTCCTAAGCAGATTTTACAGGTACATTGCGCGTTAAGCAGAACTGAAAAAATAAACTGGAGAAATAAAGATTACATCTGAGTGCGCACCAAAAAACTGACAACTAAGAAGGAGATTATGCGTGCGATAAACCAGATGAGCACATAACCATCAGAACTTGTGCTAACCCGACGAGCGTAAACCAACATGCAGGTAAACTATAGTAAGACTAAAGAGACATGCGCTAAACTGACAGGCAAAACCCAGCATGGGAAAAATATAGTAGACTAATGGAACAGGAACGTGAACTAACCTGATAAGCATAAACCCAACTTGCGAAAATTAGAGGCTGGCACACTAAAAACTAAGCACTCCAAAAAAGCTGACATATGCAAAACAGCAAAGGAATAGTGAAAAGAATCTGTCACAGGACCATATACAGTATATATATATATTAACAACATATAATAGTAAACTTTAAAAAGTGCCCATAACATAGCTATATGAGTGTCTAAATGTTAAATTAAAAGACACAAATAGACACTCGTCCACTAGCAGTCATGTAGCAGACAGCCAAACCAGTACTGAAATATATCAATAGCGATTATGGAATAGGAGTATATTGTAGATAATTAAAGGGAGGCAAAAGACAATTCCCTGCAACCGATTATAGAGGGTTTATGAAACATTTCCCATGAGGTGAAACAAAGAATCAAACCCCAAATACATCACCTCTGAAGAATCATATGCAAATCTTCATTCTTCAACCACCTGACAAAGGTATGTGTGAGGTGTGTGTGTGTGTGTGGGGGGGGGGGGTTACAGAGCTCTTGGGGTTTGGGAATCTTTGCCTCCACCTAGTGGTAGTGAAGAGTAATTTCCAAGAATAAAGGTTTGTGGACTCTCACCATCTGTATAAAAGAAATATGGTACTAACTACTACAACTGCAGCCAATAAAACCTAGCAGAATAGGGGATGAATTCTGTAAAATAACATCTGAGCAATCAATATCAAGGGTATGAAAGGTTTCCTTTAATTCCTTTTCTTTGACTCTTTCTTTGGGCTACATAGAACACTGGACATATATAAAAGGCACAAATGAATTCCACAAATGAAGAGGCAGCACTCAATCTTCACCGTAATATGGTCAGCAACTCTGGAAACAAAACAAGGAGAGAGGCGCCGTATGTGTGAGGGGGAGTACAAACAAGTGCAGGGTACTAACATTCTAAGAAGGCACTCCAATGTGCCAGTAGATGCAGGCTGGTTTTCACAGCAGACCAGCTAGCTGTACAAGGCAAAAAAAGGAATCCCAGGAGGGGCAGCGTCCCAAGGTAGTGTAGAATAATGCACTCAGCAATGAGAATGTATAGATAAAAATATGTTTTAATACAAAGTAAAAACAATATTAAAAACAACAACTCATGCTATATTGTGCACAAACATATCATGCAACGCGTTTCACGGTTCACACTGTTTCATCAGGCATGTATTCTGGTACAAAATCAACCCTTAAATAAGGTTACGCTACCTGTACCCACCCCCTCAAACGAACAAACAAACAGGTAGCGTAGCCTTATTTAAGGGTTGATTTTGTACCAGAATACATGCCTGATGAAACGGTGTAACCCGTGAAACGCGTTGCATGATATGTTTGTGCACAATATAGCATGATTTGTTGTTTTTAATATTGTTTTTACTTTGTATTAAAACATAGTTTTAACTATACATTCTCATTGCTGAGTGCATTATTCTACACTACCTTGGGACGCTGCCCCTCCTGGGATTCCTGTTTTTGCCTTGTACAGCTAGCTGGTCTGCTGTGAAAACCAGCCTGCATCTACTGGCACATTGGAGTGCCTTCTTAGAATGTGAGTACCCTGCACTTGTTTGTACTCCCCCTCAGCTGTTGATTGATTCACACATGGCGCCTCTCTCCTTGTTTTGTTATCAGATAAAAATATGTGTTTTACATGAGTAAGATGTAATTCAGCAAAAGATTATTAGAACTAATAGATCACACTAACAAAATTCATAACATATACCACCTCCATAAAGTCTAGGCATACCTGTTCTAGTGTAATGTAACCAGAATAGTATTTTTAGAAATCTATTAACTGTGACACACATATCCCATTAATAAAACAGCCAGTTTTACTGTATGAGCATAAAGAGTTCCTGGTTGTTGTTTATGTGCTGTTCAGACAATTGCCTTTCAGTGAAAAAGCATGTACAGTGAACACTCACCAATTAAAGGCAGTGTATTATCCAAGGTTGGCGCTAGGGTGTTAAGGGTGCCAATCTGAGAGTTACAGCCCTAAAATACTATTGTAACATTTTGTTAATCAATTAAAAATGTAATTTAAGAGTAGCCCAAGGAACAATATACAGTAAGACTACACACTAAAGGGACCAATAAAGCAAGCAATACATTAATAAAATAGCAGAGATGCTACTACTTCCAAAGGTTAATTTAAAGAAAATGCTATGACCAAAACAATCCCCATAGAATAGTTATAGGAGTTACAAGTAACATACTGCAATGTAATTAATCAAATTATAGTATATCATGTGCAACGCAGTGCAGATAGAGCTTATGCAATATATATATATATATACAAAAGTGTTCCTGTGATGGGCATTATGAGTGTGTGTATCTCCGTTTTAAGTTACTGTTCATGAAATGTAAGCACTTAAAAATCAGGACTTATAATGATAGATCTGATTGATTTTAAACTATGTCTCAGGTGACAGTGAAATCATGTGGAATTCAACATTTAAACTCCCCTATCTAGAAGATGCAGCATAATTATAAAAAAAAAGTGCACACTCTTTACTCAGCGCTTCATTTCAGCAAAGGAGTTTAAAAAAAGCTTTTTTTTTTTTTTTTTTTTTTTAAAAGAGCTTTATTTATTCAAGTCAAACATATCACAGGTCATTCAAACAAATAAGATAACAGCACTATCATTGTGAATCTGATTCATCAAATTGCATTAATAATAGAGACAGAAATGTCCAAGTTGTATCTTCATGCAGTAGTCCAGATCAGTGATAGGGACCACATAGTTTGTAGAAGTTGTAGATTGTTCTTAAAGCTCTAGGTTTTATATTTATACGAAGTTTGATAAACACATGAACTTTACCCATGTCACTTTATACTTTAACAACAAAGCAGTACATTAACAGGTATTTCTGCTACAAGGAATAAACATATTATAACTAATTATATACTTCATAAACAGAACTGGAATATAAATAGATTTAATCTGAAAAGCATATATAAAACAGTATATTTGGGATATATCTATTGTATAGAAATGATATAATTTAATCTTAAACTTACTCCAGCTCGTGCCTATCTCACTATTTCAAAGTCCAGGAGTCCTAAGCTAAACAAGGGTCTTTACTGGTGTGCATAATACAGGCAAGAGGTCAGACCTATTACAACTAGAGTGTGTCAGTATGGTATTATGGTGACATAGTGAATTAACAACAACCCCAGCTCCTAAACCATCTTTGGGTATATCCCTGTGATAGCTTTTTGAGTAGAATGACATTAATCGCCCTGATAGATATTCCTATCAGGATTTAAGCTGGTAATGTACTAAAGTCTACCAGGGCTAAAAAATAAATAAATAAAAAATTAACTAGATATGATTCAGGAAATTAGGTTAAAGCATTGTGTGGGTTAAATAGTCCCTTAGTGTTAGAGGGGTAAATTAACTAATCGTACAATCATATCGCTAATGATATTTAGGCTATAAACTCCTATCTAAGCAGCAAACACATAGTAACTGGAGGCTGAAGTAGAGTACATTGGGGATGCAGCCACATAGATATCATATAAAGCCATGTAAACTTTTAGCACTATGGGGCACGTAATGAACTCAATAAAGCAGACTCTGTACACTATCAGCTGCCAAAAAAGTCCTCCGGTAATATAGCGATGCTACCTGTGTCCCATCCAGCAGAGGTCTTTACATATTAAAGTTCCGTAGATTATAATGACCGTCTGCAAGCTTCAGGTCAGGTTTTTAAGATAGGTCCTCCCGGATCAAAAAGCTGGCACAAGCTTCCTTCAAGCTTGTCAGGAGCTAGGGCTCTGCCATTCGATGTTATTCTATACAAAGTGGGATTTTGGTGCGCAGAGTGGAGATTTGCAGCCACAGCTACTATTTCTTTCGCCTTGTGTACTGCACGGTGAGTGGGTTTCACCCGTGGCTGCTTCTCCCAAATCACATACCTCCCCTTCCTTGCCCATTGCTGCATTAATACCTTCGGCCCCACCAGCTGCTGGGTAACGACCATACGGCCTGGCTTAACAACTGCCGGTAAAGCCGAGCACCACTTAGCTGCACTATCCTGCAGCTCAGGGAAAACAGGATGCGTCACCAGGTTAGTGGGCCTCTGATCTGTGATCAAGGCAGGGTAGACTTCTGAATCAATCGTTGGAGGTATGTAGCAAACGCTCTCCTCCCCACCACAGTCAGGGGCATGTGGGGGTTGAAAAGCCTCATCTAGCATATAGTAGAACTTCTGCTCAAAGTCCAGCAGGATCTGCTCAATTGTGCACTGGAGTTCGTCCATTGGCAAATTAGGCATGTATTGAACCAGCGTTAAGAATCTGGTTTATTAACCCAGAGCCAGAAACTCCGGGGGGGTTGAAGATGCGGGCAGCCCCAACAGCACTAAAACTCAAGCACTCAGTGTAAGCCTCATGGCCTGATTCTGTGCCGTTAAGCTGAAGAGCATAGGCAGGTCCGGTCGTGTGCGATGAACCCTCAGACTTCTCCTGAGTGTCCCCAGTCTAGGCAACTTGAAATCAAACAGGTTAGTTAGTTAGATGTGGTAAAAAGTCTTTTAAATTCTATCTCCATCTAAGAGCTCTCTAGAAACACATCCTGCCGCGAAAGCTATAGGCTCCGCCCCCCCACAAAAGCTTTTTTTTAATTTTGATGCGCAGGGGCTGGGGGGGAATGTTAACCTTAAAGAAACATTAAAGTAATAGGACGGTAAAAATTCAAAGGTACATGGGTGCATTTCAGTTTTTAATAGAAGTATTTGTGCAATATATTTCCATTACCAAAAATGCTTCTAGTAAAAGTTATTCACGTTTTTCAGTGACATACGCAGATATGTTGTGATGACCTGTGCACCAGTATTCAAGCTCAGAGAGCAAGTGGTTGTGTGTATTGTGCCTGTGGAGACTTAATTTGAGTCGTACAAGCCACTTCTGACTCTAGTTCTTTAAATTTTGCCGGGCTAGATGTGGTTTTCCACACTGACACCCACAGGTCAGCCTCATGGAATTCTATAAAACCAAAGGCTGTTCCTGTGAGTGGCGAGATGTCTCCCATACAGATAGATTACGAGTTTGGCATTATGAGTGAAAAAGCAGCGTTATGGCCCATAACGCTTCATTTTCCCTAACGCTGCTATTACAAGTCTTTCAGGTATAGGTGTACCGCACATCTTTTAGCCTGTCACGCAACGTCAGTACTGTCCTTTTTCAATGGAACTCCCATAGCGCCGGTATTACGAGTTTGCCTGGGAGGCCAAAAAGTGAGCGGTACACCCTATACTGACAAGATCCGTAACACCATCTATAGTCAGTAGTTATGAGTTTTACTCTACAAAGCTGTAACATAAAACTCATAACTAAAGTGTTACAAAGAGCACTTAAACACCCATAAACTACCTATTAACCCCTAAACCGAGGCCCTCACGCATCGCAAACACTATAATAAATGTATTAACCCCTAACCTGCCACTCCGGGCATTGCCACCATTATTAAAATGTATTAACCCCTATTCCACCGCTCCCCGACATCATCACCACTATAATAAACCTATTAACCCCTAAACCACTGCCCTCCCGCATCGCAAACACTATTTAAATATAATTAACCCCTAATCTGCCGTACGCCCATACCGCCGCTATAATAAACCTATTAATCTCTAAACCGCAAGCCCCCCACAAGGAAATATACTTAAATAAACTTTTAACCCCTAAACCGCAAGCCCCTCACAACAAAATATACTTAAGTAAACTATTAATCCCTAAACCGAAAGCCTCCTAACTTTATATTAAAATTATAATTTCCCTATCTTAAATTAAATTAAAACTTATCTGACAAATTAAATAATTTAATTTTAAACTGACAATTAAACTAAGATAATTATTAAACTACAATTAAACTAACTACCAATTAAATTAAACTAAACTACACATTACAAAAATCCTAACACTCCTAATACTACTACAAAAAGTATCTAATTACAAAAAACAAACAAACACTAAATTACAAAAAATAAGAAACAAATGATCAAAAATAAAAAAGAATTGCACCTAATCTAAAAGCCTTATCAAAATAAAAAAAAATCCCCCCCAAAATAAAAAACCTCTAGCCTACAATAAACTACCAATGCCCCTTAAAAGGGCCTTTTGTGGGGCATTGCCCCAAAAATATCAGTACTTTAACCTGTAAAAAAAAAATACAAATACCCCCCAACAGTAAAACCTACCACCCAACCAACCAAACCCCCAAATAAAATAACTATCTAAAAAAAGCTAAGCTCCCCATTGCCCTAAGAAAGGGCATTTGTATGGGCATTGCTCTTAAAAGGGCATTTAGCTCTTTTACATGCCCAGACCCTAATCTAAAAATAAAACCCACCCAAAAAAACCTTAAAAAAACCTAACACTAACCCTCGACGATCCACTTACAGTTCTTGAAGTCCCGCTTGAAGGATCCATCCAGCCAGAGAAGTCCTCATCCAGGCGGCAAGAAGTCTTCATCCAGGCGGCATCCTCTATCTTCGTACTTCCGGCGCAAAGATGGTCCATCCTGAAGACATTCGGCGTGGAGCATCCTCTTCATACGGTCACTGCCGTAAACTGGATCTTCAATGCAAGTGACGGCATCTAAGATAAAGTCCCTTGCATTCCTATTGGCTGAAAGATTCAATCAGCTAATAGGATTAGAGCTGCTAAAATCCTATTGGCTGTTCCAATCAGCCTATAGGATTAGAGCTGCTAAAATCCTATTGGCTGTTCCAATTAGCCAATAGGATTGAGCTCTCATCCTATTGGATGA
Source organism: Bombina bombina (assembly GCF_027579735.1). Lineage (NCBI taxonomy): Eukaryota > Metazoa > Chordata > Amphibia > Anura > Bombinatoridae > Bombina > Bombina bombina. The sequence continues at coordinate 220,629,542 of NC_069506.1, forward strand.
TTGGAACAGCCAATAGGATTTTAGCAGCTCTAATTCTATTGGCTGATTGGAACAGCAAATAGGATTTTAGCAGCTCTAATCCTATTGGCTGATTGAAATCTTTCAGCCAATAGGAATACAGGGGACACCATCTTGGATGGCGTCACTTGCATTGATGTTCCAGTTTACGGCAGCGACAGTATGAAGAGGTTGCTCCACGCCGGATGTCTTCAGGATGGACCCGCTCCGCACCGAATGGATGTATGAAGATAGAAGATGTCGTCTGGATCAAGGCTAGGGTTTTGTTTAATTTGGGGGGGGGGGGCTTTTTTTATTTTGATAGGGCTATTAGATTAGGTGTAATTCTTTTTTATTTTTGATAATTTGTTTCTTATTTTCTGTAATTTAGTGTTTGTTTTTTTATGTAATTTAGTTATTTTTATTTTTAGTAATTTTAGTGTTTTTTTTTGTAATGTTAGGTTTTAGTGTGTCAGGTTAGGTTATATTTGATAGGTAAGTTTGTATTTATTTTAACTAGGTAGTTAGTAAATAGTTAATAACTATTTACTAACTAGTCTACCTAGTTAAAATAAATACAAACTTACCTGTGAAATAAAACCTAAGCTAGCTACAATATAACTATTATTTACATTGTAGCTAGCTTAGGTTTTATTTTACAGGTAAGTTTGTATTTAGTTTTAAATAGTTATTATTTAGTTAATAATTGTAACTTTAGTTTAGCTGCATTTTAATTATGTTAAAGCCTGGGGGTGTTAGGCTTAGGGTTACGTTAGGGTTAGAGTTACGTTAGGGTTAGGATTAGGTTTAGGTGTTAATGGATTTATTTAGTGGTAGTGATGTGGGAGGCCAGGGGTTTAGGGGTTAAGAACTTTAGTATAGTGGCAGCGACATTGCGAGCGGAAGCTCACACAAGCCTGCTTTTTTAAAACTTGTAATACCAGCGCTATAGGGAGGTGAAATAACCTTTTAGGTGGCTGAGAAGTTAAGGAGCTGCGGTTTTATGACCGCAGCTTCTTAACTTTAGTTTCAGATGAGCTACATCTGCTACTTGATAAACGGAGCCAAATGAATGAGTTTGAAAATTTTTGTAGTGCATTATCACCTTATTTGCTGCAGAAGTTTTTAACAGCCAAATTACACCAACCACTTGCCTTACTTGGAGGAGCCAATCCTGAGTTGTTACTGGAGTAGATACAGCTAGCCACAGTCATTATGTTAGTAAACCCTTCATTGTTTTGCAATTCCAATTTTGTTGTCTTTACGGAAGCCAAACAGGGACAGATATGGTGTAGGATCAGGCTTGTGCCTGCCATGAACACTATGAGTTCTCAGAATTGGAAAACACCATACAACATTTCTGTAGCCTTCCAGTAGGTGAACATATCAGCAGAGTCTGGATGTTTTTAGAATAGGTTAGGACCTTGTAAGCTGCAACTGTTTTTTAATGGTCCACCCACATGGACGTAAACCTGGAGACAACAGCACTTTCCATTGTCACTGTCTTATCGAAATCTCCATTGTCTGGCTTCAGCGGAAAAGAAAAGATCAAAAAATGCAAATTAGGGACAGATATGTTGCAAGGTCAGGCTTGTGAAGCTTGCCATGTGCTCTTCTTAGGACTGTAAATTCCACCATTTCCAGGCTTAAATTACATGAAAAGGGGTAAGGAATACATAAATAATAAAAGTACATTGCAAAGTTGTTTTACTAGGAATATTTACATGTACTGTATCTTTAAATTACTGAAAAAGAGGACCAAACAAATAAATTATAAATAATAATAAATAAATTTTTTTTTTTACTACATGTAATTAAACATTTTAAATTACAATCTCTTTCAGGTAGTTTACGAGTTATGCGAGTTAGAGGGTTATTAACGAATGCAACAAAAGTTGTGCTATTTCCCCCTCCATAGCGCTGCCATTACAAGTTTTGAAACAGATGGCTTGTACTTGCGATATGGTTGCGTTGAGCTCCATAACGCACAAAATACAAGCGCTGCTTTGACGTGCTCGTGCACGCTTTCCCCATAGACATCAATGGGGAGAGCGTGTTAGAAAAAAACCTAACATCTGCGATCACAGAATGAAAAGCTCCGTAATGCAGCCCCATTGATGTCTATGGGGAAAAAAAGTAACGTTTAAACCTAACACCCTAACATAAACCCCACGTCTATGGGGCTAATCTGCCGCCTCCGACATCTCGACACCTACATAATGTTATTAACCCCTAATCTGCCGCTCCCTATATCGCCGCCACCTAAATAAGTCTATTAACTCCTAATCTGCCACTCCCGATATCGCCGCCACTATACTAAAGTTATTAAACCCTATTCCCCTGCACCCCAACATCGCCCACACTATAATAAATAATAAAAAAAAACTAACCCTGATCCTAACACCCCCTAACTTTAACATACTTAAAATAGAGCTAAATTAAAGTTACAGTTATTAACTAAATAATACCTACTTACCTGTGAAATAAAACCTAAGCTAGCTACAATATAACTAATAGTTATATAGTAGCTAGCTTAGGTTTTATTTTTGTTTCACAGGTAAGTTTGTATTTATTTTAACTAGGTAGACTAGTTAGTAAATAGTTATTAACTATTTACTAACTACCTAGTTAAAATAAATACAAACTTACCTGTGAAATAAAAATAAAAGCTAAGCTGCCTTACACTAAAACCTTACATTACAAAAAAAAACCCACTAAAATTACAGAAAAACAAAACAAACTATCATTACAAAAAATAACAAACAAAATTATCCAAAACAATAAAAATTATTCCTATTCTAATACCCTGTTTAAAAAAAAAAAAAACTCCCCAAAATAAAAAGACTAATCTATAATAAACTACCAAGGGCCTTTAAAAGGGCCTTTAAAAGGGCCTTTTGTAGGGCATTGCCCTAAAGATAACAGCTCTTTTCCTACAAAAGAAAAACAAACACCCCCTAAAAGTATACAACCCCCACCCCCCAAACCCACAAAATAAAAATAAAGTAAAACCTAATCTACCCATTGCCCTGAAAAAGGCATTTGTATGGGCATTGCCCTTAAAAGCTCTTTTTCCTGACCTTAAAAGGGCATTCAGATCTTTTATGAAATGCACAACCCCTAATCTAAAAATAAAAACCCACCCCAAAAAGAATTTTTTTTTTACACAAAATAACAAACGAATTATCCAAAATAATTAAAATTATTCCCATTATAATTAAAAAAAAAAAAACACCCCAAAATAAAAGAAACCTAATTTAGAGTAAACTACCATTAGCTCTTAAAAGGGCCTTTTGTAGGGCATTGCCCTAAAGATATCAGCTCTTTTTCTAAAAAAAATACAAAGACCCACTAACATTACAAACCTCCACCCCCCCAAACCCACAAAATAAAAAAACCTAATCTACCCATTGCCTTGAAAAGGGCATTTGTATGGGCATTGCCCTGAAAGGGGCATTCAGCTCTTTTGCTGCCCTTAAAAGTCTATTCAGCTCTTTAAGAGTGCCCACCCTAATCTAAAAAAATCCCACCCCAAAAAAACCTTAAAAAACCTTACACCAGCCCCTCTTTAGGTACTCACAGTTGTTGAAGTCCCGATTGAACGATCTTCATCCCGGCGGCTCCATCTTCATCCAGGCAGCATCTTCATCCAGGCGGCTCCATCTTCATTGCGGGACCGGCATCTTCTTCATCCCTGCGGAGGTGGAGCGGTCAATGGCGGATGTCCAGGCGAAGGTCCAAGGCAGAGCTACAGGCGAAGATCCAAGGTGGAGGTCCAAGGCAGAGGTCCAGGCAGAGGTCCATTGATCCGACGTGGAGGTCCTCTTCATGTGATTGTTCGCCGCACACTGAGGATTGAAATGCAAGGTACCCCTTTTATAATGTCAGGGAGCGGCGGAATAGGGGTTAATACATTTTATTAGTGGCGGCGATGTCAGGAGCGGCAGATTAGGGGTTAATAACTTTAATATAGTATTTGTGATGTGGGAGGGCCTCGGTTTAGGGGTTAATAGGTAGTTTATGGTTGTTAGTGTACTTTGTAACAGTTTAGTTATGAGTTTTATGTAATAGTTTTGTTGTGTAAAACTCATAACTAAAAATAAAAAGTGAAAAGCAAACCAATAAACAATCTCCAATACAATATTTAAGGATATATGTGATCCATGAAGTATTCCTCAATCTTAGTGATTCAAGTGGTTCACGTGATATCTTACTTCAAGAAACAAGAAAAAGAAAATATAGTGCAATAATTTTTCTTAAAAAGGTAGATAATATTCACAACTGTAGTCCTGCCAAGGAGTTACTTACACTTGATAGAGCCAACCAGGCTCTAGGATTAGACGCACACCTGGTTTTATACTGCTAGGTAACCAGTATAACACCAATCGCAGGCCGCTGCTTTAAGTAAATCGTATTTATTTAAAAACAGATACAATTCTTAAAAAGCCACAAATAATTACTCATACTTATAGTCACTCGGGTATCTGTCCACATGCAAATTTCCTGTGAGAGTGAAATCACAACCCCTGCTTGGATGGAGGTAGATGGCGTGCAGATGGCTATGCTATCCCTCACCGGGTAAGTGATATACACTCGATACCTGTCCTGGTGACTTTTTTGTAAGGGTGTAATAGTGGCCTATGTTATCATTCCGACGTACGTTTTGCCGTAAGCGTACAGCTTTTTCAAGGAAGTGGAATCGTGTGCGTCTCCTTCTCTGGTGATAATATATGGTAGATGTCTGTCTAAATGTTCCGTCCTCCATCTTGGAAAAGGGCATAGATTTGAGGTTTTGTTATTTATATATATGGAATCCATTTTGAAAGAGGGCAAAGCAAATGTATAATGTGGCTTGTTGTTCTCAATATAATATGCATATCTGGTTTCATGTGTCATAAGAAAAATAATTTCATCAAAAGGAGAAATTTGCAATGTTTTACATAAAATTAAGTGAAATAAACCTGGATTGATACAAGATTAAATAATAATACATTACAATTTTTCTGCTTCACAGTTCCAATATTTTTTTAAAAAACAATAAACAATTCTAGCAAGCATTAGTTGATTCCAGAACAAAAATATATTTTTTCTAATTTGTTATTTTTATGTCTGAATGTAAAGTATTATTCCTTATTCCATTATATTACTGTTTTATAACAATGACATCTTACATAACTTTAAAGACAACTATACAGCAAATATACAGTTAATACATTTTAGTCTTAAGATTCCAAAGACCTTATTTTCATAAGTTTCAAAAGATACCAAACAAAGTCTAACAAATAAGCCTATTAATGGACATCAGATTAATACAAAATAAACTTTAGAAAATGTCCAATTAATTAAAAAAATGGGATAACTCAAAGTCTTTGTTCAGGCCATTAGGTAACAAAGTATCCAAGATATAAATCCATTTCATCTCTAATTGTCCTAAATCTTGCATTCTATCCCCCACCTCTCCAATACTTGGTGGCTTTCCTAATTCCTATAAATTCTAGATGTTTTGGATCCCTATTATCGACTTTATCAAAATGGAGTGATACTGTATGGTTTTGAAAACCAGTTTTAATGTTGTAAACATGCTCGTTTATTCTAGTCTTTAGTAATCTGGTGGTTCTTCCCACGTAGAACAAATTACATGAGCAACGCAACATATTTACTGTTACAGGTAATCGTTTCTCTTATATCAAACTTTTTACCTTCTTTAGATAAAAATTGTTTCGTCACCCTATTGGTTTGTTTAGTGTTCTGACAGGCGTTGCATGATTGACATTTCACAAATCCTATTTGTGCTGTATGTAGCCAATTGGTATTTTTATCTTTAATATAACTATAATTAGTTAATTGGTCTTTAATATTAGGAACTTTTCTATATACGATGGTAGGTTTCTTATCCAAAATAGTTTCTAGTACTTAGTCCCTAAATAATATTTTCCAATGTTTGTTAATGAATTTGGTTATACTGTGAACTGTGTCTTAGAACCAATGGACCTATTGATTTCTTAAGAACTGTGTCAGTTTGACTTTTGTCTTTATATTTTAAGAGATTGTTCCTTTCCATTTTGTCAACCTCCTCTACAGTTCTTTTAATTGATGTTTCATTATAGTTTTTCTCTATAAATCTTTCTTTAAGAATTTTTGCCTGTGTTAGATATTCCTTTATTTCATTTTAGTCTGATAAATTGACTTTTTGGAATATTGGAAAGCCATTTAGTTTGATAGCAACTATTGATACTAATGAAATTGTTGACCTCAACCTTTTTTTAAAATGTTTTTACTCCTAATTTTATTATCTTTTATGTATATATCGAAATTTAAAAATTCTACTTTATGTTGATTATAATTCCAAATAAAACCTATATTAAATTGATTATTTTCTAAATATATGAAGAATTCCTTAAGTTGAACTACCAAACTGGACCAGATAAAGAAAATATTATCTATGTAACGGCGATAGGAAATGAGGTACTGCGCCCAGTCATGCTGTCTACACAAAAAGATCTTCCCAGTGAGCCATATATAAATTAGCATAACTGGGCGCAAACCTCGTTCCCATCGCCGTTCCACTAATTAGCAAAAAATATTGGTTATCAAACAAAAATAATTATGATCTAAAATGAAGGCTATTCCTTCTAATATAAAATAAATTTGAGCAGTAGATAATTCTGAATCTTTTAGTAATAGCTGTTATTGTCTTCGTCTTTATGAATTTTAGGTAATATATATAGTGTAGGGGTTCTGGGAAATCTATTAAACAAAAAGTCATATTCATTTTTGTACAATATACCTTCTTTAATTCCTTTCTGTAAATATTTTTCTAATTTCTCCTCGTATAAGGCAGTTGGATTATACATTAGTGTATGATAAGTAGATGTATCTTCTAATTGTCTATGGCATTCCTTAAGATAATCTTTTTTGTTCCAAATGACTACCCCCTTCCTTTGTCAGCTGACTTGATGTCAATCTCCCTATTTTCTTTCAGTTGACTCAGGGCCTGTTGTTCCTCATATTTTAAATTTGATTTGTAATTAGGTTTTAAATTATTTAAATCTCTTTGTGACAATTTGTGTCATTTGAATGTGTCTCAGATGGCATAACGGATCTTGTCGGTATAGGCTGGAACGCAAAATTTTTAGCCTCACTGCAAAACTCGTAATGGCTGCGCTATTGAAGTCCCATGAAAAAACATAATTTTTACAAGTGCAGGACTGACGTTGCGTTACAGGCTAAAAGGCTTGCGGTGCAGCTATACCGACAAGACTTGTAATGGCTGCGTTGCTGTTATAACGCTGTTATGACCATTTTTTCAGTGTTTAAACACGAATGCACAACTCGTAATCTACCTGATTGTGTTAAATGTCACTTTAAATCTGAGAGTTGTAGTTTTTATATTGCACCTAAAAGTGGTGGTGTGCACTCTGTAGCATTCTGAACATTGACTATATTATATGCTGTATGGCGATTCATCGATCAAGGCTAATTTATACTGGTCACTATTAGGTCTATAAGTAAGTTGGTGTCAAGTCGAAACGTGTAACACTGCATCTCTTCCTCATGCTTTTATCTATATTGTGATGAAACTGCATATTAAATAAAATAGTATGCGTGATGATAGACTTCGTCCTGGAAAAGGACGAAGTCTATCATCACGCATACTGTGGAGAGAGCTGCTATTTCGCTTTGGGGCTATTTTTCTCTGCCTCTTCAAAACCGTGGGACTTTTATATCTGTTGGTACACTCTATATATATGGACGATTGTGCTTACACCAACAAGGATTTTGTATAAGTATTTTTCTATACATACTGCATATATTTGATGTTATTGGTTATTTATACATACATATATTTATCGGTCAATCATATATATACATTTTTATAATTATATTATAATTAGAATATATTCTTTAGGAATAGCATAGAATAGGCGCACCTCTCTTTTCTGACACACAACAAATTGTGCTGTCTCTTTTTCTTAAATAAAATAGAAGATTTTTTTTATCCGTGCCTACTTCCTTTCGAGGTTTGTTCTATTTGGCAGCTGCAAAGAAAATCAGATAAACAGCATTCAATAGGTTTTTCAAGAAATATGACTCCAAAGTGCAAAACAATACAAATTTTATTAATAATAGGACAGTTTAAATACTTTCAAAACCTATATTTTGTAGGAAGATCTTTTGGAAGATCTTTTGCAAACAGTGAATTTCTATGAGGCAAACTGTAACCCCAGGAGAGAGACTTTGAACTATGGATTTGCCATATTTTTACCTATATATTTATTATTTTTAATATTATTATTTAAGATTCTAATACATATGAGAACTGAAAAAGATAAAAAAATAAACTAAGAACCCTTAATAAGAAATTCCAGCTAACAAATACACAGCTTTCAAATATACTAAATACTCTAAATATGTTTTATGAGAGTATGAGCATTTGAGCATTTTATTATCAGGACTGAACAAAGGGACCTTGACAAAGCAATGTCACTACCTTACTGCTAAGTTATGCATGAACCAGTGGGAAAAATCTTGCAGATTTTCTTGTAGCTTTGAATAGTGTAGTCGTTGATAAAAACTGTCATATTTTTTAATTTATTGGACATGCAGATCAAAAATCAATGTTCAGAACTTTAGAACAAAGTATTTCAGGAAATTCTACTTGTTTTCCATGCTAGAGGCTGTACTAATCTATTTCCCTGTCAACGTTGATGTCAATACATTCAACCATTTAATCTGTAGCCATGACTAAAGTTTCTCATATTGCAAAATGGAGTCTAAAACACATTTTTCTTTATTCTCAAAAAATATCTCTAAAAAGAGTGAACTGATTATTTCAAATTTGGAAGGTCTGTCTTGGTTGGCAATCACTACAAAACTACAAGACTTCCGCCAAATATGTATTATATTCTAGAGCATTTGAAAAAAATATACATAAATATATATATATATATATATATATATATATATATATGTAAATATAGGAAAGGAAAATCCAAATTTTAATTACTTAATGAAACTTTAAAGACTGTTACAAAGTAGGAATGGGACTTGGGAATGATTATTTCAGAAGATTTAAAAACTAATTAAAAATGTAGTATTGGAGAGTAAGGCCAGTAGAATGCTTGGTTGTATTGGTAGAGGTATTTGCAGCAGAACTGGTAAGGTTCTTATGACACTTTACAGATCACTAGTTGCTGTACAATTCTGGAGGCCATATCTTCAGAAGGCTATAAACAAACTGGAATGGAAGGCTGCTAAAATGGTGTATTGTCTAAAAAATAAAACTTATCAGGAAAGACTCAATTACCTAAATATCTAAAGCTTAGAGGAGAAAAGGGGAAAAGGTGATATGATAGTAACTTATTAAGTGGCTTAGTAAAGCTGAGGCTTTGAGTATTTCTCATAAAAAGAAACAAAAATCAAGAACAAGGGGTCATGATCCCAAGCTGAAGGATAGCAGATACAGTAGTAATTTGTGGAAGCACTTCTACTCAGAAAGGGTGATTGAATCACTAAATAAAATCCCATTAGAGGTAGTAATGACAAACACTGTGTCTGGGATAAACTAAAGGCTATCCTACCAATAAGATAAGTTTATATTTTTTTGGAAATTTTGGGCAGACTTGTTGGGCCTGTGGTTCTTATCTGCCATCAAAATCTATGTATCTCTGTTTCTAAAGTGATATAGGGAGATATGGGAAGTCCTCTTCTAATATGCAAATATGTAAGTGCAAACAAAAGGTGCAAACAAGTAGATGCTGTTGTGTCCGGGACTTACCCTTAAGGAGCCTAACCGCCCCCGGAATCTGTGTATGCCGTGCAGTGCCTCAGACAGGAGTTCTATGCAGCCGGGGGACCTCCGTGGTCAAACCGAAATCAAATCGGTGGGCTAGCAGCTCCAAACCAACCGGCAAAGAAGAAAATCTCCAGCAACGCTTCGGGCTGTTCACAGGTGCACTGGGGCGTCCGTTTGTGACGTAGCGGGATCTCCGGTCTGGGGGCGGTGCTCTTTCTTCACCCGGGCTTCACAACAGGTAGTTCTCATATACAAGGGCTTTGAGCTGATCCAAAACTGGTGCCAGTATAAACAATCAAAGAAGAAAGGTAGGATCCAGCTTTATGCAAATAAAATCCATCTTTATTGGCAAAGTTAAAACGCCAAATTTGGCTCAGTGAACAGCATACAGTGATAGCAAGCAAATCAGGTGTGTGAGCGTGACACCACGGCTTACATGTTTCGGCACTCAGCCGTAATCATAGCCATAGGTGTCATGCAGGTGAATGCAAGTTTAAAAAGTTTTTAAACTTGCATTCACCTGCATGACACCTATGGCTATGATTACGGCTGAGTGCCGAAACATGTAAGCCGTGGTGTCACGCTCACACACCTGATTTGCTTGCTATCACTGTATGCTGTTCACTGAGCCAAATTTGGTGTTTTAACTTTGCCAATAAAGATGGATTTTATTTGCATAAAGCTGGATCCTACCTTTCTTCTTTAAATGTTTATCTCTGTTTCTAAATACATATTTATACATATGTGTGTATTTGTGTTAGTGTAGACATACAATATAATATGTGTTGAATATTTTTTGCAATAGTGGGGATAGGACATGTCCCTAATTTTTCATCAGGGACCTCTAGAATGTAATTGGGATGGTGAATGCTCTTGGTAACTTGTGTTATAGGTGTGTCAATAAGCTGACAAATAATATATATGTCATTAAACATTATGGGGCCAATTTATCAAATGCTAGGCAGACATGATTCGCTACAGTGAATCATGTCTGGCCCGGCGTCGCAAAATGCCGACAGCATACGCTGTTGGCATATAACATTGCACAAGCATTTCTTGTGAAATGCTTGTGCAATGCTGTCCCCTGCGCATTCACGGCCAATCGGCTGCTAGCGGAGGGTGTCAATCATCCCGATCAGATCGGGATGATTGCAGTCCACCACCTAAAATGTGGCGGACAAGTTAAGGAGCTACGGTCTTATGACCGCTGCTTCTTAAAGGGACATGAAAGCCAATTTTTTTCTTTCGTGATTTAGAAAGAGCATGTAATTTTAAACAACTTTCTAATTTACTTCTATTATCTAATTTGCTTCATTCTCTTGATATCACTTGCTGAAAAACACATCTAGATATGCTCAGTAGCTGCTGATTGGTTGCTGCACATAGAAGCCTTGTGTGATTGGCTCACACATGTGCATTGCTATTTCTTCAACAAAGGATATCTAAAGAATTGAGCAAATTAGATAATAGAAGTAAATTGGAAAGTTGTTTAAAATTGCATGCCCTATCTGAATCATGAAAGTTTAATTTTCACTACAGGGAGTGCAGAATTATTAGGCAAATGAGTATTTTGACCACATCATCCTCTTTATGCATGTTGTCTTACTCCAAGCTGTATAGGCTCGAAAGCCTACTACCAATTAAGCATATTAGGTGATGTGCATCTCTGTAATGAGAAGGGGTGTGGTCTAATGACATCAACACCCTATATCAGGTGTGCATAATTATTAGGCAACTTCCTTTCCTTTGGCAAAATGGGTCAAAAGAAGGACTTGACAGGCTCAGAAAAGTAAAAAATAGTGAGATATCTTGCAGAGGGATGCAGCACTCTTACAATTGCAAAGCTTCTGAAGCGTGATCATCGAACAATCAAGCGTTTCATTCAAAATAGTCAACAGGGTGGCAAGAAGCGTGTGGAAGAACCAAGGAGCAAAATAACTGCCCATGAACTGAGAAAAGTCAAGCGTGCAGCTGCCAAGATGCCACTTGCCACCAGTTTGGCCATATTTCAGAGCTGCAACATCACTGGAGTGCCCAAAAGCACAAGGTGTGCAATACTCAGAGACATGGCCAAGGTAAGAAAGGCTGAAAGACGACCACCACTGAACAAGACACACAAGCTGAAACGTCAAGACTGGGCCAAGAAATATCTCAAGACTGATTTTTCTAAGGTTTTATGGACTGATGAAATGAGAGTGAGTCTTGATGGGCCAGATGGATGGGCCCGTGGCTGGATTGGTAAAGGGCAGAGAGCTCCAGTCCGATTTAGATGCCAGCAAGGTGGAGGTGGAGTACTGGTTTGGGCTGGTATCATCAAAGATGAGCTTGTGGGGCCTTTTCGGGTTGAGGATGGAGTCAAGCTCAACTCCCAGTCCTACTGCCAGTTTCTGGAAAACACCTTCTTCAAGCAGTGGTAGAGGAAGAAGTATGCATCCTTCAAGAAAAACATGATTTTCATGCAGGACAATGCTCCATCACACACGTCCAAATACTCCACAGCGTGGCTGGCAAGAAAGGGTATAAAAGAAGAAAATCTAATGACATGGCCTCCTTGTTCACCTGATCTGAACCCCATTGAGAACCTGTGGTCCATCATCAAATGTGAGATTTACAAGGAGGGAAAACAGTACACCTCTCTGAACAGTGTCTGGGAGGCTGTGGTTGCTGCTGCACGCAATGTTGATGGTGAACAGATCAAAACACTGACAGAATCCATGGATGGCAGGCTTTTGTGTGTCCTTGCAAAGAAAGGTGGCTATATTGGTCACTGATTTCTTTTTGTTTTGTTTTTGAATGTCTGAAATGTATATTTGTGAATGTTGAGATGTTATATTGGTTTCACTGGTAAAAATAAATAATTGAAATGGGTATATATTTGTTTTTTGTTAAGTTGCCTAATAATTATGCACAGTAATAGTCACCTGCACACACAGATATCCCCCTAAAATAGCTATAACTAAAAACAAACTAAAAACTACTTCCAAAACTATTCAGCTTTGATATTAATGAGTTTTTTGGGTTCATTGAGAACATGGTTGTTGTTCAATAATAAAATTAATCCTCAAAAATACAACTTGCCTAATAATTCTGCACTCCCTGTAGACTGTCCCTTTAACTTAGGTTTTAGGTGGACCTAAAGCCTCGGGTGGACACAGCAGCATCCGTTGTGTGTTAAATCTGCCCTATAAGTTAAAGGAACGTGAAAGTTTGAATTTACAATTTAGATAGAGCATACCATTTTAAAGGGACATGATACCCAAATGTTGAATCACTTGAAAGTGATGCAGAATAGCTATTAAAAGCTGTCTATGTTAAAAAAAGAAAGATATTTTACCACATAATTTCTTTAGCAAACAATCAGGATTCTAGTCCAAAGACTTGCAAGGGAGCGTGCATTTGGTACAGTCATGTTATTTCCCTCCTCAGTTTAAGGAAGTTTTCTATGAAATTTCATGATTTTTAAGTGAAATCTATTTTTTTTTTTGTTCTGAAAGCAATTACTATTGTGAGCTTAAGAAATTTTGAGGTAAAATATCTTCCTTTTTACATAGTGGGCAGATAATTACAGTGTGCGCACAATAACCAATAATTTTGCTTGACCGTGCTACCATTAGTGGGCCACTTTGATATTACAAGTCCATGGTAAAGTGTGCTAACTAGAGAAGGGTTAGCAAGGCTGACTTCGCTGGAGCGCAGCCTATACTTTTAATGGATATCGCAACCACGCTAATTTGTGCTGGTATTACTAGTTGAAAGTTATAGGTTGTGCTAGAGCAAAAACTGTACTAGAATTCTTCAGACCTGAAGTAAACAGTAAGGGTTAAAAAAAAGTTGCAAAAAACACATTACATTTTTTTTTAGAAAAGTATATAATTTAAATACAATTATTATTTTTTTTTAAAGGGTTGAAAGGGATATGTTATATGGCAAAGTGTTTGAATGGAAAGAGGTCCAATGTATATACATATGTCTATATACATATATATATATATATATATATATATATATATATATATATATATATATATATGTGTGTGTGTGTGTATATAATTGTGTAAATTTACATATTTAGTGGGACTTACTTTATAGTCCTTATTAGATCAGAGCTGTTTGATTCTTCAAAAAAAAACTTTGGATGTATATATATTATATATATATATATATATATATATATATATATATATATATATATATATATATATATATATATATATATATATATATATAAATAAAACTTAGATGCTGTTACAAAACTTCACAAATATGATTATGCATTTAACGGTATGGGTATGGATACTAAACCATTTAACTATACTAAAAAAATATTTATAATATTGTAACAAATGTATATATTCATCTTTGACACAAATTATGTTGTTTGAATCTGCCAGGTGTGGATTAATTAGTCTATGCCTGTTTTTTAGTTTTCTATTATGAATCCTTTTGGCTAGAATGACCTTTATAAGAGCTGTATTGTAACAAGTAAGCCTGATGAAACGGCCAGTTATGAGAGCCGAGAAACACGTTACATATGCTTAGGGGACTGTACAATACCCCCTTATATAACTGCTGCCTTTTGTTTTTAAATGTGTTTTTATATAAATACTTTTTAACTTTTAGTAGTTTAGAAGTTATTGATACCCATATGAGGGCCCCTCTATTTGCTTGTCATTTCAGAACTATTATATTTTCGTTTGGGAGGAGAGCAGTCAAACCTATAGAATTACAATTTGGAGAACTTTTGCCATCCTTTTGAACTTTATTATTTCTTGTGTATTAACCATTTAAAGCATGTCTTTATATATCTTTTTATTCCTACCACATCTTGAAACCGATAAGTATTGTTTATCCATTTGTGATATATATATATATATATATATATATATATATATATATATATATATATATATATATATATATATGTATATATATACATTATAATACTTACAGGTATTTATTTATCTATAAGAGCGCCCCCTCTTGATTTGATTTGATTGTCCTTTTTTAGATTTTTATTTACATATATCTAAATATGTTTGTGCACACATACATACATATATACACATGTAAAAACATAAATACACAGGTATACACATATACACACTTTTGAGCCCTTTCTATTCAAATATATTGAAACAGGCAATATAATTTTTATTAATTTTTAATGTGTTTTCAAAAAAAACCAACTTGAAATTCCAATATTATTCACATAGAAAAAATGTCCTTTTTATTTTACGATAGATATTTCTGTATATATCTGTATATACAATATTTAGCTATATATATATATATATATATATATATATATATATATATATATATATATATATATATATATATATACATATATATATAATTATATATATACTGTATATATATATATATATATATATATATATATATATATATATATATTCATATATATATATTTATCAGATATATCAAGAAATATCTATTTTAAAGGTACAGTCTTGTCAAAATTAAACTTTCATTATTCAGGTAGGACTTGTAGTTTTAATCAACTTTCATATTTACTTTTATCATCAAATTTGCTTTGTTTCCTTGGTATTCTTAGTTGAAACTAAAGCTAGGTAGACTCATATGCTAATTTCTAAGCCCTTGAAGGCCGCCTCTTGCCACATGCTTTTTTAATTGCTTTTCATAACAGGAGACTGATAGTTCATGTGGGCCATATAGACAACACTGTGTCCACACCCTGGGAGTTATTTAAGATTTAGCACAACACAATACTAAATGCAAGTCCATGGGGCCAATTTATCATAGTGCTAGCGGACATGGTACAAAAAAGCAAAATATATATTGTGAAAAATAAAACAAAACTAAGTAAAATCATTATCACTTAAGGGGTTAACAACAGAAGTAAATTGGAGCGTTGCATTAAATTTTGCACTCTATTTAAATCATGAAAGTTTAATGTTGAGTTACATGTCCATTTAAATATGAGAGACTCTTGCCATTAATTAGCAAGATATGTAGAATCAAAGGAAGCATTTCAGATGATAGCATTCTGAAGAAAAAAATTCCTCATCTTCAAAATAAGAATTTAAAGTGCGCTGAAAAACGGCACTAAAAGTGCCTTTACATTAAGGTGAAAGGGGACTGTGTTTTAACTGTAAATATATATTTATATGCTTATATACATATATATTTATGTGTTAATCTGTGTGTATACACTTATGAACACATAAATATATATGTATATAAAGTGCGCTCGTGTGAGCGCAATGCTTCCAGGCAATTTGAATGCGAGCTCACATTCTCATTGCGCCTAACTTGTAATACCAGTGTACATTTACTTGTGCAGATATTACTGAGTGGAGCGCAAATATCGCGCTCGCGGAAGTGCAGTTTTGCGCTCCACTCGTAATCTAGGCCTTAATGAGTGTATCAGAAGAGACATAGTTTGCTGTAGGAGTTCTATGGAGAAAGTAAAAAAATAGAGAAAAGACAGCGTGGGCTACACATGTCTGTATTAATAAGAGAGGAAAATTAATTATGTTACTTTGCCAGAGAGAAGAATTGATGCAGAAGAGATGGAATTTATATTGTAGGAAATCACTAAGTGAATGATATTTTCCCCAGAGGCTAACCAAGTACTAAGCACAGCAGTAGTTTGTAGAAGAATTTATTCAGCTCTGTAGTTTGAGGAGCATACAATAAGGAACTACTGAAGAGTTATATGCATAAAAAAAAGCTTCATACTAAGGTTGTAAGTATTTGAGATAAAAACGTTTGTTCAAAGAATGTCTTACATTCTTGTTTTTAAACAGAAGGGGTTTGCTTGGGGCACATCCTCTGTACCTATGGGATGATGTTTTAAAATAAATGTACTGGACACTATGATGCCTTGAACTTGGGTCCAGATGTCCATTCAAATAGGAAGGGTGTGGGGACATCTGTACATCTATGCATGTCACTTCTGCAATATACTACACATGAGTTACCTATCCCCAGGACCTGAAAATTAAATTAATGGTTTCTAACAGGTATTCAAAAGATTAAATTACAGCTTCATATGTTTTTTGGAAATCAAGAGCTTAACTTGCTGATGCAAGTGTACATACACAGTAGTCATTTATCCCTTTGTGTATGTGTTTGCTTCTGGAAACCAAAAGCTTAAATTACTGCTGCAAGAGTGTTATATGAGAATGGATTAACCCCTTGTTTACTTGACAATGTTTGAGGTAATAATGGAGTTAAATCACTGCTACATGCTTTCTTTCGATGGGTTAAATCTCTGTTGTTATTGGAAACTAGAAGGTAATAAATGGAAAGTACATAAGACTTTCCAGAAGACTGTTTTTTCTTTTTATCTCTCTCTCTGAAGGCTCGCCGGAAACAGAAGCCTTCTAAAGACCGCTGCTCCATAACTTGTCTGCCTGCTCTGAGGCGGCGGACAGAAATCAACCCGATCGAATATGATCAGGTTGATTGACACCCCCTGCTAGTGGCCGATTGGCTGCGAATCTGCAGGAGGCGGCATTGCACAAGCAGTTCACAAGAATGTGCAGCGGACATCATACACTATTTCGTATCATGTCCACTCGCACATTGTTAAATATGCCCCTAAGTGCATTGTCTTTTTATCATGCATTTGTTGATTGTGCAAATCTACTATATTTACTGGTCCTGTAATGATTGATTTAACGCCTGTCATTAATTCTGCATTTTACAAAGTTCCCGAAGATGGTCATTGCGATTGAGGTGCAGTGATTGTGGAGGGAAAGTCACGCAAATGTTCACTCCTTGTTCTTCCTTATACTTCAGATACATCTGACACAACTACAATGGGGCCTATCTATCAAGCTCCGAATGAAGCTTGATGCCCCGTGTTTCTGGCGAGCCTGCAGGCTCGCCAGAAACAGCAGTTATGAAGCAGCGGTCACAAAGACCCCTGCTCCATAACCTGTGCACCTGCTCTGTGCAGGCAGACAGACATCGCCGGAAATTAACCCAATCAAGTACAATGGGGTTGATTGACACCCCCCTGCTGGCGGCCCATTGGCCGCGAGTCTGCAGGGGGCAGCGTTGCAACAGCAGCTCTTGTGAGCTGCTGGTGCAATGCTGAATACGGCGAGCGTATTGCTCGCCATATTCAGCGAAGTCTGGCGGACCTGATCCCCACTGTCGGATCAGGTCCACCAGACTTTGATAAATTGGGGCCAATGTGTGTATCCTTCCTAATGCTTGAAAATGAATACTCTTCCACACTACTTTAAGCCAGAAGGGATGACTCGCCTCTTCAAAATAGTGTGGTCATTCTCTTTGGTAAAAGTGTCGTTGATCTTGTGCAAGTCAATATGCCTGAATATTTTCTGCAGAGTATATAATCGAGGCTCTTGTCCTCCTATCTCCTCCCAGGAATTTTGCAATTGCAACTAAACATTTCAAATTCTGATTTGTCACTGATCAGGACATTTTCCAGTGTCCCAGCATGAAATGTTTAGACTTGTTGTGCTTCTGGTGTGTGGTCAATTTATAACTGCCTGGCCTTGCTTTCGATGGAAATATTATGGTATTTATTCAGTGTCTATTGTACTGCCCCTTAGAAATATTCAACTTAGCTGCAATTTTGGCACTGGGAGAGTTTTTCAGCGAACAGCTTATCCCCATATTGAGTAACTAAGCTCATTTAACATGAATACAAAAGATATTACTTCTTCAGTGGCTCTAACAGGGCACACAGAAGCACTAGTAGAAGCTGTGGAGTTAAATATAATAGCACGAACATACTAGCGGTATTAACCCCTTAATGACGAGCGAAGTACCATGTATGTCATTGGTTTTTGAATGGGGATTGCTTTTTTTATTGCAGGATGCCTGCAACAGCAAGGGAGGTCATAATAACCTGCGCTACTATGACCTGAAAAACCCTTAACGACCAGCGACTTACAGTGTATGTCGTGGTCTTTAAGGGGCTAATATATTAGCTGTTAATTGTTAAAAGCCAAGTACAACTCATGTGTGCTATCATATTACCTTTTAAATGAAATATGTTTTGTCACAGCAATTTTGACAAATGTATACGTTAATGGTGAGTGAAGAGGATATTTGTATAAATGACAATATTACTTACAGTAAATGCTTAAAAAAAGAGATACAATAGATTTGCCTCTGTTATCAACAGATAACTGTATTTTACTACTCAATAAATTGTCAAATAAAATCCCTTTGTGATTATGGATTCAGACTTCTGAAGAAGCAGAAAGAGAAGAATGCAGTTTGTTTGGTGCAACAATACCAATAAAAGATTGTTCGATAGGAGTAAAACAGTGTAAATTTGGGTGTATAGAGAGACAATGAACAAGTAACAGATAAGTGAAGAAAGTATAAAAATAAGGTATATTTTGTTTTTTACAGAGTAGCAGATAGTAGATTAAGCTAAGTAAATATTGCAATATTTCTGTGCTATTTAAAGATACAAAACCCCCAAAAATGTTTATTTTTATGATTCAGACAGAGCGTGCCATTTTAAACAACTTTCTAATTTACTTCTATTATGACATTTTCTTCATTCTCTTGGTATCTTTTGTTGAACACCATGAATGTATGCTCAGGAGCATGCCCGTGTCTGGGACACTATATCACATCAGTTCTGCAATAATGTTATCTTTTTGCAAGAGCACTAGATCGCAGCACTATTTCCTGCCATGCAGTGCTACAAACACTTACCTAGGCTAAGGTGTCTCTTCTACAAAGAATAACATGGGAATGAAGCAAATTTGATAATAAAAGTAAACTGGAAACTCTTTTTAAAATGGTATGCTCGGTCTGAAATCACAAAATACAGGGAGTGCAGAATTATTAGGCAAGTTGTATTTTTGAGGATTAATTTTATTATTGAACAACAACCATGTTCTCAATGATCCCAAAAAACTCATTAATATCAAAGCTGAATAGTTTTGGAAGTAGTTTTTAGTTTGTTTTTAGTTATAGCTATTTAGGGGGATATCTGTGTGTGCAGGTGACTATTACTGTGCATAATTATTAGGCAACTTAACAAAAAACAAATATATACCCATTTCAATTATTTATTTTTACCAGTGAAACCAATATAACATCTCAACATTCACAAATATACATTTCTGACATTCAAAAACAAAACAAAAAGAAATCAGTGACCAATATAGCCACCTTTCTTTGCAAGGACACTCAAAAGCCTGCCATCCATGGATTCTGTCAGTGTTTTGATCTGTTCACCATCAACATTGCGTGCAGCAGCAACCACAGCCTCCCAGACACTGTTCGAAGAGGTGTACTGTTTTCCCTCCTTGTAAATCTCACATTTGATGATGGACCACAGGTTCTCAATGGGGTTCAGATCAGGTGAACAAGGAGGCCATGTCATTAGATTTTCTTCTTTTATACCCCTTCTTGCCAGCCACGCTGTGGAGTACTTGGACGCGTGTGATGGAGCATTGTCCTGCATGAAAATCATGTTTTTCTTGAAGAATGCAGACTTCTTCCTGTACCACTGCTTGAAGAAGGTGTCTTCCAGAAACTGGCAGTAGGACTGGGAGTTGAGCTTGACTCCATCCTCAACCCGAAAAGGCCCCACAAGCTCATCTTTGATGATACCAGCCAAAACCAGAACTCCACCTCCACCTTGCTGGTGTCTGAGTCGGACTGGAGCTCTCTGCCCTTTACCAATCCAGCCACGGGCCCATCCATCTGGCCCATCAAGACTCACTCTCATTTCATCAGTCCATAAAACCTTAGAAAAATCAGTCTTGAGATATTTCTTGGCCCAGTCTTGACGTTTCAGCTTGTGTGTCTTGTTCAGTGGTGGTCGTCTTTCAGCCTTTCTTACCTTGGCCATGTCTCTGAGTATTGCACACCTTGTGCTTTTGGGCACTCCATTGATGTTGCAGCTCTGAAATATGGCCAAACTGGTGGCAAGTGGCATCTTGGCAGCTGCACGCTTGACTTTTCTCAGTTCATGGGCAGTTATTTTGCGCCTTGGTTTTTCCACACGCTTCTTGCAACCCTGTTGACTATTTTGAATGAAACGCTTGATTGTTCGATGATCACTCTTCAGAAGCTTTGCAATTTTAAGAGTGCTGCATCCCTCTGCAAGATGTCTCACTATTTTTTACTTTTCTGAGCCTGTCAAGTCCTTCTTTTGACCCATTTTGCCAAAGGAAAGGAAGTTGCCTAATAATTATGCACACCTGATATAGGGTGTTGATGTCATTAGACCACACCCTTTCTCATTACAGAGATGCACATCACCTAATATGCTTAATTGGTAGTAGGCTTTCGAGCCTATACAGCTTGGAGTAAGACAACATGCATAAAGAGGATGATGTGGTCAAAATATTGATTTGCCTAATAATTCTGCACTCCCTGTAAAGTGTTGGGGTTTCATATCCTCTTAAGAACAATTGCACCTGCATTGTCTATTAAATCTCCACATGTAAATGTTCCAGAAACCAAAATCTCCTTGGCCTTGGGTCTCCACAAGTTCAGGCTCCTTTACAGCACTCACATTGCTTTGTGCTTCCCTTGTGAATTTGGAATACTACAAAATCATCCCTTAAATGACTCTACTTTAAGACCAACCATGCTTTGTTAATATTTTATAAAGTGTGTGGTTGTGGAGGTCATTCAGAAAGTGTTGCTGCTAACACAGTCCTGTCGTTGAGATAATATTGGAGTAATTAACGATGGTAGGACTTCATCATTGCAACATAACCATAGATTCTTACATGATTTATAAACCTAAGATTAAAGCATTGGTAATGGAATTGAAACAAAGGCCATTCTTGCCTGTGGGAATGTAATTCTGCACTTCAAACTCTGTGATTTTTTCTTGTGCCTTAATCTGTCAATATTCTTGTCTTCTCAGTGGGTCACTCTAATTGTTCTAAACACAGTAGTTGCTGCTTAGACTCTGAAGCAAAATGTGTCTTCTGGGGACGCCTATTACACTCTCTGGCAGAACTTGCATGGTGGCTTTTAAGGACAAACATTTACTACTACACACCTATTTTGTTAGCATGGTACCAACTACATAACTTGAAGGAACCCTTGAGATTGGGGACTAATAAACATAGTGTAGAACTAGCATATCTATCTATCTACAGGTGGAACTCGAAATATTAGAATATCGTGCAAAAGTTCATTTATTTCACTAATGCAACTTAAAAGGTGAAACTAACATATGAGATAGACTCATTACATGCAAAGCAAGATAGTTCAAGCCGTGATTTGTCATAATTGTGATGATTATGGCTTACAGCTCATGAAAACCCCAAATCCACAATCTCAGAAAATTAGAATATTGTGAAAAGGTGCAATATTCTAGGCTCAAAGTGTCCCACTCTAATCAGCTAATTAAGCCATAACACTTGCAAAGGGTTCCTGAGCCTTTAAATGGTCTCTCAGTCTGGTTCAGTAGAAATCACAATCATGGGAAAGACTGCTGACCTGACAGTTGTGCAGAAAACCATCATTGATACCTTCCATGAGGAGGAAAAGCCTCAAAAGGTAATTGCAAAAGAAGGTGGATGCTCCCAAAGTGCTGTATCAAAGCACATTAATAGATAGTTATGTGGAAGGGAAAAGTGTGGAAGAAAAAGGTGCACAAGCAGCAGGGATGACCGCAACCTGGAGAGGATTGTCAGGAAAAGGCCATTCAAAAGTGTTGGGGACTTTCACAAGAGCCACCACACACAGACGGATCCTGGACATGGGCTTCAAATGTCGTATTCAACTTGTCAAGCCACTCCTGAACAAACAACGTCAGAAGCGTCTTACCTGGGCTAAAGAAAAACAGACCTGGTCTGTTGCTCAGTGGTCCAAAGTCCTCTTTTCTGATGAGAGTAAATTTTGCATCTCATTTGGAAACCAAGGACCCAGAGTATGGAGGAAGAGTGGAGAGGCAAACACTGCAAGATGCTTGAAATCCAGTGTGAAGTTTTCACAGTCTGTGTTGATTTGGGGAGCCATGTCATCTGCTGGTGTTGGTCCACTGTGCTTCATTAAGTCCAGGGTCAACGCAGCTGTCTAGCAGGAGATTTTGGAGCACTTCATGCTTACTTCCGCAGACAAGCTCTATGGGGATGCTGACTTCATTTTCCAGCAGGACCTGGCACCTGCTCACACTACCAAAAGCACCAAAACCTGGTTCAATGACCGTGGGATTACTGTGCTTGATTGGCCAGCAAACTCGCCTGACCTGAACCCCATAGAGAATCTATGGGGCATTGCCAAGAGAAAGATGAGAGACATGAGACTGAACAATGCAAAAGAGCTGAAAGCCGCTATTGAAGCATCCTGGTCTTCCATAACATCTCAGCAGTGCCACAGGCTGATAGCTTCCATGCCACGCCACATTGAGGCAGTAATTGCTGCAAAAGGGGCCCAAACCAAGTTATGAGTACATACAGTATGCATGCTTATACTTTTCAGAGGTCCGATATTGTTCCACAGGTATGTACAATCCTTATTTTATTGATTGAATGTAATATTCTAATTTTCTGAGATTGTGGATTTGGGGTTTTCATGAGCTGTAAGCTATAATCATCACAATTATGACAAATCACGGCTTGAACTATCTTGCTTTGCATGTAATGAGTCTATCTCATATATTAGTTTGACCTTTTAACTTGCATTAGTGAAATAAATGAACTTTTGCACGATATTCTAATTTTTTGAGTTTCACCTGTATGTACCAGAAATGAATCATTGCAAAATGTAATTCAGATTTTAATTGCATGAAATACTGTCAATTTGTTAACATTTTGAAATGCATTTTTTGATGTCCAGGGACGAAGCCCATAAAAAACAAAGTAAAAGTATGTATATGTTATCTCCTTTGCTGTGGCTGATTAGGGAGAAATATACATCTCTTTGGATAATAAAAAATACACTAAATCATGCAATTGGATTACAAGATTTTTTTTAATATGCATAATTAAATCTAGTACAATCAATTATATTTAAAGGTTAATGTTGTTTAATGAACTATTTGGGGCATGCTTCTGATACCTTATACATGTTTTCATTTGTTTCATTTAATTTGATATATTCTATGGATTATTTAGAATATTTTACAGTATGTTTAATCATTTTTAGTAATATTTATAAATTTAAAATATTTTATATTTAATATTTCAATAATGAGCCTTAAAAATACTAAGTTTTCATGTCTGCTAATCCAAGCTCGTTAAGATCTAAATCTTGAAACGTGACACGCAAAATGCATAGTTTTAAATTCCTATGTTCTTCACATAGAAAATAATGTACTTTTTATATTTGTATATATATATATATATATATATATATATATATATATATATATATATATATATATATATATAATACTGTTCATGTAGAATACATACCTATACCTACTATAGGAATAGATATGCAAGTATAGGTATATATAGATATGTATAGAAATATGTATTTAAGAATAAAATAACATTATCTTGAAAGTGAAGAACATTGGAATGTGAAATATGAACAGTAAATATACAGTAAAACACATATAAACACATAGATACCTATGTATACATATTTAGACATATATACAAGTGCACTGTAGCCCTTTGCAGTCAAGTAGCTGAAAACATGAAATATCATATTTATGCAATATTCATATTTAATAAAGTGTATATACTGTAAAATACGTATGTACTGTAAATATTTCACATTTCAATGTTCTTCACATAGGGATATGTTCTATGTATTTATAAATAGATATTCGTATATATATATATGTGTATATATCTATATCTATCTATATATATATATATATATATATATATATATATATATATATATATATATATATATATATATATATATATATATATATATATGTATAGATATAGATTTTACCAAAATCATCATATATATGTATAGAAATATGTATTTATGAATAAACAGAACACATTTTATTCCATTGTCAGAATAGACAATACAAATTACATAACATAGAAGTAAAACAAACATTATGTCGGCTTTATACCAATCACTAGTAACAATATGCAATATATAATCCAAGTCAGACAGCGTAAAAATAACTTCATATTGCTTCATATTTTGTCTCCAGCCTAAAATAATTGTGGAATTCAACAGATAACATTAAAAAAAAATCTGTTAGGATCTTGGTATTTTTTAGTGCACTTAATAAAATAAAACATGAAAAAGAAAGAAGAAAAAAGAAATTCCAGTTCCTCTCCCGGCCCCTCCCTGTCAATGTAAGACATTATCAGGGCCTTTTAATACCATGATACCGGAAACACCTCACTCAGGATTAAGCCTTCAAAGTAAGTATATATTGTGTTGACAGAGGATAAGACTGGATAATTTTCATCCATTTCTTAAAAAAAGGGGAAATTTGTTTGTTATGTGAGATAGGTATATTATATTGTTCTAAAATTATTTGGGATTTTTTTGCCATAATGATCGATCCAAAAGAGGGGGCTGCCCGATTCTTCCAATTTTTCAAAATCAAATTACGGCCAATCATAATAGAGGCATTAACTAGATTATAGTCCGCAGTCTTGTAGAGGGAAAAAATTTATTTTGGTTGATAAATCCATCATGAAAATTTTTATTCAGTCAATAATTGACTTTCTGCCAAAACTGCATGATTTTTGGACACAACCAAAAAAAAAAGCAGAACATCGGCTGTTGGAAAATTACATCTATGACAACTGACATGGCTAGCTAGTCTGAATGGTGTGATATACGCATTATTGATTCACAGACTGTGAAAACTTCACACTGGACTTGCAGTGTGTGCCTCTCCACTCTTCCTCCATACTCTGGGTCCTTGATTTCCAAATGAGATGCAAAATTTGCTCTCATCAGAAAAGAGGACTTTGGACCACTGAGCAACAGACCAGGTCTGTTTTTCTTTAGCCCAGGTAATACGCTTCTGACGTTGTTTGTTGTTCCGGAGTGGCTTGACAAGAGGAATACGACATTTGAAGCCCATGTCCAGGATCCGACACTTTTGAATGGCCTTTTCCTGACAATAGTCTCCAGGCTGCGGTCATCCCTGCTGCTTGTGCACCTTTTTCTTCCACACTTTTCCCTTCCACATAACTATCTATTAATGTGATTTGATGCAGCACTTTGGGAGCATCCAACTTCTTTTGCAATTACCTTTTGAGGCTTTCCCTCCTTATGGAAGGTGTCAATGATGGTTTTGTGCACAACTGTCAGGTCAGCAGTCTTTCCCATGATTGTGATTCCTACTGAACCAGACCGAGAGACCATTTAAAGGCTCAGGAACCCTTTGCAGGTGTTATGGCTTAATTAGCTTATTAGAGTGGGACACTTTGAGCCTAGAATATTGCACCTTTTCACAATATTCTAATTTTCTGAGATTGTGGATTTGGGGTTTTCATGAGCTGTAAGCCATAATCATCACAATTATGACAAATCACGGCTTGAACTATCTTGCTTTGCATGTAATGAGTCTATCTCATATGTTAGTTTCACCTTTTAAGTTGCATTAGTGAAATAAATGAACTTTTGCACGATATTCAAATTTTTCGAGTTTCACCTGTAGATAGATAGATACGCTAGTTGTATACTTTGTTTATTAGTCCCCAATCTCAAGGGTTCCTTCAAGTTATGTAGTTGGTACCATGCTAACCAAATAGGTGTGTAGTAGTAAATGTTTGTCCTTAAAAGCCACCATGCAAGTTCTGCCAGAGAGTATGATAGGCGTCCCCAGAAGACACATTTTGCTTCAGAGTCTAAGCAGCAACTACTGTGTTTAGAACAATCAGAGTGACCCACTGAGAAGACAAGAATATTGACAGATTAAGGCACAACAACAAATCACAGAGTTTGAAGTGCAGAATTACATTCCCACAGGCAAGAATGGCCTTTGTTTCAATTCCATTACCAATGCTTTAATCTTAGGTTTATAAATCATGTAAGAATCTATGGTTATGATGCAATGATGAAGTCCTACCATCGTTAATTACTCCAATATTATCTCAACGACAGGACTGTGATAAACCAGCTCCTTGTTAGCAGCAACACTTTCTGAATGACCTCCACAACCACACACTTTATAAAATATTAACAAAGCATGGTTGGTCTTAAAGTAGAGTCCTTTAAGGGATGAATTTGTAGTATTCCAAATTCACAAGGGAAGCACAAAACAATTTGAGTTCTGTAAAGGAGACTGAACTTGTGGAGACCCAAGGCCAAGGAGATTTTGGTTTCTGGAACATTTACATGTGGAGATTTAATAGACAATGCAGGTGCAATTGTTCTTAAGAGGATATGAAACCCCAAAACTTTATTTTGTGATTTCAGACCGAGCATACCATTTTAAAAAGAGTTTCCAGTTTACTTCTATTATCAAATTTGCTTCATTCCCATGTTATTCTTTGTAGAAGAG
Source organism: Bombina bombina (assembly GCF_027579735.1). Lineage (NCBI taxonomy): Eukaryota > Metazoa > Chordata > Amphibia > Anura > Bombinatoridae > Bombina > Bombina bombina. The sequence continues at coordinate 220,656,733 of NC_069506.1, forward strand.
ACACCTTAGCCTAGGTAAGTGTTTGTAGCACTGCATGGCAGGAAATAGTGCTGCGATCTAGTGCTCTTGCAAAAAGATAACATTATTGCAGAGCTGCTGTGATATAGTGTCCAAGACACGGGCATGCTCCTGAGCATACATTCATGGTGTTCAACAAAAGATACCAAGAGAATGAAGAAAATGTCATAATAGAAGTAAATTAGAAAGTTGTTTAAAATGGCACGCTCTGTCTGAATCATAAAAAAACACATTTTTGGGGGTTTTGTATCTTTAAATAGCACAGAAATATTGCAATATTTAGTTAGCTCAATCTACTATCTGCTACTCTGTATCAACAAAATATACCTTATTTTTATACTTTCTTCACTTATCTGTTACTTGTTCATTTTCTCTCTATACACCCAAATTTATACTGTTTTACTCCAATAGAACAATCTTTTATTGGTATTGTTGCACCAAACAAACTGCATTCTTCTCTTTCTGCTTCTTCAGAAGTCTGAATCCATAATCACAAAGGGATTTTATTTGACAATTTATTGAGTAGTAAAATACAGTTATCAGTTGATAACAGAGACAAATCTATTGTATCTCTTTTTTTAAGCATTTACTGTATGTAATATTGTCATTTATACAAATATCCTCTTCACTCACCATTAACGTATACATTTGTCAAAATTGCTGTGACAAAACATATTTCATTTAAAAGGTAATATGATAGCACACATGAGTTGTACTTGGCTTTTAACAATTAACAGCTAATATATTAGCCCCTTAAAGACTACGACATACACTGTAAGTCGCTGGTCGTTAAGGGTTTTTCAGGTCATAGTAGCGCAGGCTATTCTGACCTCCCTTGCTGTTGCAGGCATCCTGCAATAAAAAAAGCAATCCCCATTCAAAAACCAACGACATACATGGTACTTCGCACGTCATTAAGGGGTTAATACTGTTAGTATGTTTGTGCTATTATATTTAACTCCACAGCTTCTACTAGTGCTTCTGTGTTCCCTGTTAGAGCCACTGAAGAAGTAATATATTTTGTATTCATGTTAAATGAGCTTAGTTACTCAATATGGGGACAAGCTGTTCGCTGAAAAACTCTCCCAGTGTATGTCGTGGTCTTTAAGGGGCTAATATATTAGCTGTTAATTGTTGAAAGCCAAGTACAACTCATGTGTGCTATGATATTACCTTTTAAATGAAATATGTTTTGTCACTTTGTAAAATGCAGAATTAATTACATGAATTAATTGTATAGTATATTTGCACAATCCTGAATATCCGCATTCTTGTAGAGGAAAAAAATGTATTTTGGTTCGATGATAAATCCATCATGAAAATTATTTTTATTGAGTCAATAATTGACTTTCTGCCAAAACTGCATGATTTTTGGACACAACCAAAAACAATGCAGAACATCGGCTGTTGGAAAATTACATCTATGACAACTGACATGGCTAGCTAGTCTGGATGGCGTGATATACGCATTATCGATTCATTTTATATGTGATTCTTTCCAGGAGGAAGAAAGAGGTGCCTCAAGTACCCATTTGATACCAGCCTTAATCATGTCAATATCGATATCCTCGAGATCTCATCCAAAATAAAAAGATCTTATCTAAACATAATTGGCCTTGTTTTGCCAAAAGTATTTTATACAATAATGCAATTGAATGATTCCCTTGGCGATAAAGATTAATATAACCACCAATTTTCCCAAAATGTTCCTCTATCTGACCCAATTGTACTTTCTTACTAATGGAATGACGCAATTGGAGATACGCATAATAGTTGTGGTTGGGTAAATTATATTCTGTGGAAATACTGTCAAAGGTTCTCGTTCTGTATGTCCCCTCCATGGCTTGCATTAAAGTGATCAAGCCTTTCTGAGCCCACCTATGAAATATCTCTGACTCTATCCCAGGAAGAAACTCCGGGTCACCTCCAATAGGCAGAAAAACAGAAACTCAAAAATTAATATTCAGGGTCGCACAGAGTCTCTGCCAAGCTTTAGTAACATTGCATATGCTTGATAGTGTCTTAATATTCTCTGGAAGCTGTGTATGTGGACAATGCAATATGGCCTTAAGAGAATAGGGAAAGATCAGCTTTTCTTCCATACTAGTGTTGGTCAGATAATCATGTGACATAAGCCAATCTACCGCATAGTTTTCAAGTATTGAAATATTGTACGATCTAACATCAGGAAAGGCGAGGCCACCAAGATCTGTTAACTGCATACGTATGTTTGGGTATAGATAGGACGTGTCTTTTCCCTTTCCAGATATATTTAGTGCATTCCTTATAAAAGTTCTTGACATCCTTATTAAAAATAAACAGAGGTAGATTATTCATGATATACAATAATTGATGAAAGAAGACTTAATAATCATTACTTTTGCTGATAATGAAATAGGGAAAAAGCTCCATCTTTGAAGTTTAGTAATTACATTAGAGAAAAAAGGTGTATAGTCACGTTTGTACCACACATTAAGATATTTATGCAAGTTAATTCACACTAAAACTTTCTACCTCTCTAAAGTCATGCTGAGTATAATTATTATTATTTTTATGAATCCATACCACTTCAGTTTTATCAGCATTGATTTTATAACTGGAGAATGTACTAAAGAGGTCAAGAATCTTAAGAGCAATAGGAATATTTTTTTAGTATTTTTAAAATATAATAATAAATCGTCCGCATATAATGATAGGACAAATGTCTGATTTCTCAAACTTATTTGCTGTAGTTCTTGTCTGAGAAAGAAACATTGAAAAGCAACATTGAAAAGGAGAGGGGAGAGAGGGCAGCCCTGTCTGGTTCCCTTATTTAATCTGAAGAAAGGTGTACAACTACCATTGACTAGAATAGATGATATGGGAAAGTTATAAATAGCTTTGATAAATGCTACTAAATTCCCTGAAAAACCAAAATTGGCCAAGGAGAAATATAAGTGATCCCAAATTATTGAATCAAAGGCTTTCTCAGCGTCAATTAGAACCAAAGCAAAGTCTTGCTTGGATGTTATTTTATGTTTATGTAATTTATTCCAAAATTATTCTTATATTAAATATGTTCCACTTATATTTTTAGTTGGGGACCTCCCATTCATAAAACCAGATTGGTCCTGATGAATAATTTCACTTAACGATATTCTAAGTCTGTTAGCTATAATAGAGGTAAGCAGTTTGTAATCTGTGTTTAATAGTGAGATAGGTCTATATGACCCGGGATCCATGGGGTTCTTATTTTTTTTTTAAGATTAAGGTTATAGTTGACGCAGAGAAATATTCATAGACATTACTTGTTTTTTTTTATATAATAGTCATTGAATAAAGTAGTTAAAGTATCAGATATCTCTATTTTAAGTATCCTATAAAACTCTGCAGGGAGTTCATCCTGAGTTTAGAGACTTCTATAGTTTCCATGACTTCCTCCAACATGATAGGGGTATTTATTAGATCAAGTTGAGAAGAGGGGACTTTAGGTGTAGCAATCTTTTCCCAAAAGATCTTTTTGTTATCTTTGTTAATTTCTTTTGGTGCATATATATTCTGATAATAATTAAAGAAAGTCCTCTTAATATCAGTTAATTCTGTAAAATTATTCTGCCAATCTTTGATATTTTCAATGATATTGTTTTTTTTGCTGGCCTTATCAATTCTATATAGATATTTTGCTGATTTGCCGTAGTGTCCCTTGTATATCACATTAATTCTGATCTCCTCATTAGTCATTTTTTTGGCTCAAGAAAAGATCTCTATCCTGTCAGGCTGTCTTATACTTATCCCAGAATTTTTTAATTTGTGTGTTAACATAGTTCCTGTATGCATTCTTAACTTCATTCGATAGCGGGAGTTCACCAGCTCTATTTTTCTTTTTAACTTTTATCATATAGGCTTTGATCTCACCTCTGAAGAAAGCTTTCGCTGTCTCCCACAGAATCTCTGATCTATTGATATATAGGATATTGTCATCTTTGAACTCTCTCCACTTATGTCGTAACCAATTTTGAAATGAAACATTGTTAATCTATTGTTTACTTAAGTAGAAATTGACTGTTGCATCTAAGTGTTGTGGTCTAAGTGTGAACTCCAAGGATACTATAGCATGATCAGAGATGGCAATATTATGTATTTGAGTCTTACCATCTTATTTGAGTAATGAGTTAGATATTAAGAAAAGATCAATCCTAGAGAAAGATGTATATGACCTGGACTCGCACGTGTATAATTTGGTGTCTGGGTGCTGAATATGCCACTAATCATGTAATTTGAGATTTTTACAAATTTGTGTAAAAAATTTAGATTTTTGAGGTGAGCCGGGGGTCGTCCTGGGAGAGAGTCTGTCGAGAGACAATAGTGGGATCAGATTAAAATCACCTGCTAAGATTAATTTTTGATTAATATATTTAAAGAGCCTAGTTATCATTGTGTTCCAAAAATCACAATCAGTACTATTGGATCCATAAATATTACAGAATGTATATTTTTCCCGGGCAATCTCAATGCTTAAAATCAACCACCTATCATGGATCAAACGCCACCCCTTTCTTTCTCTTAGAACACTAAGATGCAAAAACCTGGCCTACCCACTTGCTTTTAAGTTTAGCAGCTTCTTCTAGTTTTTAATGTGTTTCTTGTAATAGCACACAATCGGGATTATACTTAGCTAAATGTTTGATTATTAATTTTCTTTTACTGAGAGAGTTTATGCCACCTACATTCTACAAAAGACATTTAATCAGATACTTAATTTCCTAGGTTAGAAAGAATATATAAAAGCTGAAGGAATATGAAATATTAATACTTAATGTCGGGTTAGCGCACTTGGTAAAACTCATTAAGCCACTTAAACGATTAACTGCAAAAGGTTGTGTTTTGAAAGATTAACTGCAAAAGGTTGTGTTTTGTTCCACTTTTTGTGCTTCGTTGAAGTATACGAGAGAATATGTTAACGCGGTTGCGATTTTGTAATCTTGGCTTTTTGTGTGAGTCGGGTTAGTGTGCAAGTGAAATCTTTTTACTTTCAACTTGTAATAATCTCGGTATCCAACATGCAGAAAAAGCCAAAGTCAAGCACAGTTAATGAGCAAATGGGAGTGTTTCAAGTGGTGTGTCTCAGGACAGCAAAATAATGTATTTTTTTGGACAGTTTTAAATTCTTTCTAAACATGTTTTTTAAATTTTCCCTGAGTATCTTTTTAAATGTGTTAATGCATACTACACACCCACACACATATAATTGCATTAATGCCGCTTCTGTGTCTCGGGGATGACTATGTCTGTGAACCATTGAAGTTTCACAGTGGGTAGATTGCTCTGCTGGTCTTGATTATGCACAGTGATAAACATCTTCAGAAAGGACAATTTCTAGGTAATTTATAAAAATCACTTCTTTCTCTCCCTATTCCAGATGTAGCAAACAGATGTGGGAATGGGAAATGGTTTGTCAGCAACCATTATGACCCAGAAAAAGAAGAACTTATGATCTTTGCAAAAATGTTCTTCTCTGTAAACATTATTGTAGAAATCCATTGAATCAATATTCATATTAACTTAAAGGAATTCTACTCCCACTGATGGGATTTGTGTGTCTGCTAGATATGATTCTACAGATAAAATGCAATATATATGCCGTATAGCTCAGAATCATACATAGTATTTGTCTTCTGTAGAATGTGACTCATGCGTCAATAACTTCCTTAGTAATTCTATGTAGTAAGATAATATATTCAGCATTAGTGTATGTTTTAGATTTTTTTTTCTTTGAATCCTGTAACATCTCACTGTTAAAGGTAAATATGTACTTTTCAACTCTACAGCAATGCATAACAGTAAAGGTTTCTCCATGTAAAGAAAAAAGTAAAGAAATAAATTAAAACCCATAAGGTTCAATATAAAACATTGTTAGGGAAAATAAAAAAGAAACATAGGGCATTTAAATTATTTAAGAAGGATGGTACAGATTCATCCTTCCAAGTATATAAGGAATAGAGCACTCAAAAGCCAACCTGGCAATCAGATTGGCTAATAAAGAAAATGAAAGATTAAGTGCAAAAGGTTGCAAGACAAAGCCTAAGAGGTTTTTCAAGCATATAAATGGTAAAAAAAATGTAAGAATGAAAATATTGGAGCACTAGAATAGAAGAATGATTTACAGTAGCTAGGAGAAGGCTGAGAAGCTAGATATTCTTCTTCTTCCATATACAAAAGAAAAGAACCATTAGGAGAGACATTGCAGTATAATAGCTTCAAATTCATTATCAATTTCATGGTAGACTCTAGTAGCTAGACTTGAAAAGACCACTGGAGTAGACCTTTATTGTACATAATGGACCAGATTACAAGTGGCGCGCGAATGAATGCTTCTGCTCAAGCGTTAATTCACTAGAAGTAAGCTTTTTTCTTTCATTGGGTTGCGCTCCTATTATGAGTTGAAAGTAAACCGTTTTCGCTTACCCGCTAACCCGATGAACGCAAAAAGCAGAACTTAATATAACGTGCACGTTCACGAATTCCACCATAGAAGTCAATGGATAAAAAGAAATTGAAAAAAAAAAAAAATATTTCTAAATATAATTTTTTTGTACAATACATTTCTATACCTATAAATATATATATATATATATATATATATATATATATATATATATATATATATGATTATATATAGGTATAAATATTTATTTTATAAATACATAGAACATATTCTGCTATGTGCAGATCATTTGAATGTGAAATATTTACATTAAGTATACACTATAACACTTTATTAAATATGAATATTGTATAAATATGATTTGAGATGTTTTTATTTTCTTAACTGCAAAGGGCTCCAATTCACTTCTATATATGTCTGTATATTTATACAAGTGTATTTATGTGTCATTGGGGTATAATTATCAAGCTCCGTATGGAGCTTGATGCCCTGTGTTTCTGGCGAGCCTTTAGACCGCTGCTCCATTACTTGTCCGTTTGCTCTGAGGCGGCAGACAGAAATCAACCCAAATCTGCAGGGGGCGGTATTGCACCAGCAGTTCACCAGAACTGCGGGTGCAATGATAAATCCTGAGAGTATATGCTGTCGGCATTTATCAATGTGCAGCGGACATGATCCGCAATATCAGATCATGTCCACTTGCACTATAATAATTAGGCCCCTATATCTGTATTTATGTCTGTAAACATGCACAGTCCTATGACTTGTCTGGGGTTAACTGCCTGGGACTTTGGGAATGGCACAACTACCTGTGAGTGCTATTGAGCACCCAGGGCTGTGCATGTTGCAGGGTCAAAGGATGTGTATTCAATCCAGTCTGAGAGTGTAGTTCCCTTCCGTGTTTTGTATATGTCTAGGGTGATTACATAAGTCTGTGCACCTTTGACTTGCTCCAAGTTTGTCTGATTGAGAGCTTGCATTGTATGGCTGTATTAGGGACCCATGTTTTGGGCGAGACCTTGACGTGGTACCTGGGCTTGTCCCATTTTGCAAGATGCGGTAGCTAATTCTTCCAGTTTTGCTTTTAATCTTAGCTGAGAGCTTGCAAGTGAGTGCTGGACTTTCTCTGTGTGTTGTATTAATTTTTTTTGTAATTTTCCCCATGGGCCGTGCACCCAAACTTGTCTGGGGTTAACTGCCTTGGACTCTGGAGATGGTACAGCAACCTCTGAGTGCTATTGAGCACCCAGGACTGTGCATGTTGCAGGGTCATAGGATGTGTACCCAGGCCAGTCTGAGAGTGCAGTCCCCTTAAGTGTTTTATATATTATATATATATATACAGTTGCAAGAAAAAGTATGTGAACCCTTTGGAATGATATGGATTTCTGCACAAATTGATAATAAAATGTGATCTGATCATCATCTAAGTCACAACAATAGACAATCACAGTCTGCTTTAACTAATAACACACAAATAATGAAATGTTGCCATGTTTTTATTGAACACACCATGTAAACATTCACAGTGCAGGTGGAAAAAGTATGTGAACCCCTAGACTAATGACATCTCCAAGAGCTAATTGGAGTGAGATGTCAGCCAACTGGAGTCCAATCAATGAGATGAGATTGGAGGTGTTGGTTACTGCTGCCCTGCCCTATAAAAAATACACACCAGTTCTGGGTTTGCTTTTCACAAGAAGCACTGCCTGATGTGAATGATGCCTCGCACAAAAGAGCTCTCAGAAGACCTACGATTAAGAATTGTTGACTTGCATAAAGCTGGAAAGGGTTATAAAAGTATCTCCAAAAGCCTTGCTGTTCATCAGTCCACGGTAAGACAATTTGTCTATAAATGGAGAAAGTTCAGCACTGCTGCTATTCTCCCTAGAAGTGGCCGTCCTGTAAAGATGACTGCAAGAGCACAGCACAGACTGCTCAATGAGGTGAAGAAGAATCCTAGAGTGTCAGCTAAAGACTTAAAAAAGTCACTGGCAAATGCTAACATCCCTGTTAGCGAATCTACAATACGTAAAACACTAAACAAGAATGGATTTCATGGGAGGATACCACAGAGGAAGCCACTGAGGTCCAAACAAAACATTGCTGCATGTTTACAGTTTGCACAAGAGCACCTGGATGTTCCACAGCAGTACTGGCAAAATATTCTGTGGACAGATGAAACCAAAGTTGAGTTGTTTGGAAGAAACACACAACACTATGTGTGGCGAAAAAGAGGCACAGCACACCAACATCAAAACCTCATCCCAACTGTGAAGTATGGTGGTAGGGGCATCATGGTTTGGGACTGCTTTTCTGCGTCAGGGCCTGGACGGATTGCTATCATTGAAGGAAAAATGAATTCCCAAGTTTATCAAGACATTTTGCAGGAGAACTTAAGGCCATCTGTCTACCAGCTGAAGCTCAACAGAAGATGGGTGTTGCAACAGGACAATGACCCAAAGCATAGAAGTAAATCAACAACAGAATGGCTTAAACAGAAGAAAATACGCCTTCTGAAGTGGCCCAGTCAGAGTCCTGACCTCAACCCGATTGAGATGCTGTGGCATGACCTCAAGAAAGCGATTCACACCAGACATCCCAAGAATATTGCTGAACTGAAACAGTTCTGTAAAGAGGAATGGTCAAGAATTACTCCTGACCGTTGTGCACGTCTGATCTGCAACTACAGGAAACGTTTGGTTGAAGTTATTGCTGCCAAAGGAGGTTCAACCAGTTATTAAATCCAAGGGTTCACATACTTTTTCCACCTGCACTGTGAATGTTTACATGGTGTGTTCAATAAAAACATGGCAACATTTCATTCTTTGTGTGTTATTAGTTTAAGCAGACTGTGATTGTCTATTGTTGTGACTTAGATTATGATCAGATCACATTTTATGACCAATTTGTGTGACATCCATATCATTCCAAAGGGTTCACATATTTTTTCTTGCAACTGTATATAGTAACTAGCCGGTAGCCCAGCACTCCAACCTCCAGGGTATACCAAATACCTGGTTGTTATCCTCAGTGATGCTTATACAAAATTCTCAGATATGGAGGGCACTCACAGGAGTTGTTTGCAATCCAAGTAAATCTTTATTTACAAATGTTCACAAAATTAAAAAAAAATACAAAAATGTCAACGTTTCGGCCCTAACTTGGGCCTTTTTCAAGACAAAACTGTTAAGATTCTTTAGAGCACAACATAGCTCTAGCCGGCGCTCGTGCCGTGCTCCCAAATAGTAAGCCCTAATAGCCAACAGTATATTTATATATATTTCAAAGTTTGAAGGTATTGCAAGCTGGTGTTACACCTTGTATACACTTCAGGTATCTTTGTAAAAGATACAATAAGAATCACAACTGCTGATAGGAAACTCACGTTTTGCAACTCTGTTTATTCAACCTTATAAGTATAATTATGTATCATTAATAATAATGTTTTGTTGCTCAGTAATGAATCGTGTCTTGTGAAACAAAGTTTCAATGTTAACTGAATCTGTATAAACACTGAAACAATGGCTGAGCGTTTTAATATCCCTATGTTTTATGACAGATAACCTTTTAGCAATGAGTAATTCTTGCAAGGTGCTCGTTTAATGCCTAGGGGTATTGATATCAATGTTATAAATAAGCGCATACAAAGACTAGTTAAACATCTTACCAGTAAGTCACAGCGTTGAAAAGCTGAATCCAATCGGACCGGAAGTGACATCACTCTCGGCTTGCGATATCACAGAACGGCCTCAGATGATCCGGCAGAGAGATTACTAACAAGTCCAAAGTTACTAAAGCTGAAGAACAGAATCCGTAGTCTGCAGTTCAGGTAGTAGTAGTCTTCAGGAAATATAGTAAACCGATTGAGGATCTACTGGTTTAACATGAATAGAAACTGCTTAGAAATTCATCTTCTCCAAGTAGGTTTAAGCGAATCAATACCAAGCAATGATGTAAGTAAAAGAGTGGCTTAAATAGCCCTGGCAGAAGAGGAAATCGATCACTTAAAGGTACAGAGAAAATATAATGTATTAGGTAGCTAACTTGAACCAATTTCAATCTGGAGTAATGAAATGGTGTTACAGCTGGGTTGGATCAACCGATAAACAAGTGGAACTACACATTCATCTGTGGTGTGGAGAGGTAGGGAGTGTGGAGCGTATGAAGCTAGGAGCGGTGATTGTACACCTCCGGATATCAAGAATATTGGAAGTCTCTGTCACAGACATAGCCATATGGGACTTACTGCCGCCATGCTCACCTCCTGTTCAGCGTTGTAAGGAGGAGAGAAACCGGTCGTCCTCGATCGTCAGCTGTCTGGATCCTGCAGTCAGGTAGAGTTGAAACGCTTTAAGCGCCCTTCCAAACTGTACAATCGTGTACTGATATCTCCAGTTCCTGGTGTAGTCAGATGCAAGCTCACTTTCTTTTGCTCCTCCAATCCTTTACTTTACTACATCCACATAATCCTTCTGAGACACCAATTTGAAATTGGGACTTCAAAATTAAAAGCAGTGCCTTGCTGTAGGGATAGTTCAATGCAATAGAATGGAAGGAAAAAGATGGCACTGCTTCTTAAAATTCCAAAATGTATTTATAAATTGATTAAAATAACAGGGACATCAGAGCTCATCTCTGATGTCGCTGTTATTTTAATCAATTTATACATAAATTATGGAATTTTAAGAAGCAGTGCCAGCTTTTTCCTTCCTTCCTTCCTTTCTCTCTCTCTCTCTCTCTCTCTCTCTCTCTCTCTCTCTCTCTCTCTCTCTCTCTCTCTCTCTCTCTCTCTCTCTCTCTCTCTCTCTCTCTCTCTCTCTCTCTCTCTATATATATATATATATATATATATATATATATATATATATATATATATATATATAGTCACACATGCACATATTTAGACACATATACATTATATATAGACTTCCAGTCATGCACCTTGCCATATACCATATCTTTTTTAACCCCTTCAAAACCTTTTTATTATTTTTTTTTTTATTTAAAAAAAGTGTATATATGTGTGTAACACATTATTTTAATGTGTTTTGGTGGGTTTTGTGCAACTTTTATTTTAACCCTATCAGATTACTTCAGGTCTCAACTGGTGCTAAATATTCTAGCGCAGTTTCGACTTGCAAACTATAACTTTCAACTAATATTAGCGCAAGATATCACGTTTGCAATATCCATTGAAAGTATAGGTTGCACTTGAGCAAATTTGGCCGCACTAACCCTTTTCTGTTAAACACGCTTTACCATGGACTTATAATATCAAGTTGCTCACTAATATTAGCGTAGTCCAGCGATATCGCATATCACGTCCTGCACTATCATTAGCGTGACACTTGTAATCTGGCTCATTAATGTTAAACCAATTTACAGTGCACTGTGTGTTTAATTCAACAACTGTTTAGAAGACAGGGAATGAATAGCTGTTGTAGTAAATGTGTCAAATTTATTCAGCAGCAAAATTGGGTCTGTTTTCACTAGAAAGGAGGCACTTAAATGGTGATATGATCACTTTGTATTAATATATTCACAGTTCATACAGAGAGTTGTTAGGAGCACTAACTATTTCTACAAACTACTTTGTGATAAGAAGTCACATTTTAAGGCTAGAGGAAATTATACTTACGTTATACTTATGTGCCCCTAATCTGCTGCCCCTAACACCGCCGACCCCTATATTATATTTATTAACCCCTAATCTGCCCCCCTCAACGTCGCCTACACTTATTAACCCCTAATCTGCCGAGCGGACCTGAGCGCTACTATAATAAAGTTATTAACCCCTAATCCGCCTCACTAACCCTATAATAAATAGTATTAACCCCTAATCTGCCCTCCCTAACATCGCTGACACCTAACTTCAATTATTAACCCTAATCTGCCGACCGGAGCTCACCGCTATTCTAATAAATGTATTAACCCCTAAAGCTAAGTCTAACCCTAACACTAACACCCCCCTAAGTTAAATATAATTTTAATCTAACAAAATTAATTAACTCTTATTAAATAAATTATTCCTATTTAAAGATAAATACTTACCTGTAAAATAAATCCTAATATAGCTACAATATAAATAATAATTACATTGTAGCTATTTTAGGATTAATATATATTTTACAGGCAACTTTGTAATTATTTTAACCAGGTACAATAGCTATTTAATAGTTAAGAACTATTTAATAGCTAAAATTGTTAAAATAATTACAAATTTACCTGTAAAATAAATCCTAACCTAAGTTACAATTAAACCTACCACTACACTATCAATAAATTAATTAAATAAAATACCTATAATTATCTACAATTAAACCTAACACTACACTATCAATAAATAAATTAAATACAATACCTACAAATAACTACAATGAAATAAACTATCTAAAGTACAAAAAATAAAAAAATATTTACAAACATAAGAAAAATATTACAACAATGTTAAACTAATTACATCTACTCTAAGCCCCCTAATAAAATAACAAAGCCCCCCAAAATAAAAAAATGCCCTACCCTATTCTAAATTACTAAAATTCAAAGCTCTTTTACCTTACCAGCCCTGAACAGGGCCCTTTGCGGGGCATGCCCCAAGAAGTTCAGCTCTTTTGCCTGTAAAAAAAAAACATACAATATCCCCCCCCCAACATTACAACCCACCACCCACATACCCCTAATCTAACCCAAACCCCCCTTAAATAAACCTAACACTAAGCCCCTGAAGATCTTCCTACCTTATCTTCACCATACCAGGTTCACCGATCGATCCAGAAGAGCTCCTCCGATGTCCTGATCCAAGCCCAAGCGGGGGGTTGAAGAGGTCCATGATCCGGCTGAAGTCATCATCCAAGCGGGAGCTGAAGAAGTCCATGATCCGGCTGAAGTCTTCATCCAAGCAGGGCAGAAGAGGTCTTCCATCCGATTGAAGTCTTCATCCAAGCGGGATCTTCTATGGTCATCCATCCGGAGCGGAGCGGCAGGATCCTGAATACCTCCGACGCGGAACATCCATCCTGGCCGACGACTCAACGACGAATGACGGTTCCTTTAAATGACGTCATCCAAGATGGCGTCCCTCGAATTCCGATTGGCTGATAGGATTCTATCAGCCAATCGGAATTAAGGTAGGAATATTCTGATTGGCTGATTCCATCAGCCAATCAGAATCAAGTTCAATCCGATTGGCTGATCCGATCAGCCAATCGGATTGAACTTGATTCTGATTGGCTGATTCCATCAGCCAATCAGAATATTCCTACCTTAATTCCGATTGGCTGATAGAATCCTATCAGCCAATCGGAATTCGAGGGACGCCATCTTGGATGACGTCATTTAAAGGAACCGTCATTCGTCGTTCAGTCGTCGGCCAGGATGGATGTTCCGCGTCGGAGGTCTTCAGGATCCTGCCGCTCCGCTCCGGATGGATGACCATAGAAGATCCCGCTTGGATGAAGACTTCAATCGGATGGAAGACCTCTTCTGCCCCGCTTGGATGAAGACTTCAGCCGGATCATGGACCTCTTCAGCTCCCGCTTGGATGATGACTTCAGCCGGATCATGGACCTCTTCAGCCCCCCACTTGGGCTTGGATCAGGACATCGGAGGAGCTCTTCTGGATCGATCGGTGAACCTGGTATGGTGAAGATAAGGTAGGAAGATCTTCAGGGGCTTAGTGTTAGGTTTATTTAAGGGGGGTTTGGGTTAGATTAGGGGTATGTGGGTGGTGGGTTGTAATGTTGGGGGGGGTATTGTATGTTTTTTTTTACAGGCAAAAGAGCTGAACTTCTTGGGGCATGCCCCGCAAAGGGCCCTGTTCAGGGCTGGTAAGGTAAAAGAGCTTTGAACTTTAGTAATTTAGAATAGGGTAGGGCATTTTTTTATTTTGGGGGGCTTTGTTATTTTATTAGGGGGCTTAGAGTAGGTGTAATTAGTTTAAAATTGTTGTAATATTTTTCTTATGTTTGTAAATATTTTTTTATTTTTTGTAACTTAGTTCTTTTTTATTTTTTGTACTTTAGATAGTTTATTTCATTGTAGTTATTTGTAGGTATTGTATTTAATTTATTTATTGATAGTGTAGTGTTAGGTTTAATTGTAGATAATTATAGGTATTTTATTTAATTAATTTATTGATAGTGTAGTGGTAGGTTTAATTGTAACTTAGGTTAGGATTTATTTTACAGGTAAATATGTAATTATTTTAACAATTTTAGCTATTAAATAGTTCTTAACTATTAAATAGCTATTGTACCTGGTTAAAATAATTACAAAGTTGCCTGTAAAATAAATATTAATCCTAAAATAGCTACAATGTAATTATTATTTATATTGTAGCTATATTAGGATTTATTTTACAGGTAAGTATTTATCTTTAAATAGGAATAATTTATTTAATAAGAGTTAATTAATTTCGTTAGATTAAAATTATATTTAATTTAGGGGGGTGTTAGGGTTAGGGTTAGACTTAGCTTTAGGGGTTAATCCATTTATTACAGTAGCGGTGAGCTCCGGTCGGCAGATTAGGGGTTAATAATTGAAGTTAGGTGTCGGCGATGTTAGGGAGGGCAGATTAGGGGTTAATACTATTTATTATAGGGTTAGTGAGGCGGATTAGGGGTTAATAACTTTATTATAGTAGCGCTCAGGTCTGCTCGGCAGATTAGGGGTTAATAAGTGTAGGCAGGTGGAGGCGACGTTGTGGGGGGCAGATTAGGGGTTAATAAATATAATATAGGGGTCGGCGATGTTAGGGCAGCAGATTAGGGGTACATAGGGATTATGTAAGTAGCGGCGGTTTATGGAGCGGCAGATTAGGGGTTAATAATAATATGCAGGGGTCAGCGATAGCGGGGGCGGCAGATTAGAGGTTAATAAGTGTAAGGTTAGGGGTGTTTAGACTCGGGGTACATGTTAGGGTGTTAGTTGCAGACGTAGGAAGTGTTTACGCATAGCAAACAATGGGGCTGCGTTAGGAGCTGAATGCGGCTTTTTTGCAGGTGTTAGGTTTTTTTTCAGCTCAAACAGCCCCATTGTTTTCTATGGGGGAATCGTGTACGAGCACGTTTTTGAGGCTGGCCGCTTGCGTAAGCAACTCTGGTATCGAGAGTTGAAGCTGCGTTAAAAATGCTCTACGCTCCTTTTTTGGAGCCTAACGCAGCCTTTATGTGGACTCTCAATACCAGAGTTATTTTTATGGTGCGGCCAGAAAAAAGCCGGCGTTAGCTACGCGGGTCGTTACCGACAAAACTCCAAATCTAGGCCATAGTTTTTTAAAGTGAATGTAAATTTTTATGATAAAGTGCCTGGTTTTTAAAAATTCAATTAAAAACAGGGGCACTTATATTCCATCAAAATTTACATTTCACTCGTGTTTTGTAAATACTTTAAATACTTTTAAACTTGACAGCCGCTCCAGCTTCCCCCGGTCGTCACAAGCCTCTTCCTATATCAGAAATGATGGATCGGTCATCCTCCAATCACGGCTTCCCCCCGGGGGAATCAGTGTCTGATTCAACGTGGTGATTGGAGGAAGCCAGATTCCTCATTTTAGACCCAGGAAGAGGCTTTGCGATGGGTGGAGGAAGCGATTCAGCGGCTGTCAAGATTAAAAGGTAAGTATTTTCACAACACAAGTGAAATGTAAATTTTGATGAATTAAAGTGCCCCTGTTTTTAATAGAATTTTTAAAAACCAGGCACTTTATCATCAAAGTTTACATTCACTTTGAAAGCAAATACCTAGGTATAGAAACTTTCAGTATAGGTAGGAATACTACAGGCTAAATAAGCTATTTTGAATACCAATATAAAGGCTAAGGAGCTGTTTTAAAAAAAAATGTAATACACTCAAAAAGGTAAAATAGATCATTGGGAACACATTAATGAAGAGAAAGTTTTTGGGTAAACTGTCCCTTTAAGTATTGGCTATAGAAAGCTGTATAAACATATCAAGCAGAAAAAAATACACTCCCATTGGGGGGTTAGGAAAGATAAGTAATACAATGCTAATTTTCAAGTGTTCTCTCTAAGGGCCTGATATTCAAAGCCTTGTCAGCATGGAGAGAAATCATGCAAAGTGTTTGGGAATTTTTTTTAGACCCTTTATTGTAATGTAGGAGTATCTTTTTCACATAAAGAACACTACATAACAACATAAACATGTATTAAGTTAAAATTTGTGTTTCTAAATATTTTTGAGGGCCTGGCTGTACTGACAAGTATCTTGTACTGACAAGTGTACTGACAAGTATCTTGCCTGATCTGTGAGGTTTTGAATAGCAGGCCCTAAGTATTGGGCTTTGACATACAGATAAATATAAGATAAGAAAGCATTTATTTGTACAGAAAGTGATACAATAAATAGATCTGTTTTTCCTGCAAAGAACAAAACCACCTATTGCATATATAAAAATAATTATAAAGGAGCATTTTCTAATACATTTTATACTCTATACTGCTGAAATAACAAGACGCCTGCAACAGCTCCACTCGTAATCTAGCCCTATATGTGTTTTAGTACTCACAATCACCTAGATTACGAGTTTTGCGCTAAACAGGGTGCAAAACTAACGCCAAAAAAGTTGCGTTATTTCACTCTCCATAGCGCTGGCATTACGAGTTACTGAAAAGCCTCCTTGTGCGTGTGATATGGTGTTGTTAAGCTCCATACCGCACAAAATCCAAGGGCTGATTTGACGTACTCGTGCACGCCGTCCTCCATAAACATCAATGGGGAGAGAGTGTTAGACAAAAACAAACACTTGAAGTGCGGAATGAAAAATCTCTGTAACGCAACCCCATGTCTATTGGGGGAAAAAAGTTATGTTTAAACACCCTAACATAAACCCCATGTCTAAACACCCCTAATCCGCCGCCCCCGACATTGCAGACACTAATAAAAGTTATTAACCCCTAATTCATTGCGCCCAACATCGCCGACACCTAAATAAAGTAATTAACCCCTAATCTGCCGCTCCCCGACATCCCCAAAACTAATAAAAGCTATTCATTCCTAATCCGCTGCTCCCCATCACTAAATATAATTATTAACCCCTAAACCTACGGCCTCCCATATCGCCGCTATTAAAAAAAAAAAAAATTATTAACCCCAAACCTCTGGCCCCCCACATTGCCACTACTAAATAAACCTATTAACCCCTAAACCTCTGGCCCCCCACATCGCCGCCACTAAATAAACTAATAACCCCTAAACCACCAGCCCCCCCACATCACAAAACACTAAATTAAACTATTTACCCCTAAACCTAACACCCCCTAACTTTAAATTAAAAATACAATATAACTATCTTAAAATAAATAAAAACTTAACTGTGAAATAAAAATAAACCTACCATTAAAATATAAATTAAACTAACATTACTATTCTAATAAAATAAAAAATATTACCAGTTAAAAACAAAAATTGCAAATTTAAAAAAAACCTAACACTACGAAAAAAATGTAAAAATCTAAAATTGCAAAAAATAATAAACACTAAATTGCGAAAAATAAAAAACATTAAGCTTACAAAAAAATAAACAAAATTATCAAAAATAAAAACAATTACACCTAATCTAATAGCCCTATACAGTTTATGGGTGTTAGTGTACTTTGTAACATTTTAGTTATAAGTTTTGTGAAACATTTTTGTTACACAAAATCCATAACTACTGGTCTCAGATGGTGGTATGGATCGTGTCGGTATAGAGCATAACGCAAGCATTTTAGCCGGACCGCACAACCTGTAATACCGGCGCTATGAAAATCCCACACAAAAACGTCATTTTTTTGAGTGCGGAATGGATGTTGTGTTACAGACTAAAATGCTTGTGGTATAGCTATACCGACACAACTCGTAATATGCATTATTGGCCATTACGCTAGAATGGCCATTTTTTCAGCATTAAAAGCTGTACCGCAACACTGGTAATCTAGCCGAATCTGATTGATGACCTATAACTACAGGTTACATTATATGCAGCTTTCATTATAATTTATATTTCACATTTAAAGGTGCGGCCTTACCTGCACCTATAACACTGTTATAAATAAAGATAGCATTAGCAATAACACCCCAAAAGCCATATGCTATATATACCTTAATGAGAAACCACTCTCTATAACACAATAGTTTTTAACCATCCTGTATAAATAGCTATCTTATCAGATGGAAAATGTTAAAAGTACAAGTGCTTGCTAATGCATGTGTTTCTAATTCATTTATATGCGACGGCCAATAGATGGGCTTTCAACAGTTCTATTTGCATTAACGTCACCCAAAGGGGGAGTCAATAAAAGACTGTTGTTATAGCAACAATATTTTCTTCTGATTTTAAGCGATTGGGAAACTCCCTTAATATGCTTCAGCTCAAGGAGGCAAAGTATGTTTCAAACAAGCACTTTGATCAAAGCACTTGACTGCTCGCAGGTCCGGCTAAAGCAATTGCTCATCAATATATAGTTATATCACACTTACTTATATCAAAAGAGATGAGAGCTAATATTAAATCTTCTGCAAATTAATGACAAGAACCATGATTTGATCATAGCAAGCATTACGCAGTTTTAGAAGAAAAATAAAGGTACAGTACAGTAAAAAAATAAAGGTTTATGATTTAGAGAGAGCAGGACTTTTAAACAACTATTCAGTTTACTTCTGTTACCTAATTTGATTATTTCTCTTGCTATCCTTTGTTGAAAAACATACCTAGGTATGCTCAGGTTAGCTGCTGGTTAATGGTTGCACACACACATATATATATATAAAATAAAGTAACATGAAAACCAGGATCCGGCTGTAATCCTATAAACGGTCTTCAAAACAGTAGGCACTCATGGTAAGATCAACAAAACCTTTATTCGTCACAGCATATAATCAAGGCATAGGGGCCGATTTCTCATTGTGCGGGCGGACATGATCTGCTGTAGCGGATCATGTCCGCCGCCCATAGATAAATACCGACAGCATAGTCTGTTAGCATTTATCATTGCACAAGCATTTCTTGGGAAATGCTTGTTCAATACTGCCCCGTGAATATTCGCGGCCGCTAGTAGGGGATGTCAATCATCGGATACGATCCGGATGATTGCTGTCCGCCGCCTCAGAGCTGGCAGATGAGTTAAGGAGCAGCGGTCTTATGACCGCTGCTTCTTAAAGGGACACTCAAGTCAAAATTAACTTTCATTATTCATATAGAGCATGCAATTTTAAACATCTTTCCAATTTACTTCCATTAACAAAATATGCAGTCTTTTTATATTTAAACTTTTTGAGTCACCAGCTCCTACTGAGTACGTGCAAGAATTCACAGAATAATCGCGTATTCATTTGTGATTGGCTGATGGCTGTCACATGGTACAGGGGGAGTGAAAATAGACATAACTTTTAAAATTGACAGAAAAAAAATCTACTACTCATTTAAAGTTCAGACATAGGGGTCTATTTATCAAAGCGTCAACTTAAAATACGCTTGAATTCTGCATCGTATTTGTTATCAAAGCATCAAGATCGTCAAATGTTGAAATTTGTGACGTAAAATACGATCCCGCAATCTCAATCCGAGTCAGATCGATACTTGCGTCATTACAGATGTTTCAAATTCAGATTTGATTCTATTTGAACCTTTTCCAAATTTATCAAACATTTAATAAGTAAGCTCGCGTGTATTCCGACGCAGCGTACCTAGTTTTCAATCCGCTACCCTTGAGGTCGCGGATGCCATAGAACTCAATGGGAGTCTGAAAACACAGAAAGCTTATGTTCGATGCTGCAAGAGAATGAAGCATATTACATAATAAAAGTAAATTAGAAACTCTATTAAAATTGTATGCCCTTTCTAAATCAAACAATATTATTGCTCCACATTTGGTGCACTAGTAGATATAGGGATAAAAATGAAAAATATATTACTACTTATAGATTATGCTACAAATTTGTCTCTCATTACAAAGCAAGGGGACAATATTTCTACAAATTTGTTGAAAAGTTTTGCCCCAAACTTGTCGCACTAATAGATATAGAGATAAAAATGATATACACAACATAATATAGCTAACTTCTTTTTTATTTTTTTAGAAAAATCTATCGGCTAGATTTAGAGTTTTGTCGGTAACAACCCACGTAGCTAACGCTGGCTTTTTTCTGGCCGCACCTTTTAAATAACTCTGGTATTGAGAGTCCACAGAATGGCTGCGTTAGGCTCCAAAAAAGGAGAGTAGAGCATATTTAACGCAACTTCAACTCTCGATACCAGAGTTGCTTACGGACGCGGCCAGCTTCAAAAACGTGCTCGTGCACGATTCCCCCATAGGAAACAATGGGGCAGTTTGAGCTGAAAAAAAACCTACCACCTGCAAAAAAGCAGCGTTCAGCTCCTAACGCAGCCCCATTGTTTGCTATGGGGAAACACTTCCTACGTCTGCACCTAACACTCTAACATGTACCCCGAGTCTAAACACCCCTAACCTTACACTTATTAACCCCTAATCTGCCGCCCCCGCTATCGCTGACCCCTGCATATTATTATTAACCCCTAATCTGCCGCTCCGTAAACCGCCGCTACTTACATTATCCCTATGTACCCCTAATCTGCTGCCCCTAACACCGCCGACCCCTATATTATATTTATTAACCCCTAATCTGCCCACCACAACGTCGCCTCCACCTGCCTACACTTATTAACCCCTAATCTGCCGAACGGACCGCACCGCTATTATAATAAAGTTATTAACCCCTAATCCACCTCACTAACCCTATAATAAATAGTATTAACCCCTAATCTGCCGTCCCTAACATCGCCGACACCTAGCTTCAATTATTAACCCCTAATCTGCCGACTGGAGCTCACCGCTATTCTAATAAATGTATTAACCCCTAAAGCTAAGTCTAACCCTAACACTAACACCCCTCTAAGTTAAATATAATTTAAATCTAACGAAATTAATTAACTCTTATTAAATAAATTATTCCTATTTAAAGCTAAATACTTACCTGTAAAATAAACCCTAATATAGCTACAATATAAATTATAATTATATTGTAGCTATTTTAGGATTTATATTTATTTTAGTTAAGAACTATTTAATAGATAAAATAGTTAAAATAATTACAAAATTACCTGTAAAATAAATCCTAACCTAAGTTACAATTAAACCTAACACTACACTATCAATAAATAAATTAAATAAAATACCTACAATTACCTACAATTAAACCTAACACTACACTATCAATAAATTAATTAAATACAATATCTACAAATAAATACAATTAAATAAACTAACTAAAGTACAAAAAATAAAAAAGAACTAGGTTACAAAAAATAAAAAAATATTTACAAACATTAGAAAAATATTACAACAATTTTAAACTAATTACACCTACTCTAAGCCCCCTAATAAAATAACAAAGCCCCCCAAAATAAAAAAATGCCCTACCCTATTCTAAATTACAAAAGTTCAAAGCTCTTTTACCTTACCAGCCCTGAACAGGGCCCTTTGCGGGGCATGCCCCAAGAAATTCAGATCTTTTGCCTGTAAAAAAACACATACAATACCCCCCCCAACATTACAACCCACCACCCACATACCCCTAATCTAACCCAAACCCCCCTTAAATAAACCTAACACTAAGCCCCTGAAGATCTTCCTACCTTGTCTTCACCTCACCGGGTATCACACCGATCCGTCCTGGCTCCGATATCTTCATCCAACCCAAGCGGGGGCTAGACATCCACTGAAGAAGTCCAGAAGAGGGTCCAAAGTCTTCATCCTATCCGGGAAGAAGAGTAGATCCGGACCGGCAACCATCTTCTTCCAAGCGGCATCTTCTATCTTCATCCGATGAGGACCGGCTCCATCGTGAAGACCTCCAGCGCGGACCCATCTTCTTCCGGCGACGTCCAACTGAAGAATGACGGTTCCTTTAAGGGACGTCATCCAAGATGGCGTCCCTCGAATTCCGATTGGCTGATAGGATTCTATCAGCCAATCGGAATTAAGGTAGGAAAATTCTGATTGGCTGATGGAATCAGTCAATCAGAATCAAGTTCAATCCGATTGGCTGATCGGATCAGCCAATCAGATTGAGCTCGCATTCTATTGGCTGATCAGAACAGCCAATAGAATGCGAGCTCAATCTGATTGGCTGATCGGATCAGCCAATCGGATTGAACTTGATTCTGATTGGCTGATTCCATCAGCCAATCAGAATTTTCCTACCTTAGTTCCGATTGGCTGATAGAATCCTATCAGCCAATCGGAATTCGAGGGACGCCATCTTGGATGACGTCCCTTAAAGGAACCGTCATTCTTCAGTTGGACGTCGCCGGAAGAAGATGGGTCTGCGCTGGAGGTCTTCACGATGGAGCCGGTCCTCATCGGATGAAGATAGAAGATGCCGCTTGGAAGAAGATGGTTGCCGGTCCGGATCTACTCTTCTTCCCGGATAGGATGAAGACTTTGGACCCTCTTCTGGACTTCTTCAGTGGATGTCTAGCCCCGCTTGGGTTGGATGAAGATATCAGAGCCAGGACGGATCGGTGTGATACCCGGTGAGGTGAAGACAAGGTAGGAAGATCTTCAGGGGCTTAGTGTTAGGTTTATTTAAGGGGGGTTTGGGTTAGATTAGGGGTATGTGGGTGGTGGGTTGTAATGTTGGGGGGGTATTGTATGTGTTTTTTTACAGGCAAAAGAGCTGAATTTATTGGGGCATGCCCCGCAAAGGGCCCTGTTCAGGGCTGGTAAGGTAAAAGAGCTTTGAACTTTTGTTATTTTATTAGGGGGCTTAGAGTAGGTGTAATTAGTTTAAAATTGTTGTAATATTTTTCTAATGTTTGTAAAAAAAAAAATATTTTTTGTAACTTAGTTCTTTTTTATGTTTTGTACTTTAGTTAGTTTATTTAATTGTATTTATTTGTAGATATTGTATTTAATTAATTTATTGATAGTGTAGTGTTAGGTTTAATTGTAGGTAATTGTAGGTATTTTATTTAATTTATTTATTGATAGTGTAGTGTTAGGTTAAATTGTAACTTAGGTTAGGATTTATTTTACAGGTAATTTTGTAATTATTTTAACTATTTTAGCTATTAAATAGTTCTTAACTATTTAATAGCTATTGTACCTGGTTAAAATAAATACAAAGTTACCTGTAAAATAAATATAAATCCTAAAATAGCTATAATATAATTATAATTTATAATGTAGCTATATTAGGATTTATTTTACAGGTTAGTATTTAGCTTTAAATAGGAATAATTTATTTAATAAGAGTTAATTAATTTTGTTAGATTTAAATTATATTTAACTTAGGGGGGTGTTAGTGTTAGGGTTAGACTTAGCTTTAGGGGTTAATACATTTATTAGAATAGTGGTGAGCTCCAGTCGGCAGATTAGGGGTTAATAATTGAAGTTAGGTGTCGGCGATGTTAGGGAGGGCAGATTAGGGGTTAATACTATTTATTATAGGGTTATTGAGGCGGGAGTGAGGCGGATTAGGGGTTAATAACTTTATTATAGTAGCGGTGAGATCCGCTCGGCAGATTAGGGGTTAATAAGTCTAGGCAGGTGGAGGCGACTTTGAGGGGGGCAGATTAGGGGTTAATAAATATAATATAGGGGTCGGCGGTGTTAGGGGAAGCAGATTAGGGGTACATAGCTATAATGTAGGTGGCGGTTCTTTGCGGTCGGCAGATTAGGGGTTAATTATTGTAGGTAGCTGGCGGCGACGTTGTGGGGGGCAGGTTAGGGGTTAATAAATATAATATAGGGGTCGGCGGTGTTAGGGGAAGCAGATTAGGGGTACATAGCTATAACGTAGGTGGCGGTCGGCAGATTAGGGGTTAAAAAAATTTAATCGAGTGGCGGCGATGTGGGGGGACCTCGGTTTAGGGGTGCATAGGTAGTTTATGGGTGTTAGTGTACTTTAGAGCACAGTAGTTAAGAGCTTTATAAACCGGCGTTAGCCTAGAAAGCTCTTAACTACTGACTTTTTTCTGCGGCTGGAGTTTTGTCGTTAGAATTCTAACGCTCACTTCAGACACGACTCTAAATACCGGAGTTAGAAAGATCCCATTGAAAAGATAGGATACGCAATTGACGTAAGGGGATCTGCGGTATGGAAAAGTCGTGGCTGAAAAGTGAGCGTTAGACCCTTTCCTGACTGACTCCAAATACCGACGGTAGCCTAAAACCAGCGTTAGGAGCCTCTAATGCTGGTTTTCACGGCTACCGCCAAACTCTAAATCTAGGCCTATGTGAACCATGTTTAAGCCATGTAATACAAGTCACACTCTCCACTTTGCACCAATTTTGACGTAACACTTTTCGCAACCAATTATGATGAAAACTCCTATACAACCCACACACTAGTGAATTTTTCAAACACTTTTGATTGGAATATGCATAATCACATGATTTATGAAATCAGCCAATCTGATTCAAATATACATTTTTAACTATCACTAACGAATCAAATTGCTCGATACTTGTGTCATTGATCACTCATCAGAACTTGTAAGTGCCATTTGTTACATTGTGTATTATACTTTAAAAGTATGTATATGTGAATTTAGAATTAAAGATAAACATTGATACTAACATTAGGACACACAGTGTGATATTTTAGACAAGGATTTTAAAATTCGAATTGATGTTTGATTCAATATAATCTTAAAATGATAGCTCAAAGGGATAGCCCACCTAACATTAAACTGTCATGATTCAGATACAGCAGAAATTAAAATCACCTCTTTACTGTTGAAAAAATGCTATTTTCAGTGTATTTATGTCTTCTCTTGAATTTCTTTTTCAGTAAGAAATGTCATCTTATATGCCAGCCCATTTTATAACACCTGTGAAGGGATGGTTTTTAAAACTAGATTGCAATCAGGAGGGGTTACACAGGTACAGAGAGAAAACTGGCCCAACTCTTAAAATATCCATTGATTGCAAATAAATACATATGATACCCTGATTACATGTTATATTGGCAATCATTCCTGCTGGGAATAATAATACATTTACACTATTGTAAAAAACCTGCAGGTATAATTAACGTAACTTGTAGAGTCTTATAATATGTTTATGTTAAGAGCACAACTGCTGTACTTTAGTAGTAAAATGGTTGTTTGTTTCACTAGGCTTAAGATTTCCTATTGAAAGAGGAAACTAAGTAGTCTGTAGTGAAATATTAAGGAGATGAAGTTAGGAAACAAAGTCTCCGGATTAGGTACAACAATGAATCATGTACGAACTAGCAGCTGTATATCAGAGTGAGAGGGTGGTACGTTCTGAACTCACAGGTAGTGACTCTGGAAGGATGACAGTCCGTGTAACACAAAATATTAGTCACAGTCTTGAGGAAATACCTTCTTCCTGTTGCGGATAACCAGCAAAGAGAGCTGCTACTGATCCGGCGTGTAAGAGAATGAGCCGGTTGAGGTTGCGTTACACATGACATCACAGATGTAGGAGTGGCCTGTCTCCGGTCACAGAGAAACTTCACAATCGATCAGTAGTAAGCAGATAAAGATCCGCAGTAGAAAAGCTTAAGTTGAGAGCAACAGTAAGATGTTGGAATACTACTTAGAATTCAGCAGGCATTAATGTACAGCCGAGATGTTAGTAGAGCTGGCAGTTGATGTTAATGACAACCGCTGCTATGAAACAGGATAAGTGTCGGAATAAGACACAGATGATGGTAGAAACAATATCCCACAAGCTGAAGGTGGTTTCACATAGGAACGTAGGATAGGCTCTAGAAAACAAAGTTCCCAGAGGAGCTCAGTGTGCTTAGGAGAACTAAACAAAATTACTAAGCACCTGAGTCATTCAGTCAGCAGGATATGAAGACAAGGTGGGAGGGGTTGGATGAATGACACAGTCTACCTGACAACTATATACATATAGTGGTATAAATAAACACAGAGATATGAAAGACAACATTGTTTATAACAAAAAAAAATTTAAGGACGTACATATGTTTGCAAAAGATTTCTGACATAACACACACACGCACACACACACACACACACACACACACACATATATATATATATATATATATATATATATATATATATATATATATATATATATATATATATATATATATATATATATATACGTTGATTGGAGTAGCCGTGTTAGTCCAGAGATTTAGATATCAAAATAACAAGAGTATTGCATTGAGCAATGATACTTTTTTTTATTGGACTAACTATACATTTATAAGTTGACAAGCTTTCAGAAGAGTTCCTTCCTTTATCAAGTCTAAAGCAATAAATGATACATGTAATGTAATTGCTTTAGACTTGATAAAGGAAGGAACTCTTCCGAAAGCTTGTCAATTTATAAATGTATAGTTAGTCCAATAAAAAAAGTATCATTGCTCAATGCAATACTCTTGTTATTTTGATATCTATCTATCTATCTATCTATCTATCTATCTATCTATCTATATATATATATATATATATATATATATATATATATATATATATATAAATATACAAAGAGGGATCACCAGCTATAGGCTAAAGTATCAGAATAATATTAAAATACATTTATTACATTCACATAAACTAGGGTACCCTATGTACATATAACAATTTGATTGAAAACAATTAAAAAAATTAGTTAAAAACAATAGAGTTATTGCCCCTCAGGAGAGAGGGGAATACCAAAACATATAAACACAACAAATGTGTATTAAAAGTCCCACATGTTATAAAAAGTCTTAATAAGTAGTGATATCCTTAACAAATGTCATGTGTAACAAATCCGGTGCCCTTGTGAATCCAATTAATCCTTTGTGTATGATGGGGTATCCAAGAAATCAAAAATCAAAATAAAGATGGTAATCAAAAATATATAATAAAAAATAAAATAAAAATATAAACAAAAATTGGAGAAAAGTGAATCAAGTGAAAAAAGTGAATAAGAAATCCAATAGGATCCAAAAAATTGCGGTACCTGTGAAAACAAAAGTCACATAGTGCAATAACGCTAATATAAATATAAACCTAATTGAAAATAGGCTTATCCTATATGTAAACTCGAGCAGTGACTACTAATAACATGTACATCAACTTGTTTCAGCCCCAAAGCTGGGCCTTTCTCAAGATGTCTACTGCTAGTAAAAGTATGGCTTAAATAGCCTATAAGGACCAATAAAGATGGGTGTAATTTCCAGGCTTAAATTACCATTACATGTATCATTTCAACCCTCTAATGTCCTTAATAAAGATGGTAACCACTGGGTCTTTTACTTCTGGTAATTTCCCGCCTTAAATTGCCATTACATGTATCATGGCAATCCTCTAATGCCCTTAATAAAGATGGTGGTTACTGACTCTTTCACTTCCGGTATTGGACATATTATTATTATTATTATAGGCTGATTCCCCCTATTTGTTAAGTTCTGGAATTGATGATTACAAACCTTCGTAGTAAAAACTCCATATTATCATAATGGTCTGGATTGTTAATCTATTCTTAATATTGTATTCTATGAAAAACGCCACGTGGCAACTAAGTTACATCCGGATGACGTGTCACTTTCGTTTTTTCGGATAGCACGTCACTTCCGTTTTTTCGAAATGCAGGTCAATTCCGGTTCCGGCTCTGAGGTCACAGCCGGTTGCATGATGGAATTCTGGGACCTGTAGTTCTGATGTATAAAAAGGATATTGATTTATTGTCAATTTATACTAATATGCATGAGTCTACATTAAATTTAAAATAAATAAAAGATACTAATATTAGGGATTGTCCATATCAGTAGGTATATACCTCTAATGTAATTCACATTGTGAATACAATACATTTATAAGTAAGAACAATAGGATAAAGTACTATTAAGAGTTTATACAGTTGGATGAAAGGTAATGATAAAACCACATATATTTAATAGACAAAAAATCTCACTAAAAAGAAGATATTTCATAGGTAAACAAGGTTTTTTTCATTTTTGTTCATCACTTCTATTGTAAATTTCAAATCTTCCTCAGTGCCCTGCCATATCATAAAAATATCATCTATATATCGTTGATAGAGGACCAGATCCGCGCTAGCTGGGCAGGAGTCCCAGAATATGGTCTCCCACTTGCCCATATATAAATTCGCATAGCTAGGCATGAATCTGGTCCCCATTGCTGTACCACATAATTGTTTATAAAACTTATTATCAAAGTTAAAATAATTATGGGTTAAAATGTATAAAATACCTTCCATAATAAAATGTCTTTGTTCCTCTGCCATTGTATTATATTTATTAAGGAAATATTGCACAACCTCTATTCCCTCTTTATGGGGTATACTTGTATAAAAGGACGTCACATCACAAGTTACTAAAATATATTTTTTATCCCAAGTTATTCCATTTAGTATATTCAGCAACTGTGTGGAGTCCTTAAGATATGAGGCTAGAGTGCTAACATATTTTTGTAAGTTTTTATCAATATATTGTGATAAATTACTTGTTATGGAACAAATACCCGAAATGATCAGTCTGCCAGGGGGATTAATGAGTGTTTTGTGTATCTTCGGCAGATAATAGAAGATGGGAATTTTGGGGTATTCGATTTTCAAATATCTATATTCTTTCTTGTTTAGAACCCCGTTCAGTTTAGTCCCTTCTAATAGTCTATCTAGTTCTGTCTTGAATCTCATTGTTGGATGCCCCTTTAAAATCTCATAGGTATTGGAATTGATATCAGGGTTTGGTCTTTCTACTGCTTAAACTTCCTCTCTTTTTTGCATTTTATTCTTGCGCCCCCCCTCTTCCCCCTATGTGTTTTCTTTTTTGTTGTGGGGTGTTGTGGGTTTCTATAAAGTCCATTTTCCTTTTTCCCATATGTTTCTCTTTCTCTGGGAATGTGCTTGGGTCTAGCTCTAAAAAAGATTCCCTAGATGTAGAACCTTGGTTCTCTCCTCTTGTTGTGGTATTAAATTGTTCAGGTGTTCTATAGTTTTGGTCATCATTCCTAATTGTGATGAACCTATTATCTAGATTTTGGAAATTTTGTCTCCAATTTGTATTTGGGGTTTTTTCATGCTCCCGTCTTATGTTTGCATTGGGGTTATGACCATTCTTATATGCATATCCTGTATTATATCTATTGTGGGGATATGTATATTCAGATCCTTGTCTGAAATTAGTATTGGGAATATTGCCATTCTTATTAGTATATCCCATATTTTATCTATTTCCATAGTAGTTATCACTCCTTTCAGGAAATCTGTTGTTAAATCTGACATGGGGATTGTATGTGTGATTCCTATAGGGACCATGATTAGTGTTGTACCCACTATTTTCATAGTGTCTGAGGTTCCAGTACTGTCTTTGTGTTGGATCAGGTCTGACTCTATTATCATTCCAATGGTTTCTTGTTTTTATGTTATAGGAATATTGTCTTTGCATTTGTTCAAAATTATTTGCATCATGTTTTTGATTGCTTTTTTGATAAATAAGGAGATCGTATTCAGATCTGCGTCAGCAATGTATGGCGAGCCTATTGACGCCCGCGAATGCACTGAGATTGAAGCTTTGATAAATTGACCCCTAAGTGCTATTGCATTGTCTTGTTATCTTGCATTTGTTGATTATACAAATCTACTGTGTTGACTGGTCCTTTAACTCATGATTCCGGCAAGCCTGAAGGCTCGCGCGGAATTAGCTGCTTGGCGGATTGATAAATTGACCCCTTAATGTTGTGGTTTTATGCGCTCTCTCTCTCTCTCTCTCTCTCTCTCTCTCTCTATATATATATATATATATATATATGTATAAATATACACAAAGGCTGAAAAGCTTGCCCCTTCTTTTGCGTGACCAATCACGTGAGAGAATGACCTGTCAATCTCCCCGGACAAACAAACTCAGAATGATTTCTCTCCACCACCTGATGACAGCTGCTTCTTACATTGCAAGAAGCAGGCTTGCATGTGGTAAACCTCCGGAGCAGCTTACGCTGCTTCTTACATGGAGCCCAATGTGTTTAGCTAGCATTCAGTCATGCATTGCTGGTCCTTTAACAATGATTACAAAGAGAATGAAGTCAATTTGATAAAAGAAGTAAATTTGAAAGTTGTTTAAAATGTGCTATCAGAATAATGAAAGAGAAACTTGGAGTTCCATGTCACTTTAAATCTCAAAAAGAGATAGAAATTCAGTCTTAGGGGCCGATTTATCACGGCCCGAATGGGGCCGTATACCCCTGTTTCTTAAAGGGACATAATACTCATATGCTAAATCACTTGAAACTGATGCAGCATAACTGTAAAAAGCTGACAGGAAAATATCACCTGAGCATCTCTATGTAAAAAAGGAAGATATTTTACCTCACAATCTCCTGAGCTCAGCAGAGTAAGTTCTGTGTAAAAAGTTATACTTCACCTGCTCCCAGTTGCAGGTAAAAATAAAAAAAAAATGAAGAAATGAACAGCAGCCAATCAGCATCAGCAGTGCTGAGGTCATGAACTCTTACTGTGATCTCATGAGATTTGACTTAACTCTCATGAGATTTCATAGTAAGCTTCCTTTACCTGATTGGTGAAATAATATGAGAGTGCACGAGGCTCATCCCTTCAACTGTCCTAGGACAGACACACTAATATGCTGCTTAGAAGTCCTTTACAATGGGAGGTGGCTACTGAGGAACTTTTGAGGTAAAATATCTTTCTTTTTTACATAGAGATGTTCAGGTGATATTTTCTAGTCAGCTTTTTATAGCTATGCTGCATCACTTTCAAGTGTTTAAACATTTGGGTATTATGGCCCTTTAAGACCGCTGCTCCTTAAC
Organism: Bombina bombina; assembly: GCF_027579735.1. NCBI lineage: Eukaryota > Metazoa > Chordata > Amphibia > Anura > Bombinatoridae > Bombina > Bombina bombina. Next base: position 220,687,983 of record NC_069506.1, read on the forward strand.
TCGTACACCACCTCTGGTTCAGCAGACAGCAATCCGCTCGATTGTATACGATCGGGTTTATTGACACTCCCTGCTAGCGGCCAATTGGCCACGAATCTGTGATAGATTGTAGTAGAGAAAGCATAGTCGTAGAGCAAGATGTTTAGATGATTGCATGAACGTTAAAAAGGTCAGAGGTAGTGGCTTTAAAGGGACACTAAACCCAAAAACATTCTCTCATGATTCAACTAGAGAATACAATTTTAAACAACATTCCAATTCACTTGTATTATCTCATTTGCTTCAATCCTTAGATATCGTTTGCTGAAGAAATAGCAATTTACATGTGTGAGCCAATCACACGAGGCATCTATGTGCAGCAACCAATCAGCAGCCACTGAGCCTATCTAGATATGCTTTTCAGCAAAGTATATCAAGAGAATTAAAAAAATTAGATAATAGAAGTAAATTAGAAAGTTGTTTAAAATTGTACTCTCTTTCTAAATATTGAAAGAAAAAAATTGGGTTTCATGTCCCTTTAAATGCCTTTTCATTACTGCTGCATAACTATCTATATATTACATCCTAAATGTGCAAGCTAGAGACTTTCCTGCATGTCCAGTTCTTTCTATAAAGAAAGGTGAGAGGGAGATAGTGACATTAAAGATAGAAATAAGTAGTAGAAAATAAATAAGGTACCAAGCAGTGCCCTTGCACACTTCATAGTTAACTTGTGTCAAAGTTTCTGTTCTAGAACTGCCGCTGCTCAGAAGGATTAAGGTCTTGAAAGCTTATGTAGCCCTATACATTGTCCTGTTAATATACTATACTGTGTATGGTATTATCTTCAGGACCAATACAGCAACACTCACTTTGTCATGTTTATTCAGATAAGAAATTAACTATAATTCTTAATAGAGGGAACAGAACATAATGAATAACATGACAAATTGCTATCTAATTATCAGACAGTAAATTTTGCAATGATAAACCACTCCCATTTATATTTTCTTTTTTGTATGTGCTGATTCGGCTCCCTGGAGTTGCCTAGCAACTATTGAGTTTCAAACTGCCGTAATTCACAGAATTCATTGCTTGACTGCTGTAATGTCCAGAGTTATACGTATTCTTTAAAGGGACAGTATACTGTAGAATAGTTTTTCCTTTAATGTGTTTACAATTGCTTTTTTTACCAACTGCAGAGTAAAAATGTATGAAAATTTGCTTTTTAAGGTTTATTTCTGTATATTAAAGCTCTTATTTTATGTTTTGAAGCCACAACCTAATAAAATGGGTTGAGCTTGTAGCTATAATCAGATCTCATTACTGTATCACATTGTGTACATATACCAGTTTCTTTATCTTATATCCGTCCATAAAACAATCACCAATACTTGGAGAGAACAATGGAAAATCAACATTTTATTACCTTATCTCTGCTATATCCCACTGGGAGTGTAATGTCTTCTGCTGGCTGTGTTTACAAAGCTTATCTATAGCTTGGACCTGCGGCCACAAACTTTCAGAATAGGTGGGGATACCACATGCTAAATCAACTATTTCAAATGCCAATATAAGGGTAAAGGAGCTACCTGTAAACAATGTAATACACTCCAGCAGGTTAAGTGGATCATTGGGAACAAATTAAAGGGGGGAAATATTTTGAGTAAACTGTCCCTTTAACTAAGGATTTATGAATAAGCAAAAGTCTATCTATCTATCTATCTACCTACCTACCTACCTACCTACCTACCTACCTACCTACCTACCTATCTATCTATCTATCTATCTATCTATCTATCTATCTATCTATCTATCATCTATCAATCTATCATATATCTGTCTCTCTTTCTATCTCTATTTATAATAGTTCCATCAACTAAAAGCCTGATTTTTAAATGCTTATACCTGTGAATAGGCTGTAATTCTGTATATGTATATAGACTTGAAACACTAAAAACGTAAAAACTGAACTGAATTGGTTGTCATTTTTTAGGTATTTAAAGTGATATTAAACCCATTTTTTTTTCTTTAATGATTCAGACAGAGCATGCGATTATAAGCAACTTTCTAATTTACTCCTATTGTCAATTTGTCTTTGTTCTTTGGTATCTTTATTTGAAAAGCGGGAATTTAAGCTTGGGGACTGGCCCATTTTTGGTTCAGAACCTGTGTAGCGATTGCTGATTGGTGTAGCCAATGTAGCCACCAATCAGCAAGTGCTAACCAGGGTTCTGAACCACAAATAAGCTGGCTACCAAGCTTAAATTATTGCTTTTTCAAATAAAGATCTCAAGAGAACCAAGAACAAAATTATAATAGAAGTTAATTAGAAAGTTGCTTAAAATTGCATGCTCTATCTGAATCACGAAAGAAAGAAAATTGGGCTTAATATCCCTTTACGTTTGAAACAAACTGTTTGTTTTGCACCTGAATGTTATGAGCAGGGATAGGCAAGGTGTCCGTACACTGGCCCTTGCAGTGTCCGCCGCCCATTTTGCTGTGGGGAGGGAGGAGTAGGACAGATGAATGCTGGTCCTGACTCCTCCTTGAAACACGCAGTGCTACGTTTCGCAGGGTTGTGGCCACTCCCACGTGATGCCGCTTAGTACCGGGAAAAAATTACTATGAGTGAGACTGAGAGAGAGGAAAGATTCAAGAAGCAAGCTGCCACTGTGTCCCTGGAGCTTTATATGCAAAGGCAAATCACTTTAACCAGCATCTGAGGTTTATTATAAGTAGTATTTAATTAGAAAGAAAAGATATACTAAGGTTGTGATTCACAACCTTAGTATATCTTTTCTTTCTGATTAAATAATAGGAAAGGGAGAATATGTAGCGTGAAAAAAGTTAGTGGCGTGTCAAGAGACTGCTAGCTATATTGGGTTATAAGTTATGGAATAAATAAAGCCTGAGTGAAATACTGGATGTTTATCTGCATCTGTATAATAACACCCAGCTCTATACAAAGACACAGAAGTGACACTGGCACATGGATATAGCTAGAGGAGGGCAAGGTGTCCGTATACTGGCCCTTGCCAGTATACGCCGCCCATTTTGCTGTGGGGAGGGAGGAGTAGGACAGATGAATGCTGGTCCTGACTCCTCCTTGAAACACGCAGTGCTACGTTTCGCAGGGTTGTGGCCACTCCCACGTGATGCCGCTTAGTACCGGGAAAAAATTACTATGAGTGAGACTGAGAGAGAGGAAAGATTCAAGAAGCAAGCTGCCACTGTGTCCCTGGAGCTTTATATGCAAAGGCAAATCACTTTAACCAGCATCTGAGGTTTATTATAAGTAGTATTTAATTAGAAAGAAAAGATATACTAAGGTTGTGATTCACAACCTTAGTATATCTTTTCTTTCTGATTAAATAATAGGAAAGGGAGAATATGTAGCGTGAAAAAAGTTAGTGGCGTGTCAAGAGACTGCTAGCTATATTGGGTTATAAGTTATGGAATAAATAAAGCCTGAGTGAAATACTGGATGTTTATCTGCATCTGTATAATAACACCCAGCTCTATACAAAGACACAGAAGTGACACTGGCACATGGATATAGCTAGAGGAGGGCTGGTTATAGGATCAGTGGTATCTGCATCAGTATGATAACACCAAGCACTATATAATGACACAGTAGTGACACTGGCACATGGGTATAGCCAGAGGAGGGTTGGTTATAGGATCAGTGGTATCTGCATCAGTATAATAACACCCAGCGCTATATGATGACACAGTAGTGAAACTTGCTCATGGGTATAGAAGGGCTGGTTAAAAGATCAGTGGTATCTGCATCAGTATAATATTACCAAGCACTATATAATGACACAGTAGTGACACTGGCTCATGTGTATAGGAGGGCTGGTTATAGGATCAGTGGTATCTGAATCAGTATAATAACACCAAGCACTATATAATGACACAGTAGTGACACTGGCACATGGGTATAGCCAGAGGAGGGCTGGTTATAGCAGTGATTTTTAACCTTTGTTTTGCCGTGGCACACTTTTTTACATTAAAAAATCCTGTGGCACACCACCATCCCAAAATTTTAAAAAAATCACACATTGTAGCCTAATACAGCATATATATATGCACATACACACAAACACACACATACTGTATGTATTGTGCTGTTATGCCATGCTTCCTACAAACTACCCCTGCATTGGGAGTAAAAAACAGGCAAAGTTTAAAAAATATGTCACACTGTTGTCAGTCTGCCGTGGCACACCTGAGGATCTCTCACGGCACACTAGTGTGCCACGGCACACTGGTTGAAAAACACTGGGTTATAGGATCAGTGGTGTCTGCATCAGTATAATAACCACCCAGCTCTATATAATGACACAGTAGTGACACTGGCTCATGCGTATAGCCAGACAAGGGCTGGTTATAGGGTCATTGGTATCTGAATCAGTATAATAACAACCAGCACTATATAATGACACAGTAGTGACACTGGCACATGGGTATAGCCAGAGGAGGGCTGGTTATAGGATCAGTGGTATCTGCATCAGTATAATAACACCAAGCACTATACAAAGACACAGTAGTGACACTGGCTCATGGGTATAGCCAGCACTATACAAAGACAGAGAAGTGACACTGGACATGGGTATAGCTAGAGGAGGGTTATAGGATCAGTGGTATCTGCATCAGTATAATAACACCCAGCGCTATATGATGACACAGTAGTGACACTGGCTCATAAGTATAGCCAGAGGAGGGCTGGTTATAGGATCAGTGGTATCTTCATCAGTATAATAACACCCAGCACTATATAATGACACAGTAGTGAAACTTGTTCATGGGTATAGAAGGGCTGGTTGAAGGATCAGTGGTATCTGCATCAGTATAATATTACCAAGCACTATATAATGACACAGTAGTGACACTGGCTCATGGGTATAGGAGGGCTGGTTATAGGATCAGTGGTATCTGCATCAGTATAATAACACCAAGCACTATATAATGACACAGTAGTGACACTGGCTCATGGGTATAGGAGGGCTGGTTATAGGATGAGTGGTATCTGCATCAGTATAATAACACCAAGCACTATATAATGACACAGTAGTGACACTGGCACATGGGTATAGCCAGAGGAGGGCTGGCTATAGGATCAGTGGTGTCTGCATCAGTATAATAACACCCAGCTCTATATAATGACACAGTAGTGACACTGGCTCATGGCTCATGGGTATAGCCAGAGGAGGGCTGGTTATAGGATCAGTGGTATCTGCATCAGTACAATAACACCCAGCTCTATATAATGACACAGTAGTGACACTGGCTCATGCGTATAGCCAGACAAGGGCTGGTTATAGGGTCAGTGGTATCTGCATCAGTATAATAACAAGCAGCACTATATAATGACACAGTAGTGACACTGGCTCATGGGTATAGCCAGAGGAGGGTTGTTTATAGAATCAGTGGTATCTGCATCAGTAAAATAACACCCAGCACTATACAAAGACACAGTAGTGACACTGGCACATAGGTATAGCCAGAGGAGGGCTGGTTATAGGATCAGTGGTATCTGCATCAGTATAATAACACCAAGCACTATACAAAGACACAGTAGTGACGCTGGCTCATGGGTATAGCCAGAGGAGGGCTGGTTATAGGATCAGTGGTATCTGCATCAGTATGATAACACCCAGCACTATTTGACACATTAGTGACACTGGCACATGGGTATAGGAGGGCTGGTTATAGGATCAGTGGTATCTGCATCAGTATGATACCACCCAGCACTATATAATGACACAGTAGTGACACTGGCACATGGGTATAGCCAGAGGAGGGCTGGTTATAGGATCAGTGGTATCTGCATCAGTATGATAACACCCAGCACTATATAATGACACAGTAGTGACACTGGCACATGGGTATAGGAGGGCTGGTTATAGGATCAGTGGTATCTGCATCAGTATGATACCACCCAGCACTATATAATGACACAGTAGTGACACTGGCACATGGGTATAGCCAGAGGAGGGCTGGTTATAGGATCAGTGGTATCTGCATCAGTATAATAACACCAAGCACTATATAATGACACAGTAGTGACACTGGCTCATGGGTATAGCCAGAGGAGGGCTGGTTATAGGATCAGTGGTATCTGCATCATCTGTATAATAACACCCAGCACTATACAAAGACACAGTAGTGACACTGGCTCAAGTGTATAGCCAGAGGAGACCTGGTTATAGGATCAGTGGTATCTGCATCTGTATAATAACACCCAGCACTATACAAAGACATATAAGTGAAACTGGCACATGGGTATAGGAGGGCTGGTGGTTATAGGGTCAGTGGTATCTGCATCAGTATAATAACACCCAGCACTATATAATGACACAGTAGTGACACTGGCACATGGGTATAGCCAGAGGAAGGCTGGTTATAGGATCAGGGGAATCTGCATCAGTATAATAACACCCAGCACTATATAATGACACAGAAGTGACACTGGCACATGGGTATAGCCAGATGAGGGCTGGTTATAGGATCAGTGGTATCTGCATCAGTATAATAACACCCAGCTCTATATAATGACACAGTAGTGACACTGGCTCATGGGTATAGCTAGAGGAGGACTGGTTATAGGATCAGTGGTATCTGCATCAGTATAATAACACCCAGCACTATATAATGACACAGTAGTGACACTGGCACATGGGTATAGCCAGAGGAGGGCTGGTTATAGGATCAGTGGTATCTGCATCAGTATAATAACACCCAGCTCTATATAATGACACAGTAGTGACACAGGCACATGGGTATAGCCAGAGGAGGGCTGGTTATAGGATCAGTGGTTTCTGCATCAGTATAATAACAACCCAGCTCTATGTAATGACACAGTAGTGACACTGGCACATGGGTATAGCCAGAGGAAGGCTGGTTATAGGATCAGTGGTATCTGCATTAGTATAATAACACCCAGCTCTATATAATGACACAGTAGTGACACTGGCTCATGGGTATAGCCAGACAAGGGCTGGTTATAGGGTCAGTGGTATCTGCATCAGTATAATAACACCCAGCACTATACAAAGACACAGTAGTGACACTGGCTCATGGGTATAGCCAGACAAGGGCTGATTATAGGGTCAGTGGTATCTGCATCAGTATAATAACACCCAGCACTATACAAAGACACAGTAGTGACACTGGCTCATGGGTATAGCCAGACAAGGGCTGGTTATAGGGTCAGTGGTATCTGCATCAGTATAATAACACCCAGCGCTATATAATGACACAGTAGTGACACTGGCTCATGGGTATAGCCAGAGGAGGGCTGGTTATAGGATCAGTGGTATCTGCATCAGTATAATAACACCCAGATCTATATAATAACACAGTAGTAACACTGGCACATGGGTATAGGAGGGCTGGTTATAGAATCATTGGTATCTGCATTTGTATAATAACACCCAGCACTATACAAAGATTCAGAAGTGACACTGGCACATGGGTATAGGAGGGCTGATTATAGGATCAGTGGTATCTGCATCAGTATAATAACATTCAGCACTATATAATGATGTTTTTAATTTGAAATGTACCTTGGTGTCCTTCGCTAAGTTCTTTACTTTAGAAAATGTCCGCCACAGCCTTGGTTCGTGTCTATCCCTGGTTATGAGGTTCAACAATTGATTTAAGTGCATAGTGTGGTTTCATAGTACAATATTTGTTTAAAAAAAAACACCACTTGGGGGGGCGGAGCCTACAGCTGTTGCGGAAGGACATATATGTGAAGAGCTCCTGATTCCTACTTGGTTTTAACTATATTTTTTTCTCAAAAAAATCATAATTTTGTTACTGACATATTAGTTAAAGTGCCCTGAAGGTACCCTAGAGGAGTCGGTGAGACACAATTGCATAGACTGACCTTCCTATGCTCCTCAGCTAGACCGCATTGAAGCTGACCGCATGGCAAGCAGGCCTACTCTGTGACTCAGTTACTCTTTGTCGTCGAGGCTGACGCACATATAACCCCCCCGGGATTTGTGTATTCTGATTCTGGGTTATAAGCAACACAAAGTTGTTGCCCTTATACTATCTCTAAGAACCACCTCATCATTTCCAATAAGACACCTGAAAACAGTACTGCCTTGTGCAATGGCGATGACAGAGGCAATTATACTGGAGTTCAGCAAGCTCCTTGAATTTCACCAGGCAGCCTTCACAGAAATGCTTAATGAAGCCTGCAGCTCGATCCGGGAAGCTATACATAAGGGGTGCAACAGAGGAGCATCAGATTGGGAGCTCCGTATGAGTGGCGAGTTCTTGGAACCCCAGCACTCAACATATTTTGTCCCTCAACATTGCGATGCAGAAGCAGACCAGCAAGCCTCTTGGGACTACTCACAGATTGCGGGTGCACTCCGGACCTTCTGGGATCAGCCAGAGCAGAACGGCAGCAAATCAGATCCAGTGGCCCAGATTGGGGAGGTAGAGCCCAGACATAACCTCCTGTACCCAGTTGAGGCCGCGCCACTTCCAATGACAGGCGGAGTTAATAGACAGCTCCAGAACTTACAGAGTGCTGCAAAGCTGACATGCCGGATCGTTATCGGTGAGGCAGAGGCTTTTGGAGCTCAGCATGTCGGGCTGTACGGGGCAGCTGTTTTCCCGTTGGGCTGCACTGACTCTCTATGGGATCTGGATCCATTAACGCCCTGCAGGGAAGAAACCCGATTCCAGAAAAATGCGCTGCCCTTTCTCTTAACCCATGTGGCTCCCAACGCATCATCCACCGAGCAGCTGGAAACGGGACCTATACATACCCGAAAGGAATGGTCTCCAGTTCTACTTGACATGCTGCTGAAACCTGGATGCCTACTTCTTTGTGTGACAAAAGCTCTTAAGGTTGGTGTTGGCTGATCACAGCGCCTCTTAGCCCACATCTTGTGGAAAGAGGGGTCTGACCGGTGAGAGACTGACTGCTTCCCAGATCCTGGGGGAAATAATAATTACCCGATTGACTACAGTCATCTCACTATAAGGATTGTTCCCCAGACATGTTTTGCCATCCATCTGCGGTGGGACAGTGAACTGATTGGGGTGTTCCTTTTTAACCTCCTCTGCCATTTATTAAAAATTCCACGTTGAGGACTACTGAGCTTGATGTCTAAGAATAATATAGGAATAGAAGTTAATGCTAGTTGATTTCATACATTGTTTAATATGTTGCATGTTGATGCTTGCTACAGAGCACCTAACTAGTATTAGTGATTACCTAAATTCATTAGAAGGGACTAAATATGGTGCTCACTTTATTCATTAACTGTTTATTCTCGACAGGTTGTTGCCAGGTCCCTGTTATCTATAAATTGAATGTTCCAGTTAAAGATGTCCCTGAATGTCTTTCTGATGAGTAATCTGCAGGTTGGAACCTAATGTTACAAATTTTTCACATTTTAGTTAACTATGCATAGGAGATCTTTCCCCTTCTTACAGCTTATTTTATGAATTAAAACGCAACATCCCCTTTACTGAATAGTTTTATAGACCTATGCCCTGTAATGACTGCAGTTGCTTAATCAGAATTTATCTTTATTTTTAATGCTGCGGAGGGTGCTGGTTTGGCCCCGCTTTAGTTCATAACTATTCCATTTATATCTATGCATATGTTACTAATTCTAGCTCTTCTCCTATTGCAAGCACAGCTATTGTTGCTGCGCTGCCAGCAACCAAGGTAGTGCATTATGTGAACAGCTAAATGCCTTGTCCCCATACCATACACAAGACAATCTCCAGCTTACACCAAGGCGAATCATCTAAACTACCCTCAACCCTAGATAACCCTCTCCTTATAAAAATTGATTGTATATGGAGTCAGCAAGCCCACTAATAAGAAGCTCCTTCAATGAGGTGGTCCAAATTTTCAAACTGTCAATAGTTTAAATCTTTACATTTTCATACTATTAATTGTTATTGTATATAGTTTCAGGGGTCCAAAAGTGGCCCACTTGGTTGTATTATCTCTCCCCCAAAGTTCCCTATCCTGTCATAAAACCCTTTCTAAGGGGTCCAAGAGTGGACTCTTGCTGTCACTGTGGGAAAACAGTCTATCTGGCATCACTATATGTTGAGGGGATACACTTTAATAGAAAACTTGAGGTTTATTTTACTTATACATTCAGGTGAATTGTAATTATGTCTCACTATGTATAACTCAGTGATTTGGATGTTACTGTCTTTTCTGGAATTGTGGTATTGTTTGCCTGTCTTGTCCATTTTACAGCCTCAATAAAAAATATTTAAAAAAACAAACAAACAAAAAAAATAACACTTTTTGCAAACATTCCTCATAGGAAATAATGTTTTTTTTGCAGGTGTTTTACATGCTTTTTGGAGTTACCTAACTCAACATCCTTGACCACTTTAAAAAGTTGTTCTTATGTTTACCTAATGCAAATTTAAGAAATCCTGATTTTTCCATTTGTACTTTAACTGTCATACTTTTAATGAATTGGCATGCAATAAAAAGGAAGCCAAAAATGCCAGTGGATTGGAATGTGGCACAGACATTATAAACAATATTTTTCTAGAGGTAAAAAAGTGCTGAATGAAAAAGAAAATATGCAAAAAACATTTTTTTTTAAAAATGTTTTCTGATTGTTGATGATGGTTTAATAGGAAGTATATGATAAGTATGGTGTAAGAATAAAAAACGATCACCTAAATTACGAGTTTTGTCGGTAAGGCTGTGCGGTGCTAACGAGCAGTTTATGCTCACCGCTCACCTACAGACAACGCTGGTATTATGGGTTTTTAGAAACCCGGCATTAGCTGCAAAAAAGTGAGCATAGAGCAAAATTTAGCTCCACATCTCACCTCAATACCAGCGCTGCTTACTGTAGCGGTGAGCTGGCTAAACGTGCTTGTGCACGATTTCCCCATAGGAATCAATGGGGGAGAGCCAGGTTAAAAAAAAACTAACACCTGCAAAAAAGCAGCGTAAAGCTCCTAACGCAGCCCCATTGATTCCTATGGGGAAAATACATTTATGTCTACACCTAACACCCTAACATGAACCCCGAGTCTAAACACCCCTAATCTTACACTTATTAACCCCTAATCTGCCGCCCCCAACATCGCCGACACCTACATTATATTATTAACACATAATCTGCCGTTCCGGACACCGCCGCCACCTATATTATACTTATGAACCCCTAATCTGCTGCTCCCAACATCGCCGACACCTACATTATATTTATTAACCCCTAATCTGCCACCCACAAAGTCGCCCCCACTATATTAAAGTTATTAACCCCTAAACCTAAATCTAACCCTAACACCCCCTAACTTAAATATAATTTAAATAAATCTAAATAATATAACTATCATTAATTAAATTGGGGGCGGCAGATTAGGGGTTAATATATGTAGGTAGGTGTCGACGATGTTAGGGACAGCAGATTAGGGGTTAATAAAATTTAAGTAGTGTTTGTGATGCGGCAGGGCGGCGGTTTAGGGGTTAATATACTTTTTATAGTGGGGCGATGTCCGGTTCGGCAGATTAGGGGTTAAATATTTTTTTTTATTGTTTGCGATGTGGGGGGGGGGGGCCTCGGTTTACGGGTTAATAAGTAGTTTATGGGTGTTAGTGTACTTTTTAGCACTTTAGTTAAGAGTTTTATGCTACGGCGTTAGCCCATAAAACTCTTAACTACTGACTTTTAAATGCGGTACCAGTCTTGACAGGAGAGGGTGTACCGCTCACTTTTTGGAAGACTCGTAATACCGGCATTATGCAAGTCCCATTGAAAATATAGGATACGCAATTTACGTAAGTGGATTTGCGGTATTTCCGAGTCTGGCCAAAAAAGTGAGCAGTACACCTGTTATTTCAAGACTCGTAATACCAGCGTTAGGAAAAAAGCAGTGTTGGGACCTCTCAACGCTGCTTTTTAAGGCTAACGCAAGACTCGTAATCTAGCCGTGTGGCTTTAATTACAAGTGATGCAGTATTTTAACGTGCGCCCATAAAGGGGCAAATTTGCCCATTTTCAGATGCACGTTAAATAACCAGCCATTACAAGTGGCTGGTTAATGCTACTGCGAGCACTTTGCGCTAGAATTCATTACCAGATATCAGATAAAAAAAATGTAAGGTTCCTTTATTAAAATAAAAAATTGTAGCATCTTTATTTTGTGGGGTGTTAATAAAAAGGCACCAATTGTGGTCTATTGGGACTGTGTTAAAACTGTAAATATATATGTGTATACACATATAAACACATATATGTACTAGTTGATAAGCCTGCCCAAAGAGCAGTCTATGTGTAAAAAATATAACCCCCAAACTACAAAAAATAAAAAAGTAAAAATACAGAAAAAATAAACAACACTATCCAAAAAAATAAAAAATAAACCTAATCCCTATAAAAATAAAAAAGCCCCCCAAATAAAAACACCCCCTAATCTAATGCTAAACTACCAATAGCCCTTAAAAGGGCTTTTTGTAGGGCATTGCCCTAAAGAAATCAGCTCTTTTACATTAAAAGTAAACAAAGTCCCCCCTAACAGTAAAACCCACCAAACCCCCCAAAGTAAAAAAAAACAAAAACCTAACACTAATAAACCTAAACTACCCATTGCACCATAGGTTTAATTTTTTTTATTTTGGATAGAGTTGTTTATTATTTTTTGTAATGTTATCCTTTTTTATTTTCTGTAATTTTAGAATGTAATGTAATTTTTTAAGTTATATTTTAATTGTAATGTAGTATTTTTTATGTAGCTAAGGGGTTAATTTAGGGGGTGTTAGGTTAGGGGGCTTAGTCATTAAATTAGTTTTTTGTGTTGTGGGGGTTGGCGGTTTAGGAGTTAATAGGCAAATTAGGTTTAATGCGTTGTGGGGGGTTGGCGGGTTTAGGGGTTAATAGATGTATTAGGTAGTTTGCGATGTTGTGGTTGGCGGATTTAGGGGTTAATAATTTTATTAGGTTTTTTTTCTTTTCTTTAAAGTTCATGCTGGAGGTTAGTTTTTTTAAAAATACTTATTGCGGGCGTTTTTTGTTTTTGATTGATCACACATTTCATGATATCACATCATCTATTACAGGTAGCCCTCAGTTTACGCCGGGGTTAGGTTCCAGAAGGAATGGTTGTAAATCGAAACCTTTGTTTATAATGTAAGTCAAGGGGAATTGAGGGAGTTAGGTTCCAGGCCCCTCTCAAAATTGTCATAAGTAACACCTAATAAATTATTTTTAAGCTTTGAAATGAAGACTTTAAATGCTAAACAGCATTATAAACCTAATTAAATAATCACACAACACATAATATATAATTAAACTAAGTTAAATGAAGAAAAACATTTGCTAAACAGCATTTTAAACCTAATAAAATAATCGCACAACGCAGACTTCACTTGCATTTTTTTGCAAACAGTTCTTTCTATGCATTCCAATCTGGACTGATTTATAGACAGGAAGATTTTGTTCCTTTGAAAGCTGCTCCATAGCTCAGGTCTAGCTAGCTACACTGATTAATTTAAGCCTGCTTGTGTGCTTGGCTTGCATATCTTTAATGTAACACAAGCTGACAGCTCCACCTACTGGCTATTTTAATCAATGCACTGCTTCTCAATGCTTTTCAATAGCAGTCACATGACTGAATAAAAAAAAAGGTTGTTATTCTGAAACGGTGCAAATTGAACCATTGTAAACCGAGGGCCACCTGTACATAACTAACATGAAACGACACAACACTAAATATATAATAAATATTGACCTAAAGATTGAAAAACTAATTATAAAATGTGTTGAATGCTAGATATATCATAGTTTTCAATATTTTTATTTATGTTTTTTTTTAATATTATAAAACTGATTTTAATTTAGTAGTGCATTATTTATAAGTTGTTAGATTCTGAAAAATATGTATGTAGTTTGTATAGACACTAACCATTTAAACCACTGAAAAAAATGCAAACATTAGTAACTGGATAAAGGGTTGAAAGCAGATGATTTGCAAAAGTAAAAAAAAAAAACCGAGGCCTGAAAAGTTTTTTCTACTGGATTTATATATAATTGTTGAATTATATTGATACTGTTGCAGTTAAAATGGTATGAAGCCACTGGAAAACCAGTAGATCCAAAGTAGATCCAAAAGAATCATCAAAATGGCACATAATTAAAAAGTAAACCTTATTGAAAAACAAAATAAGCATAAGAAGACACAACAGACATAGGACAGATAAATATGCATCTTACTCATTTTGTCGCCAACACAGCACTTGTTGGCGACAGGTGAACAATCATGGTATTAGCAAGTTTTGTTATGATTTCTAAGGCATTGAATAACTAGGTCTTGAGCTTAAAAACCCCAAGACAATCAATGCAAGGCACTTTGCACTGCTCTTCTAATGGATTACAATAGACTGCAATGATAATTAATTGTATTGCTTTTCAATGTAAAATTTATTTATTTAGTATTTAGCTACTTTTGAAAGACAAAGAATTAATTTATATCAGTTTTCTATGACGATAGAGAATACAGGACTTTTTGACATTTTGTTTCAGGATTTTTGTTCTTCCCATACATAGGTTTTTTAGAACTACTATTAATATGTATTGTCCTATGCAATATGTTAAGAGTAATGTATACCATGATATATAGTGTCAGAATGTATGTCATTGATGATATCATATTTCATGTGTGATGTCAGAGCTGCAATCCATGTCATTTGTAATATGAGTTCTCTAGGTTTTAAACAATTTAAAAGGTGAATATAAAAGTGCATACACGCAAACACACATATCTGGTGGGGGAAAAACAGCACGGAACAGGGAGCCTGAATTTATCTAACAATTTGCTGCTGTAGCATTGTGTAAGTAGGATGTTACTTGATATAGTACCATGTAAATATTGCTAATTAAATGTATGTGTAAAAGCAGTGCCATTTAAAATAGCACAGAAGGTTATCATTAGTCCTTTCAATGTGCCACTGTGTTTGCCAACTATGTTACAGGACCAATTAAACATAGATATTACATGAACATATCTTAAAAAAGTGGAAAAGGCAAAGAAAGAGGCGAGAAGAGGGGTATAGGTGGTTATAACGGTACTGTTATAGGGTAGGGTGTGGTGGTTGAGTAGTGGGGGTAGTGGGAGTAGGAGTGGAGGGGAGGAGGGGTAGAAGGGAGGGGGGTAAGAGAGCACCAAAGTTTTTCTAGTTTGGTCCCGCTAGGGTTTAAGATTGCTCCATAGGTCCAGCATCTCGTGATAGTAATCCAATTGGGATTTCCCTGTTTTTAGATAGTGAAAGCAATCCAGTTGCAGCAAAGCAGAAGTTTGTGAATGCCACTCTAGGAGTGAGGGGATTGCACTTAATTTCCACTGCTTAGGAATTAGTTTCTTGCGGCTATTAATTACTATAAGGAGAAGGGATGTTTTAATTTGGTTCTGCAATTTTGGTACGTTCAGGAAAAGCAGCAGTTGCATGCTGGGTGTGATGTCAATGCCTACAACCGAGGACATGGATTTAAATACGGTTTTCCAAAATTCTGCAATGAGAGGACATGACCACCATTTGTGGTACATGGTGCCTCTTTGTCCGCATCCTCTCCAGCATTTGTCGCTAATATGTGGGTTGGATTTGTGTAGACTAGAGGGGGTTAGGTACCAGCTACTGAGGAGCTTGAAGTGCACTTCCTGTGTGTTAGCAGATGAAGAGGCTTTTGTTGCTGTTTGGAAGGACTTGTGCCATGTTTTTGGGTCGTGTTCTGTGTTAATTTTCGTACTATATGCCCAAGTGTATGTTGGTAGTGGCTGTTCAACGGGCAGTAGGAGAATTTTACATAGGATGGAGACAGTGTGTCTTGGGGGAGTTTGTTGAGTGCATAGGCATTCAAAAGGGGTGAAGTCTTGTTGCATTTTGGATTTATGTCTGTGCGTTGTGATGTAATGTATAATTTGTGAATGGATAGCCAGGTAGAAAAGGTTGTTTCATCCCATTGTTGTAGTTTTTCTAGGGGCATTATGGTTCCTTGTTCGATTGCGAAATGTAAGGTTCCATCTCGCAATTTGTATGTGAGTCTTTGAGAAGAGTGTGTAATTCCTAATGGTAGGTCTATGTTTTCCCTAATGGGGAGACGTGGCGAATAGATGGATGAGATGTGTGGATTAGTGGTTATTATTTTATCCCACTCTCTAAATGTTTTCGATATTGTAGGGTAAAGGGGCAGTAGGACTGATCGTTTTCTAGCTTCTGTCCAGACTAGGGTTGTAACATTGCCCCTTCTAAATATGTAGTTATCCAATTGATCCCAAGCCTTTTGATCTGAATTGTGGCTCCAGTCTAAGATCTGTTGTAAAAATATAGCTCTTCTATAAAGATCAATGTTAGGTACTCCCAGACTGCCTCTCCCTCTTGGCAGGCACATAGTCTGTCTCCATACTCTGCTTCTCCTCCTATCCCATATGAAATTGTCTTTGAGGGTTTGCAGTTGCAGTATGAATTTTGTGGGTAGGGGGATTGGCAGGGTCTGAAAGATATGTAGTATCCGTGGCAATACGTTCATTTTAATAATTCCTATTCTAACCAGAGAGGAGAGGGGCTTACTGTTCCATGAGTTTAAAGGGACATAAAACAGTATGAACTTACATAAGTTTATGAATATATAATGCAGCCAAAGCTTACCTGCAAAGTGGTTTCTTTTTTAACCCTCATTTACCCCTTTAATCCAGGTATAGTTTTATTTGCAGCAAGCTCCCCCCCTGGACATTTCCATATATGGATGGTGCTATACAAGCCATAGCTATGGTAGAATGCACTGATAGGGGGCACAGTCACATGACACCTGACTAAAGCAGTGTACAGTATAATGCTGACGTTTTCACCAAGCATGTGACATTATCCCCATGGAAACAAGCTAGCCTCTTGGAAACAAACAATAGCAGTATCTGATGTCCCTTTTCAACCTCCCTTAATTGCATAGGTAATTATCCTCATGTGCACACTTTGTTACATGATATCTCAGGGTTTGGAGTAAGACACTGATAAGGGGGGTGGAGCAAGCTTCAATTGGGAACAGTAAAGTTTTTGCAGATTTTTGGAAATTTTATTAAAATACCTATAAGCTTTTTTTCACACTTTTTTTCACACACTGTTTTATCTCAGTTGACCCTTTTAGAATATGCACATAACTCAAAATGTTTTATGGCACTTTAAGTCTTTGGTTATTTCATTTTTAGCTGTAAGTAATTGAGGGTGAATAGGGTGTCGGATTTAGCAGTGAGGTATATTCCAAGATATTTTAGTTTATCAGGAGCAAGTGTTAAGTGGTGTTTTGAAACAACTTGTTGGATGAGATGTGGTGGAGACGATAAATTGAACCATTTGGATTTGAACAGGTTAAGATGAAAATTGGAAATGACCATATTTATGTAAAGTAGTGTCTAAGTTGGATAGTGTGAAAAGGATATCATCAGCATACATTATAAGTTTGTGCTCTATGTTGCCAGTTTTTAGTCCTGTAATGTTATTATTGACCCTGACTTTTTGGGCCAGGGCTTCGAAGGAAAGGATGAAAAGCAGGGGGATACAGTGGGAAACCCTGTCAGGTTCCGTTGGATATGTGAAAGAGGTCTGAAAGAGTCCCATTCACACTTACCCTAGCATTGGGATCAGAGTAAAGGGAGAAGACCATGTAGAAAAAAGGGTCTCCAAAGTTCATTTTGATCATAACCACTCTAAGAAAAAGCCAATCAACTATATCAATTGGTTGAATATAGAGTTAGGGCAAGAGAGTGATGTTTTGCAAATCTATGATATGTTGTATTCTGAGGTTGTTATCCTTAGCTTCTTGACCTGGCACAAATCCTACCTGGTCTGTAGATATGAGCTTTGGGAGGAACCTATTGAATCTAGTGGCAAGGACTTTGGCCAGGATTTTGAAGTCGGTGTTCAGGAGTAAAATTGGTCGATAGCTACTTGGGCTGTCTGGGTTTTTTCCTGGCTTGGGTAGAACTGAAATATTCCCCTAAAGCATCCATTGGGGTAATGTTCTAGTGGAGGTTAGGTCGTTGAATAGAGTAAGTAAGTGTGGGATGAGGAGGGCATTATAGGTCTAAAAGTATTTGGGGGTAAACCCATCAGGCCCTGGACATTTGCCTGAGGGAAGGTCTTTTATTGCTTGCTCCAGTTCTGTCACGTTGAGGGGTGATTCCAAGGCTGCCGAGTCTTCTATGTCAAGTTTGTTAAGAGGGAGGTCTGTTAGGTAGTCTGTTATGAGAGAGTGTTTGTTAGCATTCTGTGATATCGGAGGGAAGATAGAGGTGGTTTCTAGGTTATATAATGTGTAGTAGTATTGGTGGAATACTGTCCCTTTGCTGTCCCTTATTTCCTTCATATTAATGGTCTAAAGGGAGTGTATGTATGATTTATATTTTTTATGCTGGATAGATTTAGCGAGTAGTTTGCTGGATTTATTGCCTTGGTCATAATAGAGTTGATGGAGGTATAGGGCTTGTCTTTAGGAATCAGCTGTCATAAGGTCGCTAAGTTCCTTTCTAGTTTGTGTTAATGATGCCAAGAGTCTGGAGTTATGGGGTTCTTGTTTGTGTCTATGCTCTAGCTGTTGTATTGTTTCATATTGTACTCTTTACTTTATCAGCTTTTTTGATCTAAGCTTGATTAGTTCGCCTCTAATGACACACGTATGTGCCTCCCAGTTGTCGGTACTGCAGGTGTCTGTGTGTGGGTTAAGAGTGAAAAATTCTGAGATTGCTTTACCTATTGTCTCTGTTGTCAACGGGTTTAGCAATAGGTGATCGTCTAGTCTCCACACAAATTCTGTTAGCGGGGTTTCTGGCCAAAGGAGGGTACATTTAACTGGTGCGTGGTCAGTCCAAGTTATTGTGCCAATCTCGCAGTTGGTTATAGCAGTGAGTCCTGTAGAGTCAGTGAATAAGTAATCTATACGTGAGTATTTTTTATAGATGTTGGAATAGAAGGTATAGTCTTTTGTTGTAGGGTATTGAGTGTACCAAATATCATGCAGATTTAAGTCAGTTGAAGTGGTTTTGGCCAATTTTTAGTATGCTTTAAAGAACGCTGGTCGTGCCGTTAGATGTATCTTGTTGTGAGTTGAGCAGGAAGTTAAAGTCCCCCCCCTCCAGCAAGACTGTCCCTTTATGGTTGTCTTGTAGGAGGCATGATAATTTTTTGATAAAACAATGTTGACCAGTATTGGGGGCGAATATGTTTAAGAGGGTAAGAGGCCTACCAAAGAGAAGGCCTACAATTAGAATATAACGGCCCTCAGGGTCATTGATCACTGTTGTGGATTGTAGGGGCATAGACCTGTGGAGCAGTATCCCAACCCTGTTTTTTTTTGGGGGGGCAGGAAGCAAAGAACACATTGGGGTATTTGAGGATGAACCACTTAGGTTCTTTCCCTTTTTTGTAATGGGTTTCCTGCAGGAATATTAAAGAATGATTAAGATTAGATATTTCCTGTGTGGCAATAAACCTTTTACCTGGGCTGTTTAGACCTCTGACGTTTATAGTGGTTAGAGTTATAGTATGGTCTGGGTGGGTAGGTAGTTTAGGAGGCATATTTGTGGAAGGTAACTGAAAGGGTGGTACCATGGGTGTTAATGTAGTAGGACAAGAGGAGTCGAGTTGTTTCAAAAGCTTCCGGGGGGTTTGAAATTTAGGGAAGGGGAAGGAGATAAGTGCGAGTAGGGCTCTATGGGATGGGTGGTTGTGGGTATAGGTGTAGTTGTAGATTACTGTTGTTTAGGTACAGAGGGTTTTGTTATTAACCGTAAGAACAGGGAAAGAAGATGGTACAAGTGTGTGTACTAGAGAAGAGATGTACCAGTGGGGATGTGTCCCTGTGGTGCAGGTGCAAGTAAAGATTGTGGTCTTTATTATTGGGTGCAGGGGGGTTAACTCCTACTGTCTGGTGAGGCAAGTAACTTGGTTTTAGTACTTTTAATCTTTGGTTATTAAAAGTGAGGAGGGGGGGTGACATATCTGATATAGAGGAAAGGAGTATTCTGCCCTAAGGCCCAACAGAGGATGATAGTAACATACAGTTCAACATAACTAATCATACATAAATGAACTCAATAATAGTGATAGGCTAAACATTATTTCATGCTACAAGTTAGTTTACCATAAAGAACAAGTTATGCGAGGACCTCAGTAAGGGTGAATGTTGCTTAAAACTTATAATACAACTGAGGGGGTCCTCAGGCCACTAAGCTAGGCCTAATTGTAGCCAACATGGCGATAAGGAACCTCCAAAATTCTAGTAAGTGTTCTAACCATAAACAAATATATGCTAACTTTTGAAAGAAACTGCATTTAGTTTGTTATTCTGATTTATTAGTCTGCCAGATTGGAAAGTCAGTAAGATTCAAGTGCAACCAATGAGCAGTTCTGGGTTGTGTACTTAAACGGTGTAGTGCACATTATGCTGTGGGGTCTTTTTCCTTAAACAAAAGAGTGTATATTACCTCTCCAGTGAATATGTAAATGTCTTATCTTCTCTGCTGTCTTGATTTTGGTCTCGGGTGGGTGGCCCTTGTTATAGAGATCCGGCCGGGACTTCTATTGGGATGCTTGAAGTAGTTAGAGCACTTGAAAGTAGAGATAATGGTGGTATTTTGATTGATATTGGTTAGCAAAACTGTGTAAGATCTTCTTCTGTGTGGTAGATCACGTTTTTGTTGTCTTTCATCGCTATTATGAAAACCGGGAAGCCCCTTCTGTAGGGAATTTTATGAGCATATAGGACGGAAATGATATGTTACAGAGATCTTCGTTTCTGCAGTGTCACTGGACTTAGATTGCTGAAGATCTGGATAGGGATTCCTGCATGTTGGAGTGGATATTTTGCTCTTGAGATTCGTATGTCTGCTTTGTCTCTTGGAGGGGCCTTAGGAGGGGGTCTAGCCCTCAGCACTCTATAGGCTCTTTCAATAGGAGCTTCTGAATTTGGAGTACCTTTAATGGTCTTGAATAAGTCCAGGAGATAACCCCCTAGGGCTGTGGGAGAGACAGATTCTGGTACACTTGTCACTTGAAATATATGTACACAAAATTACAATGGCACCACAACAACAATCTCCCCTGATTTCAATGGTTTATGAGGTACTAAAAGAATTAGGCCTCTAATAATAGTAATAAATGAGTGGTGCTGTGCAGAGATTCATAGAGAAATACAAATTGTGGGAAATAGAAACCCACAGAAAAAACTGCACTAATAGCACTCTATGCCTAGACTATAAAAGAGAGAACACAAAGAATTAAAACATAACTTTTAATATGAAATTTTTTTTTAAAAAAGGGACCCAAAATGACACACATTAAAACAACAAAAGAGTTGATAAAATTCTGAGTATTATCCTGATTGTACAACTATATTGCCTTTGGATAGTGATCAGATAAGATAATCAGGAAAGTAAAATGTGTGGGCACAATAGGGTACTAGTCACTAGTAAAAGGACAAACGTAAGTCCTCAGGTAATACTAATGGTTACATGTGGGAGGGCTAGACCAATCCAAAATAAAGTTGCTATTGCAATAATAGCTACTAATCAAGTAGCATTAGCTCTAAACAAGCAGAGATGGGATGTGATATAATGTATCCAAACATAAATAGTAGGGAACGTGACAGTTGCTGGTGTTGCAGTTGTTACAAATGTGATATAGATACTAATCTAATCTTGAATTTATGCCAATATTGGAGTGCTTCAACAAAAGTGTATATTTATAAATGAGTGCGTTGTGCTTCAACTCGTGTAAAAATCGATTTATTAATGTGTTGAAACCAACCCTTTATAAATACAGCCATATTGTACTGTCCTTGTAAATCGCAAAGGATTAAGGTTTCAGTTGTACACAAATAACCAATTTAAATTACTAATATAAGAAATACTTCCCCACAGTAGTGCTAGGATTGCTTATTGGAGTTACAGCCAGGGCTTTTCCCCTCCTTGAATACGGTACATATGGTTATTGGAATAACCCAAATATAAAAACTAGCGTTATGCCACCTCTAGTAAATATCAGGGTTCTGGTCTCAGATTAAATAATATTCCACACTGTTGGAACAAATTTCACAACAGTGTCACTATTAGTAATTATAAATGATGGTCTAGAATCAAGCCCGGTTGTACATTAGGTTGTTGAGAAAAACTAGGTACTGGTGAGTATCTATTGTAATATAAACGACTGTCGGTTACATATCAGATATCGGCAGGATAACATAGTAGTAAGAACAGCTGTTAGATTAGCGCTATTGTCACAACGCATTGATGTCCCTTATGTTCTCTTAAAAGAGCCGTTTAGTCATTCTGATCAGAGTATTTACGGGGAAAAGCTTTGTGATGTGCATGCAAAATCCACTATAACTTTGCGCTTGAAGCAACAGTCCACAATATTAATTACAATTTATAGTTACTCAGTGAATTGCGCCAGCGTAAGTACCATTATTAAGTGCTGTTCATTATTGTGTGTCATTTTGGGTCCCTTTTTTAAATTTCCATATTAAAAGTTATGTTTTAATTCTTTGTGTTCTCTATTTTATAGTCTAGGCATAGAGTGCTATTAGTGCAGCCCTGTTGGTTTCTATTTCCCACAATTTGTATTTTTCCAGATTTTGGTACACCCCTCACTCATAAGTTATTGCGGCGGCTACAGTTGTCTAAGTCCTCAATTTTGTTATTTAAAGATTGGATAATGTTATCTTGGGATGACATCTTGGAGGCAAGTTGCATTATGTTTGCGGTGGTTGCAGTTTGGTCTTCTTCTATTACTGGGAGCCTTTCTTTTAGAGTTGAGATGTCTCTGTGAAGTTATTTGTATAAAGTTCTAACTTCATGCATTACAAATTTTATATCATTTTGAGATGAGAGATGACTGAGATCTTCTTTGGTAACGTATTTTGGTGGTAGGTTGTCTGTGTTGTGCACCATTGCTACTGTTGTCTGTTTGCTGGCAGCGTGAGCCTCTATTGTGGGTTCTTGTGATTCCATAGGCTTCAGTAATGGCCAAGAGTCCTAGGGGTAGAACCCTTATCTGTTCTGGCTGGTTTCTTGTTAGACATTCCAGATTCCAGCAGTATAGGTGAGATGCAGTGACAAGGGTTCCCTTTGTGAACATGGTAAAGAAGTATTTTGTATTATTTTGTCTATTTGATAGACCATTTAATTGGAACTCTGTTTCAAGGGGTATGGTGTGTTTTTGTACACCACATGGAGTGTTATAAGGCCTCACTGCGTGGTATTGTCTAGATTTCAGGTTTTTAGATCTGCTGTGATTCAGATTTATAGGCCTCCAGAAAGCATTGGTTGCTAGATGTGCCGGTTATAAGGGCAGTAGATCCTTAACTTGGGCCTGAATTATGTCTGACCGTTAAGTGTTTGTTTTGTTTTGTAGCTTGTTCCCTCTCTATTAAGGGCCCTGAGCTAGATTTCCTGTTCGCCGTGTGCGTGTTAGGTGGGCTTCGATCGTGGTGTTTCTATTCTAAATCCCCTCTGTGGTGAAAGCGGATATATTTGCCGCTTTATGCTCTGTGGTGGTAACTATCTTTTCATCCAGTTGGCAGATTGAAGCAGCACTGTCATAGGTGTTGTCGGCCGTAGCACTTCTGATATTGGTGTACGCTGGTTGCTTGCTGCAGTCGAGTTGCGATCGGCAGTTAGGGTAGGTCTTTTCTTCCCTTTATATTAATTGTTGATGGTGGCATGCGGATTTGGAGGCTTACATGTCTGTTTTAATGACCTTTGCTACCCCGGGGCCTAGGAGGTCTAACTCCGTGCTCAACTACCAAAGATAGTGGCGCTAATATAAAAACAAATGGAAAAACACAATATGCCTTTTGTCTACATGCTTCTAGTAGGTGTGTTTTTTATCTGTGCATGCTATATGTTTGAATAAACAGCATTTGAGTCTTGGGATGCGCTGTTTGTGTTTACCTACCTTACAGATCTAACTCCGTGCTGCCATCGGCCTGTGTGGCTAAGCTCCGCCCCCTTTAAGCGGATTTTTAATCTAAAGTTAATCATCCGTAGATCTTAGTGTTCATTTATAATGCATGGATATGTATAATTGAAGGGACATGAAATACAAACATTTTCTTTCATGATTCAGATAGGGAATAACATTTTAAACAACTTTCCAATTTACTTCTACTTTCAAAATTGCTTAATTGTCTTGGTATCCTTTGTTGAAGAAACAGTAATGCATTACTGGGAGCTAGCTGAACACCTTTAGTAAACAATGATAAAAGGCATTTATGTGCAGCCCCCAATCAGCAACTAGTTTCCAGTAGCGCATTGTTGCTCCTGAGCATACATAGGTTTGCATTTCTACAAACAATACAAAGAAAATTAAGCAAATAAGTAAGGTGCATATAGTTTTGAAGAAAGGAGGAAGAAAAATATTAAAGGGACAGTGTAGCCAAAATGAAACATTCATGATTTAGATAGGGCATGCAATTTTAAATTACTTTTTAATTTACTTTTATAATCAAATTTACTTCGTTCTTTTGGTATTCTTTGTTGAAAGCTAAACCTAGGTAGGCTCATATGCTAATTTTTAAGCCATTGAAGGCCACCTCTTATTTTGGCAGCTTTTCACAATTAGACAGTGCTAGTTCATGTGTGTCATATAGATAACAACATTGTGCTCAGCACTGATTGGCTAAAATGCAAGTCTGCCAAAAGGGCATGGACATCATGGTTCAGCTAGAGCATGCAGTTTTAAGACACATTTCAATTTACTTTTATTATCAAACTTAGGCCTAGATTTGGAGTTTGGCGGTAGCCGTGAAAACCAGCGTTAGAGGCTCCTAACGCTGGTTTTAGGCTACCTCCGGTATTTGGAGTCATTAAAAAAGGGTCTAACGCTCACTTTTCAGCCGCGACTTTTCCATACCGCAGATCCCCTTACGTCAATTGCGTATCCTATCTTTTCAATGGGATTTTTCTAACTCCGGTATTTAGAGTCGTGTCTGAAGAGAGCGTTAGAAATCTAACGACAAAACTCCAGCCGCAGAAAAAAGTCAGTAGTTAAGAGCTTTCTGGGCTAACGCCGGTTCATAAAGCTCTTAACTATTGTACTCTAAAGTACACTAACACCCATAAACTACCTATGTACCCCTAAACCGAGGTCCCCCCACATCGCCGCCACTCGATTAAATTTTTTTAACCCCTAATCTGCCGACTGCCACCTACGTTATACTTATGTACCCCTAATCTGCTGCCCCTAACACCGCCGACCCCTATATTATATTTATTAACCCCTAATCTGCCCCCCTCAACGTCGCCTCCACCTGCCTACACTTATTAACCCCTAATCTGTCGAGCGGACCGCACCTCTATTATTATAAAGTTATTAACCCCTAATCCGCCTCACTAACCCTATAATAAATAGTATTAACCCCTAATCTGCCCTCCCTAACATCTCCGACACCTAACTTCAATTATTAACCCCTAATCTGCCGACTGGAGCTCACCGCTATTCTAATAAATGTATTAACCCCTAAAGCTAAGTCTAACCCTAACACTTACACCCCCCTAACTTAAATATAATTTTAATCTAACGAAATTAATTAACTCTTATTAAATAAATTATTCCTATTTAAAGCTAAATACTTACCTGTAAAATAAATCCTAATATAGCTACAATATAAATTATAATTATATTATAGCTATTTTAGGATTAATATTTATTTTACAGGTAACTTTGTATTTATTTTAACCAGGTACAATAGCTATTAAATAGTTAAGAACTATTTAATAACTAAAATAGTTAAAATAATTACAAATTTACCTGTAAAATAAATCCTAACCTAAGTTACAATTAAACCTAACACTACACTATCAATAAATTAATTAAATAAAATACCTACAATTACCTACAATTAAACCTAACACTACACTATCAATACATTAATTAAATACAATACCTACAAATAACTACAATGAAATAAACTAACTAAAGTACAAAAAATAAAAAAGAACTAAGTTACAAAAAATAAAAAAATATTTACAAACATAAGAAAAATATTACAACAATTTTAAACTAATTACACCTACTCTAAGCCCCCTAATAAAATAACAAAGCCCCCCAAAATAAAAAAATGCCCTACCCTATTCTAGATTACTAAAGTTCAAAGCTCTTTTACCTTACCAGCCCAAAACAGGGCCCTTTGCGGGGCATGCCCCAAGAAGTTCAGCTCTTTTGCCTGTAAAAAAAAACATACAATACCCCCCCCAACATTACAACCCACCACCCACATACCCCTAATCTAACCCAAACCCCCCTTAAATAAACCTAACACTAAGCCCCTGAAGATCTCCCTACCTTGAGTCGTCTTCACCCAGCCGAGCCAAATTCTTCATCCAAGCGGAGCAAGAAGAGGTCCTCCATCCGGTAGAAGTCTTCATCCAAGCGGGGCAGAAGAGGTCTTCCATCCGATTGAAGTCTTTATCCAAGCGGGATCTTCTATCGTCATCCATCCGGAGCGGAGCGGCAGGATCCTGAAGACCTCCGACGCGGAACATCCATTCTGGCCGACGACTAAAAGACGAATGACGGTTCCTTTAAATGACGTCATCCAAGATGGCGTCCCTCGAATTCCGATTTGCTGATAGGATTCTATCAGCCAATCGGAATTAAGGTAGGAATATTCTGATTGGCTGATTCCATCAGCCAATCAGAATATTCCTACCTTAATTCCGAATGGCTGATAGAATCCTATCAGCCAATCGGAATTCGAGGGATGCCATCTTGGATAACGTCATTTAAAGGAACCGTCATTCGGCTAGTAGGCGTCGGGAGAAGAGGATGTTCCGCGTCGGATGGAAGATGATGGCTCCCGAAGAAAGAAGATTGAAGATGCCGTTGATAGAAGACTTCATCCGGATCATGGACCTCTTCAGCTCCCGCTTGGATGAAGACTTCAGCTGGATCATGGACCTCTTCAGCTCCCGCTTGGATGATGACTTCAGCCGGATCATGGACCTCTTCATCCCCCGGCTTGGGCTTGGATCAGGACATCGGAGGAGCTGTTCTGGATCGATCGGTGAACCTGGTATGGTGAAGATAAGGTAGGAAGATCTTCAGGGGCTTAGTGTTAGGTTTATTTAAGGGGGGTTTGGGTTAGATTAGGGGTATGTGGGTGGTGGGTTGTAATGTTGGGGGGGGTATTGTATGTTTTTTTTTACAGGCAAAAGAGCTGAACTTCTTGGGGCATGCCCCGCAAAGGGCCCTGTTCAGGGCTGGTAAGGTAAAAGAGCTTTGAACTTTAGTAATTTAGAATAGGGTAGGGCATTTTTTTATTTTGGGGGGGCTTTGTTATTTTATTAGGGGGCTTAGAGTAGGTGTAATTAGTTAAAAATTGTTGTAACATTTTTCTTATGTTTGTAAATATTTTTTTATTTTTTGTAACTTAGTTCTTTTTTATTTTTTGTTCTTTTTAATTAGTTTATTAATTAGTTTATTTCATTGTAGTTATTTGTAGGTATTGTATTTAATTTATTTATTGATAGTGTAGTGTTAGGTTTAATTGTAGATAATTATAGGTATTTATTTAATTAATTTATTGATAGTGTAGTGTTAGGTTTAATTGTAACTTAGGTTAGGATTTATTTTACAGGTAATTTTGTAATTATTTTAACTATTTTAGCTATTAAATAGTTCTTAACTATTTAATAGCTATTGTACCTGGTTAAAATAAATACAAAGTTACCTGTAAAATAAATATTAATCCTAAAATAGCTATAATATAATTATAATTTATATTGTAGCTATATTAGTATTTATTTTACAGGTAAGTATTTAGCTTTAAATAAGAATAATTTATTTAATAAGAGTTAATTAATTTTGTTAGATTAAAATTATATTTAACTTAGGGGGGTGTTAGTGTTAGGGTTAGACTTAGCTTTAGGGGTTAATACATTTATTAGAATAGCGGTGAGCTCCAGTCGGCAGATTAGGGGTTAATAATTGAAGTTAGGTGTCGGCGATGTTAGGGAGGGCAGATTAGGGGTTAATACTATTTATTATAGGGTTAGTGAGGCGGATTAGGGGTTAATAACTTTATAATAATAGCGGTGCGGTCCGGTCAGCAGATTAGGGGTTAATAAGTGTAGGCAGGTGGAGGCGACGTTGTGGGGGGCAGATTAGGGGTTAATAAATATAATATAGGGGTCGGCGATGTTAGGGCAGCAGATTAGGGGTACATAGGGATAATGTAAGTAGCGGCGGTTTACGGAGCGGCAGATTAGGGGTTAATAATAATATGCAGGGGTCAGCGATAGCAGGGGCGGTAGATTAGGGGTTAATAAGTGTAAGGTTAGGGGTGTTTAGACTCGGGGTACATGTTAAAGTGTTAGGTGCAGACGTAGGAAGTGTTTCCCCATAGCAAACAATGGGGCTGCGTTAGGAGCTGAACGCGGCTTTTTTGCAGGTGTTAGTTTTTTTTTCAGCTCAAACAGCCCCATTGTTTCCTATGGGGGAATCGTGCACAAGCACGTTTTTGAGGCTGGCCGTGTCCGTAAGCAACTCTGGTATCGAGAGTTGCAGTTGCGTTAAATATGCTCTACGCTCCTTTTTTGGAGCCTAACGCTGACATTCTGTGGACTCTCAATACCAGAGTTATTTTTATGGTTCGGCCAGAAAAAAGCCAGCGTTAGCTACGCGGGTCCTTACCGACAAAACTCTAAATCTAGCCGTTACTTTGTTCTTTTGGTATTGTTTGTTAAAACGTCTACCTAGATAGGCTCAGGAGCAGTAATGCACTACAAGGTGCCAGCTGGTGATTGGTTACTACTCACTCGCCTCTTGTCATTGGCTCACCAGATGTATCCATCTTTGTCCAGTAGTGCATTGCTGCTGTTTGCAGGGATGAATATATATTTATATGTAAGCAACAATGTAATAATTAAATGCTCTCACATATTTTCTTTTTGCACATGTATGTCCCTTTAAATGTACCTCTAATATAACAAATTGAACCCCTTTGCCACCAAAGACTGAAATGCAATGTTTTTTAGCTCTATCTGGCAACCATAATGCTAAATGGTTTCCTGAGTAAAGGGATTGACGGTAAAGTCAAATTTATACTCATGCTGATTCAGATAGATTATGAAATGTTAAACAACTTTCCAATTTACTTATGTTATACAATTTGCTTCACTATCTTTGTATTGTTTATTGTAAAGCATACCTTATTCACTACTGAGAGCTAGCTATTGTTTAAAGCATACCTTATTAACTACTGAGAGCTAGCTATTGTTTATTGTAAAGCATACCTTATTCACTACTGAGAGCTAGCTATTGTTTAAAGCATACCTTATTAACTACAGAGAGCTAGCTATTGTTTATTGTAAAGCATACCTTATTCACTACTGAGAGCTAGCTATTGTTTATTGTAAAGCATACCTTATTCACTACTGAGAGCTAGCTATTGTTTATTGTAAAGCATACCTTATTCACTACTGAGAGCTAGCTATTGTTTAAAGCATACCTTATTCACTACTGAGAGCTAGCTATTGTTTAAAGCATACCTTATTCACTACTGAGAGCTAGCTATTGTTTATTGTAAAGCATACCTTATTCACTACTGAGAGCTAGCTATTGTTTATTGTAAAGCATACCTTATTCACTACTGAGAGCTAGCTATTGTTTATTGTAAAGCATACCTTATTCACTACTGAGAGCTAGCTATTGTTTATTGTAAAGCATACCTTATTCACTACTGAGAGCTAGCTATTGTTTATTGTAAAGCATACCTTATTCACTACTGAGAGCTAGCTATTGTTTATTGTAAAGCATACCTTATTCATTACTGAGAGCTAGCTATTGTTTATTGTAAAGCATACCTTATTCACTACTGAGAGCTAGCTATTGTTTATTGTAAAGCATACCTTATTCACTACTGAGAGCTAGCTATTGTTTATTGTAAAGCATACCTTATTCACTACTGAGAGCTAGCTAGTTTGGTAGCTGTAAATATGTGCCTCTCATTGGTTCACCCATGTGTTCAGGTAGCTCCCAGTAGTGCACTGCTTCTCTTTCAACAAAGGATACCATGAGAATCAAACAAATTTAATGAGAGAAGTACTTTGTTCTATATTCTATCCGAATCATGAAAGAATGTTTTGGATTGTGTCTCCCCTTCTAAAAACAAATCTGTAATGTTATTGATATTTTGGATGGAGTTTAATTCATCAATTATAATGAAGTTGTGCTATAACTTACTTATTAATATAGATATGAAATTCAAATACCCCGTGCTCCGCCGCCCTCTTTGAAAGTCATTTTTTCTTTGAGCTAACGTTCTGAATTGTTCTCCAATCAGTGTTCTAGCTACAACAAAAGTGCCTAAAGGGGAGAGTGCTGATAGGAGAACAATTCAGAGCTTTAGCTCACACAAAAAAATTACTTTTGAAGTGGGTGACGGAGCCCAGGGTATTAGAAATTCATATCTATCTATATTAAAATATGTTATAGCGCAACTTCATTATAACTGATTAATTAAACTCTATCTAAAATATCACTAACATTTCGGATCTGTTTTTATAAAGGTGAAAGTTTTCCATCACTTTAAGCCCAGGTGAGTCAATTTCAGATACTAAGCCACTGGCCAGCCCAAATATAGATATGGGCAAATAAGTTGTGAGCATTAACATTTATAAACATGTTTTGTTATTTCAAGCATTGCATTACACTATTTGTATTATAAATATCACTCAGCTTGCTTTAAAAACTGTTTATCCCCTAACATCATTTGTATTATTGTTACTACCTTTGTTTTTGATTAATGTATTTAAACAATTCTTTATTTAGACTGTTGGTTAAAAGATACGAGTGATGAAACCCAGAAGCTATTGGCAACCTCCAATCCCTAGTGTACACTTTGGATGATCCCCTTGAGATAGACACACACTTTCTTGCTGAGTGTTACTCTGTATAATGTCTCTCCTACGTGTGGATGCTAATGAGAGCCCAACATGTGGTGCAAACTGTGAATATTGATTCATCCCCTAAGTGAAACCAAGTGACATAAAACAGAATTGTGCCTAGATTGTTTAACATGGTTTACCAGAGGTCATGTTATGAATGGTTAGTTATCTTGCACAGCCATGTTCCAATGGGTTTTATATAAGCCTTAGGAGTATTCATAAGCTTATGCTCCTAAGGCACAAACTAACTTACGATTAAAGTGAGATAAGGCATGCAATTTCATGGCCACTATAACTATGTGGCAAATGTCAGAGGTATATTTCATTTGATATATTAATTTTAATAGCTGTTTTCAGCATCTGTGTGACTACAATACAAACAGATACACACAACAAAGTATATAAATAAACAGTTTTACTTGTCCTGTTACAGAAAAACCTGTAAGAAGATTGTAAATGCATTTAATATATAAATATGTACTATAATCGTGTTTGTAACGCGTCCGTTGCCAGTTGCGCACGCATCCTCAAAAGAATGTTGGCTGTGCGAGGCAGCCAAAATAATCTGCCTGGATTCAGCAAAGCTGCATTCCGAAAATGGCAGGGTGGTATTCACCTGGATGCAGCGTAGGCAAACAAGGCCTTGAACAAAAAAAACATGCAACCGCCCTCACGAAACAATGAAAAACACGTAACCGCCCGCAAGAAATAAAAAAAAAAACCTAACCATCCCTGCACGAAGTATAACAAAAAACAAAACCTTTAGGGGCAATGAATAGCTTAGGTTTTTTGAGTGTTAGGTTTTTTTATTTTGGGGGGGTTGGTTAGGTGGGGGGTTTTACTCTTAGGGGGTAATTGGTATTTTGTTTAAGTAAAAGACCTGTTTAACTTAGGGCAATGCCCTACAAAAGGCCCTATTGGTAGTTTAGTATTAGATTAGGGGGTGTTTTTATTTTGGGGGGATGTTTTATTTTTATAGGTTTACATTTTGTTATTTTACTTTTTTTTATTTTTTGTAACTTTAGCTTGGGGGGGGTTTGTATTTTTTTAAACATAGACTTATCACCTAATATATATATATATATATATATATATATATATATATATATATATATATATATATATATATATACATACACAGTATATAGTAAATAATTACACAAAAGTTTTTTTAATAAATACATTAATAAATTAGCATTATATATATTAGGTGGGGGAGTTGTATTAAGATAACACAATTGAGTTCTGTCCCATTTATCACATGTGAGTTCTGGATGTTTACAATGACCTAGGGACACTAATGGAACCAATCACTCAGAGTGACAGCTCACAGCCTAGGACGTTTAATTCATTGTGATACCTCTCACAAGAAATGCAACCTCTCTCTGCACTCTGATTAACAGGACTTATTTCAACATAGCTACAACTGATACCTATTTGTGTTGTGTGCTAATAAAGGCCTAGATTGTATAATCTGATACAAACTGGAGCAGTTATAAAAAATAATCAGACACAATTGTTGTTCATCTGAAGATGTCTAAAGGAATCAAAAGATCAAGGATTTTAGCGAACTCTATAAATTAAGCAGCTACAACTCTAAGATATTGAGTTGGCAGTTAGGATCCGCAGAAGCAAAATGTCTGTGATAAGACCATTTTTTACTTTTTTAGTATTAGAGTAGCCAGAAGATTCTGAATTTTGCCAATGAGACGGCTTTCTTGAAGATTGAGGACATATTTGGATCAAGGCATATGGTAGGGGGGACACTTTGTTGTGGGGTTCTGTGCTGGGTATTGGCCTTGGTGGATGCTTCCATGGGTGTTGGAGGTATTTACTGTGGGGTTCAGTGGCAGCTTAGAGCCTATTGTGTGTTGAGGCTTAGCCTTTCTACTGGGTAGGGAATCATGGAAATTATTTTCCTATGGAGATGTTTATAGGTCCCAAGGGGTTCTTGGGTCAGATCTTATTGGGTGCTAGTGGTCCAATTGGAAATATTGTTGCATTGCGGGGGTGTTTCTTGCTGGTGCGATGAAAAAGGGATTTGGGTGAAGTAAGGGAAGAGATAATCATGTAATACTTTTAGGGTAGGCAGGGGTTAATGCTGTACATGGTTGGGTATTAATTGTACAGGGGGTTCAGAGATATGGTAGATAATAAAGAGTTAATGTATTTGTGAAGTTTGCAATTAGTGTTAATGTAGTTTAGTCATTTAGGTATGAGGTCAGTTCAATAGGTGGAAAAAGGTTATTGTGTCAGAGGGTGGTTGGGGGATCTTTGAAATCCCTATGATATAGAAAAACACCGGTACCAATGTTATAGGTTAAAGGGACATGTGCTAGACACAATGATGTATTAAAAGCAAAGATTAGTCTAAGAATAATATGTAGATGTATTTTTACAATTGTATTAGTTGTCTAAATATTGAAAATATGTGTAAAGGTTTAGTTTCTATAAAGTACTTTAGTTTCTATAAAGTAATGGGCACCGCCATATTTGAACTTATTTTCTATTTATCTCTGTTTGTGCAAAGAAGGCTGTTTGGAAAGCTTCTTAGACGATGCAGTGTTCCACACAGCCTTGTTTGAACAGTCTCTTTTATTGTCTATGTTTATCTTTCCCTAATTGTCATCAACAGGAAAAATAGATAAGGGGAAAACATAAGTTCAAATAATTTTTATAATTATAGGAAGGGAGGGGGGGGGTAAATAATGAAAGTATAATGCAAAGACTTGTAACTACATATAATTAGAAATTTGATATTCCAATCTCATACTTATTAAAATCCATTTAATGATGAGATCAGATATTACTCCTCACAAGCGCGAGGATGCGATCGCAAGGGAGTGATATTTGTGCTCTCAACCCATAATCTCACGCTCAGTAACTCACACAGCAATAACAAAATGAGAAGAGATTATGGGTTCTTGGAAGAGCAAATATGCTCTTAACTCGTAATCGAGCCCAATGAGTGTATATCTGACTTGCAGCTAGTGTTTTAACAATAGATTAAGATGAAAGTAAAGAGTAAGGGGTTAGCACATGAATGTCAATAACTCATAATTAATTGTGACTACATTTTAGTGCCACATAAAAGTGACTTTTACAGGAAGGGTTTTGGCAATTACTGCCACCTCCTTATATTAGAGTTTGCTTAAATACCTTTAATTTTATTGCATGTGACCTAATAATTTTGCTGTCAGGGATAGCTGTAATTACTGTCTCAACCCTAATATTAGTGCTTATTCATTCTTAATCACTGTATATTTACATTTCATATGTTTACATTCCTTCTACACGACTCTGTCTGCAACTGGTAGAGTCAGCTTCCCTGCTGAATTCTGTGGGTCTTGCAGAGAGATTCAATAGTTTGTAAAAAGTAATACACAATTTCAGAAGGTTAAAATTGGGTAATTTAGATAAAATGGAATTGTTGATAAGTGGCCTGAATTAGATATTCTTTGGCATCTGCAAACTCTTATTGTTCTCTGTATAAATAAAGGGACATTGTGCTCAAAACATTATATCATGCTTATGAAAGAGTATTTACCTAAGAACATGTTTTGCTTTGTTTTTGTTTTTAAAATACATTTTGAAATTTTCTCATTTAAATGGAGGAAAATAAAAACTTGGACTTCAATGTTTCTTTAACTCTGTGAATCAAGCAATGGCCAGGCGTCAGATTAGAAAAGTGACTGAGAGATTATACTTTGTCCCCAACCCAAGAGCTGCAAGGAGCATGCAGCATAACCTGAATAAGGATTGCAGCAAATAATGGTAGTGCATGTTTTGCTTGGTGCATTATCTAAATCTGATACATATTATGGAATAGTGTGGTGCAGGTTTCCTAATCTGCACACCTTTTGGAAGGTTGCTTCAGAGCCCCACTACACAGAATAAAGGACAGTTTGCATACTTCCAGTTTATGGTTCATTCCTTGGGCACAAATTGCCTTGGTAACTCTCACTACAAAATCTTTGATGCCCTCTTGATTTATCCCACAGTACAGAGCATATAATCTTAGTATATCATCTTTATTTTTTCCTTAGTGCTTAAAGGTCTTATCATTGCCAGGTGGCAGCTCATATAGGGCATACCTCCCAACATTTCAAAATTCAAAAGAGGGACAACCCCCCCCCTCCTGGCAAAAGTTTGATATGTTGTGGGCAGGATGGGGAGGGGCTTAACGAAATGTGTTTTATGTCCTTTTAAATAAATAAAAAAGATCCCCCCGTATTGTATAACATATTTAAACTTTACTCAGTGGCCTCTGATTGGAAAAATATTTTTCAACATGGCCCTTTCCGGTAAGAAGGTTGGACACCCCTGGTATATTTATAGCATTTTTTATTAAAAAGGGACATTAAAGTCAAAAATAAACTTTCACGGATCAGATGGAACATGCAATTTTGAGAGAATTTTCTATTCTACTATTAAATTTACGTTGTTCTGCTGGGAGCTAGCTGCTAATTGGTGTCTACACACAAACGTCTCTTGTGTCACCCATATGTCTAGTCTAGCTAGCTCTCAGTAGAGCATTACAGATCTGCAGCTAAATTTAACTCTTTGCGGGTGTTAAACACACAGATATATGAATAGTGCAATAATATAATGCAAACACATTCAGAGGACTGACAGCCTTTGGCCCAGGTGGCAAACAGAACCCTGTGTCCCAGGTAGAGCAGCACCTGCTTTAGTTTTATGTTTGATATTAAAAAAACAAAACAAACAAGGGAAGCGAGTAAATAGCGGACATATAGTACATATAGTTATATAGTAGATATAAAGCCTCTCACAAACACGTTCATCCTTGGATTCACCAGTATAAATTAAAGTACACTGTCCCCTGCACAAACATAAACACATTTTGACATTCATGTATAGAAGTTCCCCAACAGCCATATTGAGTTATATTTCTGCTTATGGACATAGGAGCCTATAAAATTATGGGGTGACAGAAATAAAAAGCAGGTAATGACAGTGAACATGAACATGAACATTTAATTTTGGCTTTCATGTCCCTTTAAAAACAGCCTTCCATATTTATGTATTAAGAGAATAAGTATAGAATATTGAGACTTACATTACAACAAGTTTTTGGCTTATGGCCCACTTTAACATTCACTGGTGAGGTCTTGAACCCTCCCACTAAGAAAATTGGACACCATTGAACACTCTGGCCTCTAGTTATCAAGCTGTCAACCTCAAATACACTGGAATTCCGCAGCGTATTTGTGGCGAGGCTGATTCGCCTAAGTTATCAAGCCCTACACACCGGCAAAAGTAGAATTTTGTGATGTAAGCTACGATCCGCTGGACTCAGTCCGACACAGATCGATTCTTACGTCACTCCAGATGTTCCGAACGCAAGTTCGGCACAATCTGACTACTTTTGGAAGTTATCAAATGACTAGCAGGTACGCTCGGCACTTTTCCGGCCCAGCGTACCTGGATTTCAATCCGCCACCCTGGAGGTGGCGGATCCCATAGGAATCAATGGAAGTCTGACCATAGCGAAAATTCATGTTCGCTGCTGCCCGATATCCCATGTCCTATGGGAGATGTCTGCAACTAACACCCTAACATGTACCCCGAGTCTAAACACCCCTAATCTGCCCCCCCTACACCGCCGCCACTTAAATAAAGTTATTACCCCCTAAACCACCGCTCCCGGACACCGCCGCAACTATAATAAATATATTAGCCTCTAAACCGCCGCTCCCGGACCCCGCAGACACCTACATTATACATATTAACCCCTAATCTGCCCCCCCCTACACCGCCGCCACCTATATTAAACTTATTAACCCCTAAACCGCCGCTCCCGGAGCCCACCGCCACTCTAATAAACTTATTAACCCCTAAACCGCCGCTCCCGGACCCCGCCGCAACTATAATAAATATGTTAACCCCTAAACCGCCGCTCCCGGACCCCGCCGCCACCTATATTAAACTTATTAACCCCTAATCTGCCCCCCCTACACCATCGCCACGATAATAAATTTATTAACCCCTATCCTGTCTCCCCTATACCGCCGCCATCTATATTAAACTAACCCCTAAACCTAAGTCTAACACTAACCCTAACACCCCCCTAACTTAAATATTATTTTAATAAATCTAAATAAAAATTACTCTTATTAACTAAATTAATCCTATTTAAAACTAAATACTTACCTATAAAATAAACCCTGATATAGCTACAATATAACTAATAATTATATTGTAGCTATTTTAGGATTTATTTTTATTTTACAGGCAAATTTAAATTTAGTTTAACTAGGTACAATAGCTATTAAATAGTTATTAACTATTTAATAGCTACCTAGATAAAATAAAGACAAATTTACCTGTAAAATAAAAACTAACCTAAGTTACAATTACACCTAACACTACACTATCATTAAATAAATTATTCCTATTTAAAACTAAATACTTACCGGTAAAATAAACCCTAAGATAGCTTCAATGTAATTAATAATTACATTGTAGCTATTTTAGGATTTATATTTATTTTACAGGCAACTTTGTATTTATTTAACTAGGTACAATAGTTATAAATAGTTATTAACTATTTAATAACTACCTAGCTAAAAGAAATACAAAATTACCTGTAAAATAAATCCTAACCTAAGTTACAATTAAACCTAACACTACACTATCATTAAATTAATTAAATAATTTACTAGCCAATACCTACAATTAAATACAATTAAATACAATTAAATAAACTAAACTAAATTACAAAAAAAAAAACACTAAATTACAGAAAATAAAAAAATATTACAAGAATTTTAAACTAATTACACCTAATTTAAGCCCCCTAATAAAATTAAAAAACCCCCCCAAAATAATAAAAGTCCCTACCCTATTCTACATTACAAAGTAATCAGCTCTTTTACCAGCCCTTAAAAGGGCTTTTTGCGGGGCATGCCCCAAAGTAATCAGCTCTTTTGCCTGTAAAAAAAAATACAACCCCCCCAACATTAAAACCCACCACCCACATACCCCTACTCTAACCCACCCAAACCCCCCTTAAATAAACCTAACACTACCCCCCTGAAGATCTCCCTACCTTGAGCCGTCTTCACCCAGCCGGGCCGAAGTCTTCATCCGATGGGGCAGAAGAGGACATCCAGACCAGCAGAAGTCTTCATCCTATCCGGGCAGAAGAGGACATCTGGACCGGCAGACATCTTCATCCAAGCGGCATCTTCTATCTTCATCCATCCGATGAGGAGCGGCTCCATCTTCAAGACCTCCGGCGCAGAACATCCTTCTTCACCGACGACTACCCGATGAATGAAGGTTCCTTTAAGTGACGTCATCCAAGATGGCGTCCCTCAAATTCCGATTATCTGATAGGATTCTATCAGCCAATCGGAATTAAGGTAGGAAAAATCTGATTACCTGATGCAATCAACCAATCAGATTGAAGTTCAGTCCAATTGGCTGATCCAATGAGCCAATCGGATTGAACTTCAATCTGATTGGCTGATAGTAACTTTATTTAGTTGCAGGGGGTTCCGGGGGCGGCGGTATAGGGGGTAGAACAGTATAGTATAGTGTGGGTGCTTAGTGACAGCTTATCAATAAAGCTGTAAAAAAGCCGAAGAGCAGCGAGATCGGATGAGTGATAACTATCACAGTCCGCTGCTCATCGCCCCGTACTTGGTGCGCGGCTTTTTGACAGCTTTTTTGATAACTTTTGCGAATGTATTCAGGTCCGCGGCGGCGATGTGAGGCGAGCTTAGGCGAGCTTATTGGGGTTGGCGAAGGCAGGTACGTACGAAGCTTGATAACTAGAGGCCTCTATCTTTATTGATATCCAAAAAAAAACCACTACTCTATCATGTGACTATTGAGTCATAAATAAAAAAGAAAACAAAAAAAAAAAGGAATTTGGTGAATGCTGCAATGGGATGTAAATCAAGAAAAGGAAATGACCTAAATGCAGTTATAATTCCAGGCTTAAAGGGATAGGAACTTTAAAATTAAATTTGCAAGAATCAGATAGAGCATGTAATGTTAAGACACTTTTAAAATCACTTATATTTTTAAATGTGCTTTATTCTCTTGATATTCAATGTTGAAAATGAATATGCAAATATCCTACATTAGTGGGAGCTAGCTGGTGATTGGTACTGGCATACATTTGACTCCTGTGATTGGCTAACTAGATGTGTTCCGCTAGCTGCTAGAGAATGAAGCATATTCCATAATTCAATTAAACATGAAAGTTGTTTAAAATTGTATGTTCTATATGAATCATAAATGACATTTTGGGGGTTTCCTGTACCTTTAACACTGCTTTATTTCACACAGTCATTGGTTGCAAACTCTAGTCACCCATTTATAACTGCTCCTAATTGGCCTCAGCAGAAAAGGAAACCTAGGTTACAACATGGCTGCACACTTGCTTTATGGATACTAAAACTTTATACTTACTTTTTAATTTTTAAACAAATAATATAATAAAAAAAATACATCAGCATATTACTCTCAGGCTAATTTTACTCTGGGCACATCGGTATATACCATATTTAATATCCATTTAAAGAGGAAAGACTTAAAAAATGGTTTAGTACCATTTTTTAAAATAAAAAAAGAGAAAAAAAAGGTTAAATAAGGATTTATTCTTAAGCATAAAAAAAGAAATAATCATTCTTATATTTAACAGTCTGAGCAATCACAGGGGGATATATCAAAACTAACCTTTCCCATTTTCCTTCCAATTATTTCTGGAGTCCAGTAGACTTGCATAGATGCAGCCTCTCACTTTTTGTCGCCGTATTAATTAGGACAAATTTTCTAAGCATGCATTTTCAGCACGTTGATGTAATAGACTCAAAAAAAATATATTTTTCTCTTTTGATACAATTTTACAAGTTGCTAACATTTTAAAATTATTTAGGCAGGGCCGGTGTTCTGTATTATTTGCCGACTTCCTTACATTCCCCTACCTCTGGACACACCTACCAAATTATTACAAAGCATTGCTACAATAAAGTGAAAATGACACTAAATAGCACGCATGCGCCCATGCCACGGTCGGCAAATATTACAGAAGCGGGTCAAACACAGTTTTGGCACTAGCTGAGTCAGGTGGCATACAAATTGATCATGCAAAAAAAGCAAGGTGCTGTACGGCCAATGAGTAAATAAAACATCTAACATACAAATTGATCGTACTTATGTTTTCTCTGTATACATAGTTACAAGCCCCTACACAATTTGGGCACTAGCTGGGATCGTACCTATTTTACATAATATTAATATTTACAAACACTCTGGGGGACATCTAAGCACTTGTGTACATCTAAGTACTTGTAACTAAGTACTTGTAGATCTAAGTGCTTGTAACTATGTATATTGTTAAAACATAAGTACGATCAATTTGTATGCCACCTGACCCAGTTAGTGCCAAAACTGTGTTTGACCAGCTTCTGTAATATTTTCCGACTGCGGCATGGGTGCATGCGTGCTATTAGGCGTCATTTTGCACTTTATTGTAGCAATGCTGCAGTGAGCGCATGCGTCAACAACCGGCTTTGTAAAAATTTGATAGGCGTGGCCTGAGATAGGGGAACGTAACGAAGTCGGCAAATAATACAGAATACCGCCTCAAAATATTGTGCTGACTGGGTCCAAGAATGAAATGACAGCCCCCAGCTGGGACATTACTGACTAGCTAGCATGTCAACCTACTAGCCTGACCGCTGACCTTACTAAACCTGTCTACCTGCATGCACCTAATGCTTATGACATTAGGGAAGAGAGTCACTTGTCCTACCTTGAATGTCACCTCTGACTGGTTCTGTGTATTTGTGTATAATGAAGTTATGCTGCTGGGAGCCTGCGACTTCCCACATAGAGACAGAGGACAGGAGTGGTCTGGGTCTGACAGTGACTGACTCAGTGTCAAGTGCTGCCTGCAGTGGGACCATTGGACTTATTTGGTCCCACAGTTGAGCCGGCCCTATATTTAGGTATAAAATCTTATTTACTTTGGCCAAAGCATGGAGTTTGCCTTTCCCACATCAAGGCAGATTACGCAGGTGAGTGCTACTCTTATGCATTTCACTTTTTGATACATTTAAAATTAATTATACTGTGCACCCAGATCTTAGTTGTTAGCAACCTATATAGAGTATCTCTAATAAAAAAAAAGGGGTGGACTCAGTTAACCCCCAGCAAATTAACCCTTTCAGAGATAAACAAGTGGGAGTCTGATACTTATATACATGCTTCATGTTGCAAAAAACATAAATTGAAGGATATTTTCTGGGCACAGATCCTGATCTCTAATGGGAGGCTGTGACGGAATTTCTAGTCCACTGAGATGTTTGTCATGCTATTTCCTCTCGCACAGTTTTTGGATTTAAATTACATGAAAAATAAAAAATTAAATTGATTGCATTTCTTTCCCACTGTGCATAATTAAACATTTTATGGAAAATTAAAATTAGAATTCAATGCCCATTTAATTATACACAGTACAATAAGTTTGCAATACAATTTTATTATTTTTCCTGGCTTTCCTGCAATTTAAATTTGATCATTGTAGTCTTTACACTGACTCTGGAAAGGCCGGCATTCAATCTATAGAATTCAGAACTCTTCAGGGCCATTTATGTGATCTGAGGGCAGATGTGGTCATATGGCTGACACAGGCTTCATTGCCATGGCTCCAATTGAGGTATAGTTTGGGCATGTAACTGACAGAGGCTGTGAGCAGTGGTGTCTAATAATGGTAAATGTCTAACATTAGCTGCTAGATCATGAGCTCTGATCTGAGGTCCGATCACAAACCTACTTTTCCCATGAACAGTTACTGGCCATTCAGCATATTGAACAGCTGACAAACACACTTATGGGTAGAACAATTCTGTGATCATGTGACAGCATACCTTTGCGTACACATGATATGCAGCAATATATTTTCTGAGGTAAATTTCTCTTTATGAGTGAACACTGGTGGTAGTGACAGGCACAAGATTGGTGAAAATGCCAAAAGTATCAATATAGCTTATACCCAGAAGTGCCAAAAAACATAAATCTTGCTCAGCTTTTC
Organism: Bombina bombina; assembly: GCF_027579735.1. Taxonomy (NCBI): domain Eukaryota; kingdom Metazoa; phylum Chordata; class Amphibia; order Anura; family Bombinatoridae; genus Bombina; species Bombina bombina. The sequence goes on from NC_069506.1 coordinate 220,729,990, forward strand.
TACATTTATGAGATTTTGACTGATAAATGAAATGCAAAACTTTTTAATAAGTTAGACTCTGTTTTATTGGTATTAATAAATTAAAATGCAACATTCAATATTTTTTTTAAATTTAATACTGCTGTTTTCTTTTTAAATCAGTACCTGTCAGTTAATCACTGGTTACGTTTGAGTAATGATATGTGCACATAGCTACTCAAATGTTTGTTTTCAGCTACTGTTTAAAATCAGAAAGTTACCAATGCTTGCAATGAAAATTTACATAATTTAATGACTGTCTGCTTAATCATATTTATGCATTAGATTTTCTCTGATGAAAGTTTAGCTTTGGTGGGGAAAATTTTTTGGTTATTGTCTTATTGCGTGTGTGTTAAAGGGATAGGAAAGTCAAAATTAAACCTGCATGATTCAGACCGAGCATATAATTCTAAGTCACTTTCAAATGTGCTTCATTCTCTTAGTATCTCTTGTTGAAAAAGAATACGCAAATATCCTACACTAGTAGAAATTAGCTACTGACTGGTGCCTGCACACACTTATCTCTTGTGATTGGCTAACTAGATGTGTCCAGCTAGCTGCCAGGAGTGCAATGCTGTTTCTTCAGCAAAGAATGACAAAAGAATGAAGCAAATTTGATAAAAGAAGTAAATTGGAAAGTTGTTTAAAATTGTATGTTCTATACTCAGAAAGAGCAAGCAATTTAAAACAAAAGGTTTCTGACTTTACTTCTTTTATCAAATTAGCTCCATTCCCATGATATTCTTTGTTGAAGAGATAACTAGGTAGGCATCTGTAGCACTACATGGCAGGAAAGAGTGCTGCCATATTGTGCTCTTGCAAATGAATTTCATTCTTCTAAAACTGCTGACATAGTGCTGCAGACATGTGCACACTCCTGAGCTTACATCCCTCGTTTCAACAATAGAGAATTAAGCAAATTTGATAAAAGAAGTAAATTAGAAAATTGTTTAAAATGACATGCTCTATCTGAATCATAAAATTAAAAAAACAAAGTTTCATGTCCCTTTAATACAAGTGTATTGCAAAAACATTTTTATTTAAAGGAACATTAAATACTAAATTAAAGGGACACTGTACCCAAAAAAATTCTTTCGTGATTCAGATTGAGCATGAAATTTTAAGCAACTTTCTAATTTACTCCTATTATCAAATTTTCTTCATTCTCTTGGTATCTTTATTTGAAATGCAAGAATGTAAGTTTAGATGCCGGCCCATTTTTGGTGAACAACCTGGGTTGTCCTTGCTGATTGGTGGATAAATTCATCCACCAATAAAAAAGTACTGAAACCAAAAAAAGCTTAGATGCCTTCTTTTTCAAATAATGATAGCAAGAGAATGAAGAAAAAATGATAATAGGAGTAAATTAGAAAGTTGCTTAAAATTGCATGCTCTTTCATAATTACAAAAGAAAAATTTTGGGTACAGTGTCCCTTTAATGCTAGATAGAATGATATAGCCTCAGACTATTTTTTTTATTATATTAGTTTCTAACATAGTTTCTAACATAGTTTATAATACATTATATATTGGTTTATTATATTAGTTTAGTTTTAATATTGAAAAATAAGTATAAAGTTTCAGGTCCATACAGCAATCAGTGCCACCATGTTGTAACCTAGATTTCCTCATCTGCTGAAGCCAGATATGCACAGCAGTAAATAATTCACTAGAGTGTGTAACTAATGACTGTGTGGAAAATATCAGTGCTGAAAGTTTGAAGCCTGCACTTCCACTTATAACTTGAATTGGAAAGCACCAATGTTAAGAGTTAAATTACAGAAAAAGGGGACAAATAATGAATGATATCATATTGCAAAGTTTATTTTTACTACACATAATTAAAAATATTATAGTGCAATCTCAATGTATCTTTAAAATTGATTAAATTATTAATTTACTTTTTAACAACTATGTCCCTTTAATGATTGTTTTGCACTAAACTAAGGGACTAGGAAGCAGAGATCTAAATTGTCCATCAGCTTATGAGATAGTTTTCATATGAAGAGAGAAGCGCTCTACCAGGAATGAACAACAGCTCATCAGCTAGTTCTTTGGTGATTTACCACCCGTAAGCAGCCTCTTTTAGACCAGTGTGCTTTTCACAGAGTAAAACTTTCCTGAAGTATTTCAGTCTGATCCCCCCAAGTAAGGTCAGTCCAGCCCCAAAATACCAGGCAATTCTCCTCTGAACAAGGAACATGACAACCACAGATGATCGTTTCGGCCTCCTATGGGCCTCGTCAGTGAGGTGCAGCCACATTCCTCTAAGCACACTGGGCAAGGAGTCCACGTCTGGTTTCCCCCATCACCCATAGGGAGACTTCCCCTAAGGTCAGTCCATCCCCGAAATACCAGGCAATTCTCCTCTGAACATGGAATATGGAACATGACAACCACAGATGATCGTTTCGGCCTCCTATGGGCCTCGTCAGTGAGGTGCAGCCACATTCCTCTAAGCACACTGGGCAAGGAGTCCACGTCTGGTTTCCCCCATCACCCATAGGGAGACTTTCCCAGGGTCATATTAATTTGCATACGAAGAGAGAAGCGCTCTACCAGGAATGAACAACAGCTCATCAGCTAGTTTTTTGGCAATTTACCACCCGGAAGCAGCCTCTTTTAGACCAGTGTGCTTTTCACAGAGGAAAACTTTCAGTCTGATCCCGCCTAGCTTGTGAGATAGACCTGATTTTGTCCTTCTACTTTTTATAATCCTGTTTCTCTAAGAACAAATTGGGACTGATAAGCAGTATTTTAACAGCTTCTTATGACTGCGTGCAACACATTTTTTACCTTCCTTTTGCGCACATCGGGTTGCGCTCATATTACAAGTTGAAAGTAAAAAGTTTGTGCGTGAGCGAAAACCTGACGCGGTAAAAAAAAATATTGTGACTGCATTAGCTTCTTCTCCCATAGAAGTCAATGGAGCACGAAAACTTAAAAAAAAACTAACACCCATACCCACTCGCTTACACAACCAAGAGCACTAAACCCAACATGAAATATTATTTCATATTCCAATGTTCTTCATATAGCAGAAAAAAAATTCTATTTATTCTTAAATGTATATATATATATATATATATATATATATATATATATATATATATATATACATGTATATCTATTCCTATAGATATATACATACCCCCCAACTGTCCCGATTTTTGCGGGACAGTCCCAATTTTAGGGGTCTGTCCCTCTGTCCCGAGTTGCTAGCCATCTGTCCCGATTTGGCCCAGGCATTTAAAAAAAAAAAAAAAAAATATATATATATATATATATTATTTTTTTTTTTTAATTCTATTGGGCCCATACTCAGAAGCAGCTGGCTTTGCTCTCAGAGGGTTAGATACCTGTTATATTCTCTGTGGAAAAGGAATGGTGTGTGGGTTAAGCAGGAGTAAGAAGGCTGTATACACTCTGACCACGGGTAATAGTGACCTCTCTAACCTACCTCTGGTAATGATGATATCTAACCCCAGGTGATAATACTAGCATGCCTTCAGTTTTATACAATGAGCAGTGCTAATACCAGGGTAACGAACAGTGGCAGCCGCAGACTGCCAGCTAATGTGCTTGCCAACCCCAGGACCCCATACAATGAATTACAGATACCCATATATGATGTAGTGTGTGTGTCTATCTGTATCCATAACTGTGTGTGTGTATCTGTATGTATAAGTTTATGCTATGTAGTGTGTGTGTGTGTCTGCATGTATAAATGTAAGCTATGTAGTGTGTGTATGTGTATCTGCATGTATAAGTGTGTATCTGCATGTATAAGTGTATGCTATGTAGTGTGTGTGTGTCTGCATGTATAAGTTTATACTATGTAGTGTCTGTGTATCTGCATGTATAAGTGTATGCTGCATGTATAAGTGTATGCTATGTAGTGTGTGTGTATCTGCATGTGTAAGTGTATGCTATGTAGTGTGTGTGTATCTGCATGTATAAGTGTATGCTATGTAGTGTGTATGTATCAGCATGTATAAGTGTATGCTATGTAGTGTGTGTGTATCTGCATGTGTAAGTGTATGCTATGTAGTGTGTGTGTATCTGCATGTATAAGTGTATGCTATGTAGTGTGTATGTATCTGCATGTATAAGTGTATGCTATATAGTGTGTGTGTATCTGCATGTATAAGTATTTGCTGCATGTATAAGTGTATGCTATGTAGTGTGTGTGTGTCTGCATGTATAAGTGTATACTATGTAGTGTCTGTGTATCTGCATGTATAAGTGTATGCTGCATGTATAAGTGTATGCTATGTAGTGTGTGTGTGTATCTGCATGTGTAAGTGTATGCTATGTAGTGTGTGTATCTGCATGTGTAAGTGTATGCTATGTAGTGTGTGTGTATCTGCATGTATAAGTGTATGCTATGTAGTGTGTGTGTATCTGCATGTGTAAGTGTATGCTATGTAGTGTGTGTGTGTGTATCTGCATGTGTAAGTGTATGCTATGTAGTGTGCTACTGTGCATTTTTGCTGACTTTAAAGGCCAGAATCTAGAATATTAATGGGGAATGCAGAGAGTAGTTTTAAAGAATGTATTAATAAATGTGCAATTAAGATAAAAATATTTAGCAATGTCTTTGCAAAGCCTAATTAAATACAGCGCTCACATAGCCATACCAGTGGTTTGAGCTTGTGTTTGATTTGCTGCCTAAGTGTATTAAAATATATGACTTTATTTAGAATTTTATTTTTATTACTTTGGTCTTATGATTTTTTTAAGCCCCGCCCACCACATTTCATTTTTTTTGCGGGGGGGAGGGGGGGTGTCCCTCTTTTGAATTTTGAATTTTGAAATGTTGGGAGGTATGTATATAGGTTAGGTATAGATATGTATTTTTAATGAACATTATTAGATATATATAGAAATATATATTTAATAATACAAAGTAATGTAAAATATGCGTTTTGCGCATTGTGTTTCGCAATTTAGATTTTAATACTATTGGGTTAGCTCACATGTAAACTTAGTAATCTTAAGGCGCTTTATTTAAATATTACATATAAAATATGAAAAAAAATATGAAAAAATATTAAACATACTGTAAAATGTAAAGATAAAGGGGCCATTTTATAATATGGCGGGCGGACATGATTCGTGAAATGCTTGTGCAATGCCGCCCCCTGCACATTTGCGGTCAATTGGCCGTTAGCAGGAGGTGTCAATCATCCCGATCGACAAGCTGGAAACATCGGGCGAATTCAGCAGCATTCGCTTCTTGTTAAATCCGGCCTATAGTCTATGGATTTTTTTAGAATATTTAACCCAAACCAGAGAAAAGCGCTATATAAGTTGCTATTATTATTATTATAATATACATATCTCTCTCTAGATTAAATCCCTTTGCATACCTTTTTTTTCCTAACACCTGAGACCACATATATTGAGCCCTTATGACTTTTTAATGCATTTTTTATCAAATTATGTGTATCAGACAGTGTTATTTTGAGTGTAACTGTATTTTTTATGTTTTTTGTACAACTTTTTTGTCTTGTGTAAAAGATAACCAGATCTCTGAAGTCCCGCTAATCAATTTTTCTTCGTTCTCTTGCTATCATTATTTGAAAAAGAAGGCATCTAAGCTTTTTTTTGGTTTCAGTACTCTGGACAGCACATTTTTATTGGTGGATGAATTTATCCCCCAATCAGCAAGGACAACCCAGGTTGTTCACCAAAAATGGGCCAGCATCTAAACTTAAATTCTTGCATTTCAAATAAAGATACCAAGAGAATGAAGAAAATTTAATAATAGGAGTAAATTAGAAAGATGCTTAAAATTTCATGCTCAATCTGAATTACGAAAGAAAAAATTTGGTTACAGTGTCCCTTTAAATTTGATTGCTCTCAATTGAACGTGTTTACTTTCAACTTGTAATATGCGCTCTACTTCCAATGTGCACAAAAAGAGCCATAAAATACCCACTATTTAGGGATGCCACCTCCTCCATGTTTTCCTAGACACTTATGAGCTATACATGCTACAGGGTGTGCAGGGAGGAACATTCGTTTCTGTCATCATTACGTAAAAGACTGACATCCTAGCACGGCTATTGGTCTAGAGGTGGAAACGTCGCCTCATTGAAGAAAGCGCTGTGCTGTGGGCGACCAAAGGGGCTGAGTTAGCGATATATTTTTAAACTGTCAAAGAATAAAGGATAGTTTTTCACCTTATATGGATTGAGACTGATTCCGGACCACCCTTTTTGTCTGTTTCTTTTAGCCATATACTTGCCTTACAGATAAAGTAAGTTTAACATCGCTTTTTAGGAAACAATGACAGAAACTAATGTTTATTTTTAGGGATGGCAAATCCTAGCATTTGTTATATACTTGGATTTACCATCACTTTAAGTATCCAATATATTTGTATATATTTTACTGGACAGCCTGCTAAAATACTGGACTGTCCAGATAAATACTGAACATCTGGTAGTAACCCTATTCAACATGCACAGTGAATGCATCATTTTCTTGAATTGCAGCTCATCTCTAGACAAACTGTAGACATACCATTTGTGTCAAAATTGAAAAAACTCATTCTGAAAAAAAAAAAAACACTTTTCAAAGTACTAATTGTCTCCATCCCCTCTCTTTGTTGTATTTCTAGAATTCTTTTCCAACGCCCTTTTCCTTTTCTCGCAATTTTACCCTCTGCCCTCCGCATTTCCATTTAATTTTCTTCTGCCTCTTTCACTGCCCTAAGCTTCTAGCATTTTTTCTCATTCCCCTCTAGACTGTCTCTCCCTATCGAATCATGAGATCCTAACAATAGTTTTGTGTATGCAGGCTAAGTATGCATGCTTAGTACATATTTATTTTCTCTGTGACATCTCCTAGTCTCTTCTCATTAAGTATTATTTGAGTGATTAGCTTATTTTATCTGGGTAGCTTCAGGATGTTTATTTGCTGTGTTTCATGCAATTTCAGGGCGTTAAACTGTAATCTCTTCTGCATTTTATTTAACATGCTCTCATTACCCTGCAGTCACTGGGTATTTAAATATTGTTTTAGAATGTACGTAGTTTCTCTGTATATTTAATGTCTAGATGCAGTCTCAGATACCTGGGTTCGATATCTAGGTTATTAGCTATGGACGGGACAAATTTTACCATTAGACAAAGTGGTCAGCTGCCCATACTAATATTGTTTTTAAGCATTGTTTTTTTCTTAATACTAACTGGGGCGTGTAAATAAATATAACATTTTCAGGATTCAGATAGTGTGTACAATTTTAAAATACTTTCTTATTTACTTTGATTATAAAATGTACCTCTATTTTCTTGATATCCTGACTTAAAACAGCTCATTTGCATGGGAGCTAAGCATCTTCATTTTCATTTTTATCCTTGTTAGCATACTGAAAGAGCATACCCATGTTTTAGCACTATAAGACAGCAGTGCTTAAAGCAATATTATAGAAGCAACCTGTAGAGGGAGCTTTAGAGTGCAGGTCTTTCAGTAGCTCTGTGGTAAAACTCTATGGTAAACTATGCTGTATAGCTAGAAGCACTGTTTGATAAAGAAGATAGTTTGAACACAAACTGAAAGTGTGTCTATCTTTGGAAAAGATACATCCAAAAAGTGTCCCAAGTGTACCAAGAGAAAGAGGTTAATTTATTAACAGAAATGTATTTATAAGTGGCTAAATGTGCCCTCTCCCTACAGATCACTTCATTACATATGTGCGTCATCTCACTTGTCATCTTGTATTGTCAATTGTATTATGTTTATGTCCCTGCAACTGGTTAATCCTTTCACTCCTACAATTTCCATGCTCGCATAATCAACATTACCTGTTATCCTGTCCCTTGTTTTACAGGTGGTGTCACAGTGTCACCCTGTCCTTTGTCCCTGCAGGTGGTGCCAGCCTGGCTGCGCCCCGATCCGTCTCCATGAGGAGTAGAAGAAGATGCTGCAGCCTGAGCTGGGAGCTCCGCTCCTCCTACTGCTCCTGAGTGTCACCTCCCCGGGGGTCTCACTGCTATCATCTCTGCGTGTTGGTGAGTACTACACCCCTTTGTATCTAGAACTCAATATTATCAAATATCTTTTTGGAGAAGGGATTATCTGCCCCTTTACAAATGTATGTACTTGTATATTTAAGTATATGCTTATATTGTATTGTATTACTAAGTTTACATGACCTGCATTTTTGTACCCATTTTTCAACTTTACTCAGTCCCTTAGAATATGGTGGTGTTTTAGAAATAACACATAATAATACAAATCAAAATAAGAAATGTATATGCCCAGATACTTCTGGGGTTCCATTTGATCATGGGTGATTTCTCACATTATCTGATTTTTTTCTTTTTAGTCTATTATACTGGAGATAAAGTTTTATAAATCCTTATATTTACTTTTTGATTTATGGATTGATGATATTTAAAGTTCTGCCTTTTTTATAATGTGTTTCCTCATACTTAAAGGGACATGACACCCACATTTTTTTCTTTCATGGTTTAGATAGAGCATTCATTTTTAAACAATTTTCTAATTTACTTATATTATCTAATTAGTTTTGTTCTCTTGTTATCCTTTGGTGAAAGGCATACCTGGGTAGGCGCAGGTGCTGCCAATTGGCGGCTGCATATACATGCCGCATGTAATTGGCTCACCTATGTATATTGCTGCTTCTTCAACAAAGGATACCAAGCTAGTGAAACAAATTAGATAATAGAAGTAAATTAAATAGCTGTTTAAAATTGTATTCTTTATCTGAATCATGAATGAACAAATTTAGGTTTTATGTCCCTTTAAGTATTTGCTGGGTTAGATACTGTGCAAGCTGCTAAAATGGGCCACTAACAAATGTAGCCATTTTTTATACACACTTTGTAGTTTTGTGGGTCAGTTTAAGTGACCATATTACACCTGGGCTGTTATTTAGTGACTGCATGCTACTCCTGGTTAATAAATAGTATCAGCACCTTATGACTTGTTATAGAAACCAGGTATCAGGGACAAATACCACCTCTGTAGAGGACATAGAAAGCTTAAAATGAGCTGAGTAGGGGAAGTTATTTATACCCCCTGTTCTTCACGCAAACGGGGAGTAACAGTCCTCTTTAACCCCTTAACAACGCATGTCGTACAGGGTACGTCTTACACAAGCTGGTCTTTAAAGACCAGCGACGTACACTGGAGTTTCAAGTGGCTGGAAGCCATCCTGCAATACCTTTTTGGCACACTGATGCAGAGAGAGACACTCTGTGGCTTTATCTGCATCGGCCAGAGATGGTGCTGATCGTTGGTGGGTGGGAGCCATTGCAGGGAGGCGGGTGGGCAGCCTATCGCTGGGGAACTTCCTTCCGGCTAGCTGTACGCCATGCCGGGTGCACACGGGAGGTGAGGGGAGGGTGCGCATGCGCACGCACCCGCAATCTAGTCGCAGTACAAAAATAAAATTGTTGGAGAGATTGCTGGGAGAGGGTGGTGGGTGCAGAGGAGGGGGGGGGGGGAAGAATACTTTTTAAAAGTGATCTGGGAGGAGGAGGGGGTAGGGTATGGAGGGGGGCAGCTAAACTACAGAAAAAGTGAGGTTTTTGAAAAAAAAAAGTTATTTTATTGCAAAGTGGGTACTGCCAGTACCCAAAATGGTGGCTTATAGGTTAGTAGGGGAAGGGAGGGTTAGAGAGCTCTTTGGGGGGGGATCAGGGAGGTTGGGGGCTAAGGGGGGATCCTACACACCAGAATATGATATTTTTTTAAAAAAAAAAAATTTAATTAAAAAAAACACAAAAACTTTTATTTTAGTACTGGCAGACTTTTTGCCAGTACTTAAGATGGCGGGGACAATTGTGGGGTGGGGGAGGGAAGAGAGCTGTTTGGAAGGGATCAGGGGGTGGAATGTGTCAGGTGGGAGGCTGATCTCTACAGGAAAGCTAAAATTAACCCTTCAAGCTCCCTAATTAACCCCGTCACTGCTGGGCATAATACAAGTTTTGTGCGCAGCGGCATTTAGCAGCCTTCTAATTACCAAAAAGCAATGCCAATGCCATATATGTCTGCTATTTCTGAGAAAAGGGGATCCCAGTGAAGCATTTACAACCATTTGTGCCATAATTGCACAAGCTGTTTGTAAATAATTTCAGTGAGAAACCCAAAGTTAGTGAAAAAGTTAACAATTTTTTTTATTTGATCGCATTTGGCGATGAAATGGTGGCATGAAATATATCAAAATGGGCCTAGATCAATACTTTGGGTTGTCTACTATACTACTCTAAAGCTAAAATTAACCCTACAAGCTCCCTACAAGCTACCTAATTAACCCCTTCACTGCTGGGCCTTATACAAATGTGGTGCGCAGTGACATTTAGAGGTCTTCTAATTACCAAAAACCAACGCCAAAGCCATATATGTCTGCTATTTCTGAACAAAGGGGATCCCAGAGAAGCATTTACAACCATTTGTGCCATAATTGCACAAGCTGTTTGTAAATAATTTCAGTGAGAAACCTAATATTTGTGTAAAACTTTGTGAAAAAGTGAACGATTTTTTTTAATTTGATCGCATTTGCCGGTGAAATGGTGGCATGAAATATACCAAAATGGGCCTAGATCAATACTTTGGGTTGTCTACTAAAAAATATATATATATACATGTCAAGGGATATTCAGGGATTCCTGACAGGTATCAGTGTTCCAATGTAACTATCGCTAATTTTGAAAAAAAAAATGGTTTGGAAATAGCAAAGTGCTACTTGTATTTCTTGCCCTATAACTTACAAAAAAAGCAAAGAACATGTAAACATTGGATATTTCTAAACTCAGGACAAAATTTAGAAACTATTTAGCATGGGTGTTTTTTGGTGGTTGTAGATGTGCAACAGATTTTGGGGGTCAAAGTTAGAAAAAGTGTGTTTTTTTCCATTTTTCATCATATTTTATAATTTTTTAATGGTAAATTATAAGATATGATGACAATAATGGTATATTTTGAAAGTCCATTTAATGGCGAGAAAAACGTTATATAATATGTGTGGGTACAGTAAATGAGTAAGAGGAAAATTACAGCTAAACACAAACACTGCAGAAATGTAAAAATAGCCCTGGCCCTTAAGGGAAAGAAATTGAAAAATGGCCTTGTCCTTAACCCCTTAATGACCACAGCACTTTTCCATTTTCTGTCCATTTGGGACCAAGGCTATTTTTACATTTCTGCAGTGTTTGTGTTTAGCTGTAATTTTCCTCTTACTCATTTACTGTACCCACACATATTATATACTGTTTTTCTCGCCATTAAATGGATCATCATATCTTATAATTTACTATAAAAAAATTATAAAATATGAGAAAAAATGGAAAAAAACACACTTTTTCTAACTTTGACCCCCAAAATCTGTTACATATTTACAACCACCAAAAAACACCCATGCTAAATAGTTTCTAAATTTTGTCCTGAGTTTAGATGTTTACATGTTCTTTGCTTTTTTTTGCAAGTTATAGGGCCATAAATACAAGTAGCACTTTGCTATTTCCAAACCACTTTTTTCCAAAATTAGCGCTAGTTAGAACACTGATATCTGTCTGGAATCCCTGAATATCCCTTGACATGTATATATTTTTTTTTAGTAGACATCCCAAAGTATTGATATAGGCCAATTTTGGTATATTTCATGCCACCATTTCACCGCCAAATGCGATCAAATACAAAAAAATAGTTCACTGTTTCACAAATTTGTTCACAAACTTTCAGTTTCTCACTGAAATTATTTACAAACAGCTTGTGCAATTAGGGCATAAATGGTTGTAAATTTTTCTCTGGGATCCCCTTTGTTCAGAAATAGCAGACATATATGGCTTTGGCGTTGCTTTTTGGTAATTAGAAGGCTAATGCCCAGCAGTGAAGGGGTTAATTAGGGAGCATGTAGGGAGCTTTTTGGGGTAATTTTAGCTTTAGTGTAGTAGACAACCCCAAGTATTGATCTAGGCCCATTTTGGTATATTTCATGCCACCATTTCACCGCCAAATGCGATCAAATAAAAAAAAAAAAACGTTACATTTTTCACAATTTTAGATTTCTCACTAAAATCATTTACAAACAGCTTGTGCAATTATGGCACAAATGGTTGTAAATGCTTCTCTGGGATCCCCTTTGTTCAGAAATAGCAGACATATATGGCTTTGGAGTTGCTTTTTGGTACTTAGAAGGCCGCTAAATGCCGCTGCGCATCACATGTGTATTATTGCTAGCAGGGAAGGGGTTAATTAGGTAGCTTGTAGGGAGCTTGCAGTTTTAATTTTAGCTTTAGTGTAGAGCTCAGCCTCCCACCTGAAACATCAGAACCCCTGATCCCTCCCAAACAGCTCTCTTCCCTCCCCCACCCCACAATTGTCCCCGCCATCTTAAGTACTGGCAACAACTCTGCCAGTTTTAAAAAATAAAATACCCTTCTCCCACTTTTATAACAAAATCTTTTCTGTAGTGTAGTGGTTCCCACCCACTCCCACAGCCCCCTGTGCGCGCCCCCATCTGCCCCACCCCCTCTACATTACCCGGCCCATCGATGGCGGCCCACCCGCCTCCCAAGTCGGCTCCCACCCACCAACGATACCGGCCACAATTGGCTCTCTCTGCATCGGATGGCCAAGGGGTGTTATTGCAGGATGCCTCGATATTGAGGCATCACTGCAATAACCGGAAAGCGGCTGGAAGCGAGCAGGATTGCTTCCAGCCGCTTTAAACCCCTAATGTCGTACAGGGTACGTCGCTGGTCTTTTAAGACCAGGTTGTGTGCGAAGTACCCTGTACGACATGCATCGTTAAGGGGTTAAACGAGGACTAGAATATAGAATTACATTTCAGGAACTAGATCCAAGGGAACGTTTTATAATTTTAAAAATAAATTTTGGAAAATGTCTAATTACTTTATGTAATGTACCTGTATATGGACCCAATAATATTGATGAGAATTTTTGGGAACAATTGAACAAAAATTGTTTAAACACGCAAACTCAATTTTAATTGTTGCAGGCGACTTCAATATGGTGTTTAATAATATTGATAGATTGCAAACAATAAATCATCAGGGGGTAAGGATCTGTAAAAAAGCTGTTAGACGTCTCAAAAATGTCTGCAGTACACTTAAGATTAAAGACATAATGGATAATCCTAATAACCATGCCTTTTCTTGTGAATCTAAACAGTATAAATCTTTCTCCTGTATTGACTTTTTTCTAGCTTCAGACAAAGTATTTGGCCTCAATATAAAAGCGCAGATTGGGGATTTCACTATATCGTATCACGCACCTAATTCATTGGATTTGATGTGGGGAGATTCGAGTTTTGAGCCTGCTAGAAGCTATAACTTTCCCCGTTTCCTATTTAATAATGTTGACTTTAAAAAACGGCTTGTTGCTATATGGCACTAATATGCTATACAAAATAATTCTTGCCATAAGAAAGGAGGTATTTTGGGAAACGGCCAAAGCTGTTATTAGAGGGGAAATAAAAAAAATGCACCATTAGATTGAAGAAAAAATATTATGCCAAGGAAGTTGAATTATCAAACTATCTCAAAAATAAATATAATGCGTATTCAACCTTGCCTAATCAGATGAACTGGAATTGCTATATTAAGGCTAAACAGGAATGGGAAATCATTAATATGCAGAAAATGTCAATCCAGGAGCTTAGATCCAGAGCTAAATTCTAAAGCTATGGCAATAAGATAGGGAAGCTTTGAGCTAAATGTGTTAAAACTCAGGAGTCCTATAAATGTATAAAGGCTATCATTAAAGATGGAATTAGGCTAACTAATATTGAATCAATTATTTCAGAATTTTTTAAATACTTTAAACATTTGTATGCTGCCCCACAAATAAATGATTAAAATAAGTTTTGGCAGAGAATTTTGTTGCCTAAGCTGTCCATGGAAGCGATAGATATCTTAAATGCACCTATTACGGAGCGAGAAGTCCATCAGGCAATAGACAGACTTAAACTAGACAAAGCACCCGGCCCAGATCTTCTGCCTGGTGAGTTATATAAAATCCTTAAAATCGAAGTAACCCCTACTCTCTTGAATCTTTTTAATTACTATTTTTTTAATGGTAAACCCCATCTTCTTATATTTCTGCTTCTAAACTTACATTAATACCCAAAATGGGCAAAGATTTGGAGCTAATGGATTCATACCATCCAATTTCCTTGTTAAACTCAGACTATAAATTAATGACAGCTATCAGCGCATAGACTTAAATTAACTCTTGACTCTCTGATACACGTGGATCAGGTCGGCTTCATGATGCATAGAAATCCCTCTGCTAATATTCTTAAAATTTTCCTTTCATTGGATTTTTTGAAACCTCTAATACTAAATCTATTCATGACCTTGCTATTCTCTCTGTTGACGCTCAAAAAGCGTTTGACTCAATTACGTGGGACCATTTATTCTTTACAATGAGGCAATTTGGGTTCAAAGACCAATTTTTAAATTGTATTAGGTCCATATATGCAAAAGCTTCCTCTACTTTATTCATAAATGGTTTGCTTACAGATTCTTTTCCTATGGCTAAGGGAACGCAACAAGGCTGTCCTAATTTTACACTTCTTTTCAACTTGGCCATTGAAACTTTGGCCATAATTCTTAGGAAAATACTAAAGGGGATCTCTCTTGGAGATAAGCATCTCAAGTTATTACTATATGCAGATGATTTGCTGTTATTCCTTAATAATACACAAATAGAGATACCTATGATCTTAGACTTAGTTTCAGAAGTTGGCTCATGTTCTGGGTATAAAATCAATGTCTCTAAATCAGAAATACTTTGGATTAAAACACCAATACAAGATGGTCAACCTCTCCCCTTTAAAATTGTTGAAGAATATATTACATATCTTGGAATAAAAATTGGTACAAACCCTCTGAGCTGGTATAAGTTAAATTATTCCCCTCTATTCTTGAAAACTAAAATAGATCTGATGACATGGGCTAATTTACCCCTTTCAATTACTGCAAAAGTCACTTTAATTAAGATGATTGTATAACCTAAGCTTTTGTATTTAATGCAAAATATTCCCACGCTTATAACTAAAAAAGATGTTAAGTTTCTTGATAACTCAATCAGGTTATTTATTTGAGGGTCTGGTAGAAGTCGTATAGCTCTGGGAAAAATAGCTCAACTAAGGAAATTTGGGCGACTAGCATTACCCATAATATCTATCTATAAATGTATCTGTTTAGCTAAAGTAGCTATGGACTGGCTCACTGGAGGGGATTATGTTGCATATCTAGAAGTGGAACAAAAATTGGTTTACCCTTTTTCTTTAACTGCCATATTACACTGTCCCATTAAGCTTATCCCTAATAAAATTACGAAAAGGCACATCATATATTATATTATTAAAGCTTGGCAGACTATTATAACTATTTTAAACTGTAATCCCTTTATTTAGGATCTAGTACCAATTGTGGGGAATCCGCAATTTATCGGCAGTCTCAATAATAAGTTGTTTAATAGATGGGCTGATTCCGGGCTGGTATATCGATGGCAATTTAATGAAAGTAATACCAGAGTTTATACCTTTGAGACTCTTAAAGATCGCTATAGTCTAAGGAATACAGATTTCTATGCATATCTTCAAGTACGTCACTGTTTTTTTGAAATAACGAAAGACTTTAATATGGTATAGTTGGTCACATCCAGGTGTAAAGATGGGTCTATCTCTTTTTAAAATGGGCAAGCACTCTATTAGCAATTGGTATAAAATTATATTAACCAATATTGGTGAGCCCAATGTTCTGGATATTTGTCTAAATTGACGTTCTGTTTTCCCAGCAATAGACGTAGATAAGGTGAAACGTAGTATTGTGAGTGTGGAGAATGCTACACTATCTGCAATAAGGTGAGAAGCTAATTTTAAACTAATAAATAGGGTATATATACCCCCTTCTAGACTAAATAAATGGTACTCTCTTTCACAAAATGTCTGACCCCAATGTAGTTCACCTGAAGCCGATCTGGTCCACATGTTTTGGAGCTGCCCAAAAATACAACAACTTGGCATCATATTCAATTTTGGTTGAGGAAAATGACAAGTTGTAATATTATTCAGGAGAAAAAGCATATATTTTTTTGTTAGATAAAAGGGATGAGTTAAATAATATTGATTTTATTAATACAACTATTTTGGGAGGGAGATACCTTATCCTTAGGAATTGGAAGAATAAAAGGAACCCACTATTAATAATCTAACGTCTCTGTTGTAAACACAATTTATAATTGAACAATTGGACAGTTCTAATAACTCGGAAACACAGCAGGATAGATTTTGGTATAAAATGGCTGGAAATCCTTAAGCTATATAGGAGTAATCTTCAGAGACAACTTATGACCCCTTTTCAATACTTAGGGATGAATTGATAAGGAGAATAGGGCTTCAGATGATCTATAAATTTCCTTCACCCCCCACCTGGGTTTTTTTCCCCTCTCTTCTCTTTCTCACTCGCCAGGATTCTTTCTTCTATTGTAAATGGTAGAGCTACTACGTATTTTTTGTACAAAGATGCTGTTTTCTTTTTTTTGTTCTTTTCTATAGAAAGGTTGTAACATTTTTCTTTACTTATGTCCTTACATTTGGAACAAATTATCTCATGTTGGTATAATATTAATGATTTATGTCAAATGGTACAGGCATATGTAATGATATTATAATATCAACTTATACTACTTTGTTCTAATGAAAAGATACACTGTATTTCTGGAATATGTATCACTGTATCTTATTTTCTTTTTTTTTTCACAGTATATACAGTATGCTTGTATTTATGTGTATAATGGATGACCTTAATACAAATTTATATTGGAAAAAAAAAACACTACCACCTCTGTTCAATAGTGGACCTACTCAAGAGGGGGGCTCTGGTGCAAGATTTGGGGGCCTCCCAAATGTAACTCAGTAGTAAGCAATAGTAATAATATACATGCTGCTTTTTGAGTATAAATAGATAGATGAATAAATGGGCCTGCACTAATTAAAGTTTCTCCTGCATTAGGATTGTAAACGTTCTGCACATACCTATTTATAGACTGGCTGTTTGGGCCCCGGTGCCACTGTTGTTGCGCCCCTGCCTCTGTTTCCTATGTATTAGTGGTATAAACCTTAAAAATGACAAGCAATCCCCCTCTGACCCTCCTGCAAGTTAAACATTACTATGAAACTCCTCAAACCCCCAGTGCATTTTCCTAAAAACCACAAGACCCTGTAGACCTCCAGCACCATATAACCTTCCTGAAAGCACCACAGAGCAATTTAAAGGGACAGTAAACACTATGACATTGTAATAAGATGTTTAATTTATGAGTAGTAAAATAATGGAGTACATTTTCATTATTTATTTTGCATCCTTTTTCTGTAATTTTGAGAATTGAAAGTGCTACATGTCTGTCTCTAATTGGCCACACACACACATTTGATCTGATTAGGATTTTGCTAACAGTTTCCAGTAACATGTTTGGACTGGCTCCTCCATGTAGAGAAAATGGCAAGAACAGTTGAAGCACTTAAAGGGACAGTACACTGTAAAATAGTTTTTCCATAAATGTATTTTAAATGACTTGTTATACCAACTGCAGAGTATAAAATATTTGAGAAATTGCATTTTTGGGTTTATTTGTGTATCTGAAGTAGCTGGTTTTGTGCTTTGAAACCATAGCCTATTACAATGAGTTGAGCTTCAGGTAATATCAGATCTCATTATGTTATCACTTTTATGTACATAGACTTGCTTCCTTATCTTATATTTGTCTGGAACACCAAAGCTCAATACATAGAGAGAACAATGGAAAATTATCATTTTATTACTTAACTATCATGCCCCCCACTGAGGGTGTAATCTCTTCTGCTGGCTGTGTTTACTTAGGCTTGTCAATAGCGTATACGCCAGTATCAAAACTTTCAGTATAGGTTGGGAAACCACAAGCTAAATCAGCTATTTCAAATGCTGAAATAGGAGTAAAGGAGCCACTTGCAACCAATTTAATACACTCTAGCAGGTAAAAAGGATCATTGGGAATAATTTAAAGGGGAGAAAGTTTTTGGGTGAACTGTCCCTTTAACACATTTCCCAAAAATTCACACTTACATAGGGCTTGATTATGAGTGGCGCGCTAACAGTTGCGTGCAAGCAAAAAGGGTTTTTTTTGCGGCTCTTTCTTAAAAATACATTTAAAAGTACAGTTACACTCGCAATAAAAATGTCTTATAATTAAAAAAAAATGCTTACAGATATGAGGTCTCAGGTGTTAGAAAACATAGATATATACATACATATACATGTCTAAATATGTGTATGTATATATATAAATATATATATATATATATATATATATATACATACAACAACATTTAAAATTGGGGGGAGGTAAAATGTGAGTTTAAAATCCTCCACTACGCACAAAATATAGAGAAAATAATTGTGTAGTTCATTAACAAATCTAGACAGGCCAGAATACTTTATTTCCCCACAGAAAACCTCTGCAATACATTGTTTCTAATGCAGCAACGGATTCTGGATAAGATATGCAAATTAGGTTCACAATTTTGTGCGTAGTGGAGGATTTTAAACTCACCTTTTACCTCCCCCTAATTTTAAATGTTGTATTTTGCCCGAAATCAACTTCACCCTGCAGTGATTCAAACCTTCTCCCAGCTGATGATTAGCAATAACTACGAAACAGTCTGTCCTGGGATGGTTATGAATCACTGCACTAACCCTAGCTAAGCTTATAAGCTGTGTGAACAGCGATGCTTTGGCGTTAAGGGAATCTGCTGAAAATCAGACTTGAAGTAAAAGGGTGCGTTATTGTGAACCTAATTTGCATATCTTACCCAGAATCCTTTGCTGCATTGGAAACAATGTATTCCAGATTTTTCTGTGGGAAAAACAAGTTTTCTGGCCTGTCTAGAGTTGTTAATGAACTACACAATGAGTTATTTTCTCTACATTTTGTGCGTAGTGGAGGATTTTAAACTCACATTTTACCTCCCCCTAATTTTAAATGTTGTTGTATTTTGCCCGAAATCAACTTTACCCAGTAGTGATTCAAACCTTCTCCCAGCTGATGAGTAGCAATAACTACGAAACAGTCTGTCCTGGGATGGTTATGAATCACTGCACTAACCCTAGCTAAGCTAATAAGTTGTGTGAACAGCGATGTTTCTCATTAAGGGAATCTGCTGAAAAGCAGACTTGAAGTAAAATGGTGCGTCATTGTGAACCTAATTTGCATATCTTACCCAGAATCCTTTGCTGCATTGGAAACAATGTATTCCAGAGGTTTTCTGTGGGAAAACAAGCCTTCTGGCCTGTCTGTTAATGAACTACACAATTAGTTATTTTCTCTCTATATAAATATATGTTTATATGTTTGTACATATACAGTATATTTATGCATTTATATCTGTATATATCTATTTACAGATATAAGAACCCCTTATTAGCAAACCGGCAGTGCAGTTATCACTCAAGACTCCCCACCTCAAATTTAGTAGCTTTTTTGTTTCCAAGAGCAGCAAAAGAATCTTCTTTAAATGATCTTCCAGTGGGGTCTAACTCCTCCTGGGTGACATCCTCTATTCATAAGGGGAGGGGGCTCGACATGGGGGCCTAATGTCAAAGCTAAAGCCTACCCATTATTCAGGTTAGGTAATTCTAATCTAAATAATAGGTTGGCTAAGTTTTGACATGAGCTTGCCTTTTCTTTTACATAGAGGAAGATAGAAGAGGAGCTAGACAATAATGAGGGATCATTCAAGAGAATCTTTATCCATGCTGTTTTTGGAAAAATATATATAAAATATCCAAGCAATGAATCTGATCATCAACTTCATCTACCTGTGTTCTAATGTGAATTACATGAATCCCAAACATAAAGCACTCTCAGGGTGTTTTTAATTTCCAATCAGTGATTTATTAACGTTTAGGGATAGGTTTAATTTGCCCCCCTGATCAGATATAGTTTCTGATAAATGGGCCAACTAATCCCTGAATTATTAATATATATACTGTATATATATATATATATATATATATATATGTGTGTGTGTGTGTGTGTGTGTGTGTATGTGTGTAAATATATATATATATGCAACACACAGAACCCTGGCACTCACCAGCCAGCACACAGCAATGTTTAAAAAAGCAACAATGGGAGAGTCGGTTGCATTTGGCGCCAAACAGTTCAAGCCCGGGACCACATCAAGGTATTTTCCTTCCTGGGACCCTAACCAGCACCTACACAATGCATACAAACAAACCAACTGGGAAACTCCCAGGGTAACACAGGCCTTTATAATTTCCCTGAGTGCATACAAAACACAGGAAAGGACTGCACTCTCAGACCAGGCCGGGTACCCATCCTAAGTCACTGTAAACTCCACAGCCCTGACTTTCCCATTTTTGATTTTAAACATTGCTGTGTGCCTGTTGGTGAGTGCCAGGTTTTCTGTGTGTTGTGTTGATATTTTTTTGTAAGTTTCCGTATGGGCCCGGCTTGCCATCCCATTATAATTTATCAAAGGTGTTTAATGTGGTTGAGGGCCCTGTACAGGCCTCTTGAGTCCCTCCACACCAAACTTGTCAAACTATTTGTTCATGGGCCTCACTTTGTCCACAGGGGCACAGTCATGATGAAACAGGAAAGGCTTTTCCTAAACTGTTGCCACAAAGCTGGAAGTACTCAGTTGTTTAAAATGTACTTCTATCCTGTAGCAATAAAATGTTCCTGCTCTGGAACTAAGGGACCTAGCTCAAACCCTTCAGTACAACCCATTGTACTGCCATTGTATGTCTATAGAGATTTCAAGGTTATGTGCTGGAACCTGTTAGCAACGGGTGTGGCTGAAACATCTGAAATCAATTATTAGTGGGGTATCCACATACTTTTAGTTATATGTTTTTTTCCCATATGGTAAGGGTTAATTGTGCTGGAGAGGTCACAGCTAGGGTTAACTTGTGTTCAGTGTGTCAGGGTTAACAGTTACAATTAAGCTGCAATGTGGGTCTTAGTGGTGTTCCTATTTACTGTTAAACTGCACTTTGGGTCTAGGACCCTGAGGTTATGCTTAACTTGCATTATGGGGTTGAAGCTAGAAAAAATGTTATTGTAACAGTTTTGCCTTTAGGAGTCATACAGTTTCTAAAAGAGGTCACTACCTTTGCAAGATATCTATACTGGCAGTATCATTAGAAGAGCACTGACGCGCCCCTGTATGCCTCAGCTCGCCTGTGGCGGGGCGAAATTACCCGCAGGTAATTAACATTGCACACGAGCGCAATTTTGCGCTCGGGTGCAATCCCGCCCCCTGCCCGCGCACAGCCAATCACGCGCGGGCAGGAGCTGTCAATCTCCTCAGTCGCACTCGACCCAGGAGATTTAATTTCGCCACAATAGAGGTGGCGAAGATGTTAGGGAAGCAGCGGTCTGGTGACTGCGGCTTGATAAATCGCGGCGAACAAGTTCTTGTGAGAACTTGCTGCCGCAGGGGCTTGATAAATCTAGCCCTCAGTATGATAGTTGGTGAACGATCACAGATACACAGTGTTTTTAAAGGGATATGAAACCCCATTTTTTTTTCTAAATCAGATAGAGCATTTGATTTAAAAAAAAAAATCAACTTTCTAATTTTCTTCTATTTCCCATTTCTGGAGCACTATATGGCAGCAGTTTTGCAAGAATGTTTATCCATTTGCATGAGCACTAGATGGCAGCACTATTCCCTGCCATGTAGGGCTCCAGATACCTATCTAGGTATCTCTTTAATACAAAACATCATGGGAACAAAGCATATTTGATCATGTAAGTAAATTAGATTATTTTTTTTAATGGCATGCTTTGGGGCATATTTATCAATGTGCGAGCTGACATGATACAAAGTAGCGTATCATGTCCGCCGCACATCGATAAATGCAGACAGCACACAATTGCCGCACATCGTATCATATCCGCCGCACATTGATAAATGCAGACAGCACACAATCGCCGCACATCGCCACACAATTGCCGCACATCGTATCATATCCGCCGCACATTGATAAATGCAGACAGCACACAATCGCCGCACATCGCCACACAATTGCCGCACATCATATCATATCCGCCGCACATTGATAAATGCAGACAGCACACAATCGCCGCACATCGCCACACAATTGCCGCACATCGTATCATATCCGCCGCACATTGATAAATGCAGACAGCACACAATCGCCGCACATCGCCACACAATTGCCGCACATCGTATCATGTCCGCCGCACATTGATAAATGCAGACAGCACACAATCGCCGCACATCGCCACACAATTGCCGCACATCGTATCATGTCCGCCGCACATCGATAAATGTAGACAGCACACAATCGCCGCACATCGCCACACAATTGCCGCACATCGTATCATATCCGCCGCACATCGATAAATGCAGATAGCACCCAATCGCCCCCTGCACACAATCACCACTAGGGGGTTGATCGGGTTGATTTCTGTTCGCGGCCTCAGAGCAGACAGACAAGTTATGGAGCAGAGGTCTTTAGACCACGGCTTCATAACTTCTGTTTCCGGTGAGCCTGAAGACTTGCCGAAAAAACAAGGGGCATCAAGCTCCATACGGAGTGTGATAAATATGGCCTTATATCTGAATCACAAAAGAACATTTTTGGGTTTCATATCCCTTTAAGATTATTTACAAATGTATAAGCTTAATTGTCACTGTGTACTTTCTTCTGACTTTACATTATCAAGACGTGCTGAAATGGTGCTTGGTTGTAGGACATTGTCCTTATAGCAGATTATCAGCACAAGCTCGTGCAGTGTTCAGTAAAGCCCTGCTACTGTTTTATTTAGAAGTGCAATGTTCAGTAAAGCCCTGAAACATTCTGATTGCAAATGATCACAACAGGCTTAGACAGCGCTGTGCGTGCGTTTAACATGGGGGGACCTTATAACCATAGGTTATCAGTACTTACTCAAACAATGCTGCAGTCTCTCAAATAGGGGACAACTTCATGACTGCTGATTATCAGGGCCTGTTTAGGCATTGTCAGCTGTCTTTTTCGTGCACGGCATCCTCTTCATTCAGATTATCAGTGCCATTCTCTTTAAGACATATACCCCCTTGTATGTGATGCTTGGCCTTTTTTATCTGCTTTGTTAGTGTCTCATTCCTTTTATGGGGCATGGTTATTACACAGCTGCTTCCCTCCCTGATTTATCCTATTGATTCCACTGATGAATGTTTGATGTGTCCTCCTCCCCCAGAACAAGACGCCCATTCATCACTTATATCACCTGACTACCCTTCTGACCTTAGACTACTGCGGTCAACTAAAGGAAAGGTTCAAGCTATGTGCCTATGCCACTCAGTAAGGGATTCTGTGTATTTAAAGGGACATTAAACTCAATATTAGCACAATTTTGCCCAAACATCTCTTGAGTTAAATCAATAGTGCTTTTATTTTTCTACTCATATTACAAGTTAAAGGTAACATTTTAAGCAATCAAGCAAAAGTCTAAGATGCGCTAACATCTGGACGTCAGATAATGCAGGAACGCTAAATCCCTCCCATAATAGACTTCAAAGGGGGTCACTTTGCAAAACGAATTTCAGATATCGCTTGAATTCTGAGCCAAATCTGTACTAATACCCCTGCTTAAGGACTTCTTTCCTTACTTTTATACTATGGATTTGTATTGAAATGTCATTTATGTTTATATTTTGTGTTGCTCTGGCGTGTGACAACTAACTCATGACTAATATGAGCGCTAATAGCACTTCCTGTTCTATCCATTTAAAGTATAGAGCGTGATAAAGAATGCTTTATGATTCTCTGGTTAACTTTTTTCTACCATCTGCTTACAATACCAGATTGTGCACTATTGTTTGCACTCCATTTGTAACCAAGCCCTTAAGTATCAGTAATAAACAGTCTTTGTAATATACAATATTATTTAATTTTGGTCTTTTTTTCCTACTTATTTGAGATGTTGATTGAAATATGTATATTGTAATGAAGGAAGTCTTCATTCAGCAAATAACTATGTGGGAATTTCCATATGATTAAGGGCTTTTCCGCATGTACGCCCAGTTATTATTGTCTGATGTACAAGAATCTGTGTCTCTGTGTGCCATACCATTGTTTAGGAAGAGGCACATTTTGTATTCTTATGATACAGAGGATTAGCCATTGTTATTTATTATTCTCCAGAAAAAAGCATTAAAGGGATAGAAAGGTCAAAATTGAAATATACACAAGTGCATTTCAATTTTAAATAGAAGCATTTTGTATTATACTTCCAAAAGCAAAAATGTCTTTAATAAGAGTTATTTCTGTTTTTCAGTGGCATACACACATATCCTGTGAGTGCCTGTTCACTAGTATTCACCATGCCTGTTCAGATGTAATTTGTGTCATAAAAGCCACTACTGATTCTCTGAGAAGGTGTAATGTTTAAATATAGGTGCACATGGTCTCACGACAATTGTGTGTATTCTGCTGAAAACCAGTAATAATTTTTACTACAAGCATTTTTGCTAATGGAAGTGTACTGCAAAATACATCTAATTCAACATGAAATTCTATCCCTTTAATAAGTACAGTTTTAGAGAAATTTTGGGGGATGTGGAGAACTAGCCTAATAAAATTAATGAGTATAAATACAGTTGCAGTTAGGCTTGGCGTATTTCAGATCAACGTTATACAGACCAGTACCTGTTAATATTTTCATTTTGGCTCCTAACTTTATAAACTTTTATTTATCTATGGTCCGCCCAATATTCTCACTGGTTCTAAAGTCTTATAGAATTTTTTTAACCTTACTAATCTAAGACTTCCTAAAATGTGCTATTCTGAGGATTAATACTGAGCATTATAAGTAGATAAGAGAATTGGCAGGCTGACTAGTTTTATATCTTTTGTCTGCATCTACATTTCTTACCAATAAAAAAGAATTCTACACATTTTGCTTGATTAATTAATTTGTTTATCAACAAAACGGATCATATAATCTCCTTAATTGACAGAGGAAAGCAACTATTGCTTTACAATATATCCTCCGCAATCTGACAACAATGAAAACATTAACTAGAAGTAAAACTAGATAAACGTCATTGTTAGTAAAGTTAAAATATCTTGTTAATAAAATTACAAAGTAAATGATAGTCTGCATCATATGTATCTTTTTCCATATAATGTGGAGCCTGACTAGACTGACTAGGTGTGTGCTTGGTTTCATTGTGTGCTCTTTTTTGCATAATAAGGGCAATGATAGTGTTAAAATGATCTTTTAGTGCATATTATTTTAACTTTCGCGTTGCTGAAATGTTATGTGTACAATACCCCAAAAGGGTCATGTGACTCATGCTGTTGATTCGATCTGATCAGCTGCAGTTTCCCCTTCGGGATCCGCAACAAGTGTTTAATTCCCCTATGTTAAACACATAGCATAACTGAGTCGCTAGTGTTAAAATGAAATACTCTCAGATTAGAGCAAGTTATTTTAAAACTTTAATGTTCTTTAAATGGGAATGAAAGTGAAATCTACACTTTCATGATTCAGACAGAGGGGTAGATTTATCAAGCAGCGGATGCTGCAATCTACCCCCGAAGTTTCAGGTCCGCCTGAAACTTAAGTTAAGAAGCAGCGATCGTAAGCCCACTCGCTGCTCCTTAACTCATCCGCCACCTCTGAGATGGCGGACAGCAATCATCCTGATCGGATACGATCAGGATGATTGACACCCCCTGCTAGTGGCTGATTGGCCGCAAAAGTGCAGGGGGCGGCATTGCATAAGCATTTCACGAGAAATGCTTGTGCAATGATAAATGCCGACAGCATATCATGTCCGCCCGACATTTGATAAATCTACCGCAGAGTGTATAATTTTAAGTCTTATCAATTTACTTCTGTTATTAAATTCTATTAATGTAGCTTACTTTGGGCTAGATAACGAGTGGCGTGCTAACTGTTGGGCATGAACGGTAAGGGGTATTTCTTGGCTCTTTGCATGCATTGGAAGTAGCACGCGTATTACTAGTTGAAAGTAAGTGCATTCACTTGAACGTAATCTAATCTAACGCATGTTGGGTTAGCGTGACTTCAGAGCTTTCGTTAACTGTTACACAAGACAAAAAAGTTTCACAAAAAACATCAAAACTATATTTAACAGTAAAGTTACACTCATTAGAACTGTCTGATAAAAATATATATATTTTTTTAAATATTGCATTAAAAAGTTATAAGGGGGGGCGGAGCTTAGCCACGCAGGTGGATGGCTGGGTTTTGAGAAAGCTCCTGAATCCCTAGATAATACGCAGAATATTTATGGCATTTCCCTAACCCAATCCCCCATACCTTAGTGGGTGCACTCTGTCTACATAACCGCCTGCTTAAAATGTAAAAAAAAAAGAACTGCTTGCTTTGCCATTCGCCACAGAGAAGCCAGAGACTCTTGGAGCCATTACATCAGGAGAGACCTGAAGCCTACTGACCCGGGAGAGAGCTCTCAGGTGTTGCGCACCACTGTTCAGAAGCATCGTATATTTGGCTTTACTTTCCTTACCGGAGGAGGTGGGAGACACTTTCGGACTGCATCTGAGGGTAAAGCTGACATTATACATGAGCGGTGGTGTGCCCGGCTCCAGTGTGTGTTGCTCTTACCTCCTTGTCCTCCCGGCCATTGATGAAAGTTGAGAACAGGTACTATCAGTAGCGGTAACTGTCTAAGAGCTGATCAGGGCACTCGCTCTGCTACAATATATACTTATAGGACAGTAAGGCACCCGGAGTCTTAATATTCTCAATGTTGTATGTGAGATGCTTTGCACTATAAGGCCGCACTACATTTTATCAACGCTCCATAAGTCCGGGGGACATTGATGTGGGACTTTAAGTTAAATCGCACATAATTTTTTTTTTGCCCTCTGTGTCACTTTTAGAGGATCCATAATAGGCAATTCCCTGGTCATTTGAATATACTAACTGAAGAGTGGAGCTTGCTGAATGATACTGTGTGCTTAGGGTCAGAGCTAAGCCCACGTGGAAAACATCATCTCATATTAGCAGACACGCTCTGCTCCATTACTCTTAAAAAACACATAGACTGTGAAGTTATGCCGTGTAAAAGGCATTCAAAGCCTGATAAAGTTACACCAGTACGTACACTCAGTGGTTACTTAAAACAAGTTTAACACCCCAGCATAGAAGCATCTAGCACCATGGATAACAGCCAAAATGCTTTATTACCTACTATGCAGACTACTGACACACCAGTCCAGCATCCTATTACTAAAGAGGATCTACAGCACCTTTCGTCTAAAGAAGACATCAAAAACACTGTTAAGGAGATGAGGGATCTTTTTAATGACCTGAGGAAAGACATTAACACGTTAGACACCAGAGTGACACAGTCTGAAACAAAACACGCTGAAACCTCCACATCTATTCTACAGATGCAGTCAGAACTTCAACGGCAGTCGGATACAATACAGCTAATGTCCGATAAAATAGAGGACCTCGATAATAGAGGCCGTTGTAACAATTTGAGAATTAGTGGGGTTTCCGAATTCATTCATCCCCCCAGCAATTGAGGGCTACTTGCAGAGCTTGTTTCGCACTTTGAAGGACACCCCATCCTCACCTGAATTACCACTGGATCGAGCGCATAGGGCACTCAGAGCAAAACCGCCCCAAAGGCGCCTCCTAGAGACATTATTGTCCGCTTTTAAATTTCAAGGATATGGAGGAAATCCTAAAATGTGCACGTACCAAACAGCCAGTACAACATGCTGGAGAGGTACTACAAATTTTCTCGGATCTTTCCCCATCCACCTTGTCAAAGAGAAGGGAACTAGCTTAAATCATGGAGAAGTTGAGAGCACACAAGGTTCCATATCGATGGGGCTTCCCTGTGTCCCAGATCGCTACTTGGAATAACAAGACGGTAATTTTCAGACCTGGCTCAGATGTCCAAGCTTTCTTTGTGAACCTCTCCATTGAAGAAGATATGCCACAAGATGCTGCCAACAATGGAGTTGTAACCTCGGCCTCTTGAGGGTGCTCTGTTCACCCTGTACATGCCTGACAACAGCTACAAGCAGACATGCTATCTGAACCTGCAAATTTGGTATCCTTTTGAAGTAGTGGGCTATATAGCTAGGACTTGAAATTATTAGAGTTTTAAGTGACATGTCATCTCTAACTGGGCCTAGCTTTGCATGGGTCCTGAGACCTGGTCCTAGGCCCCCCTTTGTGGGGAAAATAGGGGTCTTGTTCAAACTTATGGGACGCAGAATGTTCTCTCTGTATCTAACTTCCCCCTGGGGCCCTCTTTACATGTTCCACTAGCACCTTGGGCGTCTCTGCTGCCCTGATAACGTGTCATAACCCCCCTATTTGGAAGATAGACATTTGCTTAATTACGTTCTTTATTTTTGATAATATTCTATGGAATACAATGTTTGCCCACTACAAACCTCTCTTTTACAATGTTATATATTGGTATGATGATGCTATAGTATAGGTTTGTCTTTCTGTACAATGTTTGTATTTTGTGCTCTTTACTACTTATTTAGATACCACCATGTTTCTTGATGTTTTGCTAACTTTGGTAGCTTCTAGTATGCTCTAGCAAGCAGCTTCCCTTGCCCACATATCCCTTCCCCTCTCCTCCCCTTCCCTCTCCTTCCCCCTACCCTTCCCCCCTCCCCCTTTTTCTCCTTGCCATAATTGAATCACATCCAGGGGCTATGACTTTTTTTTCTGGTCACTGGATACCTAATAATGTATTTCTAATCGTACTAATCTGGGGATTACTTCCCCTACTTTATTTGTTCTCTTAAAAGAAACAAATCTTCTCTCTTACTTTCACTTTTTCTTAATCATCTACCTGACCCCTATTAGGAAAATCTCTATCTTATTTTCTTAAGCATGCTCCAGGTGCCTTTTCTATATAATTTCTAACTCTTTCCGCTCTTAATCTCCCTTCTCTCTTCTTTATATATACATACCCTTCTTCCCCCCCCTTTTTTTTCCCCTCTCTACAGGATGGTCCGTCCGGCGAGTAAGTTTACTTCACATGGTCTCACTTTCACCACTGTAAACGCCAAGGGCTTGAACAATCCAGGTAAGAGGTCGATAGCCTTAAGGGAGCTAAACAAATTCCACAGCCACATCCTTTTTTTCCAAGAAACTCACTTCCGTAGAGGCAGAGAGCCAAAATGGCATCATAAGCAATACCCCATAGCCCTATTTGCCTCCGGGACCTCCAAGAAATGTGGAGTTGGCATATTGATCCACCACTCTGTCCCATTAAAAATTACGCATGTTGAAAGGGACCTGGAAGGCAGGTTTTTACTTATAACAGGTTTGCTTTATGAACACCTGATCACGTTGGCCACATTGTACAGCCCAAATGCTGACCAGCATCATTTCATGAAAAAAGTCTCGAAGCTAATTTTAGATCATGCGAAGGGCCCGTTGTTTTTGTCAGGAGACCTTAATATACCAATGGATGCACGTGTTGTTGACACATCTAACGGGTCATCTAGTATTCCCAGTAAAACAATCAAGTCAGTTAAAACAACTATCGCAAATCTCCAACTACATGACGTATGGAGATCACTCCACCCATCGAGCAGAGATTTTTTATTCTATTCCCCTCCACACAATAAATATTCTCGTATAGACTACTTTCTTTTTGACTCTATAGGACTTGATATGGTCAATAGTTGCACAATAGACTCCATTACATGGTCGGATCATGCCCCCCTGGTATGTAACATTCAGTGGCCCGATCTACCCCCTACATCATACATATGGAGATTGAACGACCACTTGCTGGAAAGACAGGACGTAAAGCTGAGATTAAAAAATCGCTGACAGACTACATGACACATAATGATCCCTCACATACTTCATCATGAGTTTTTGGGAGGCACATAAATGTGTTATTCGTGGGGAGTTCCTCAAACATAAGGCCCGTCTGGCAAATCAGCATAGACTGAAACATAAACAACTCTCAGATAGAGTAGCAGACTTAGAGATTATTCATAAAAGAGACCCATCGGATAAGGCTATTGGCAAATCGCTAGACGAGGCCAAACTAACACTTAAAAAACACCAACTTGAAGTTCTGCATCACAAGATGCTCTCTATAAAGCAGCAATACTATGAAGGGGGCAATAAGCCTGGTAAATTATTAGCCAGAAACATATGCAGACAAAAACTTAAATCACATATTCACTTTTTACAGAAGGAAGATGGCACCACACTGAGGGGTACTAAACAAATAGCTGACTCCTTTCACTCCTATTACACGAGGCTCTATAACATCTCACAAACAGTACTGCAGAAAGGCAAAGTGTAATAGATAGATACCTATCCTCAATAGATATTCCACAACTTGACGCTGACAGTAGAAACCTCCTAGATGCCCCCATCACCCTGGAGGAATTGGTCCAAGCTATAGCAGATCTCCCAGGTGGTAAATGCCCTGGCCCTGATGGGTTTACCCCTAAGTACTACAGAGTCTTTCAGAAAACACTTGGTCCCCCGATGCTCCTATTATTTAATAGTTTAAAAATGAACCCGACGCTTGCTAGCACGACTCTTGAGGCACATATAACTGTTATTCCTAAACAGGGCAAACCTCCCACCTCCCCAGCTAACTTTCGCCCAATTTCATTGTTAACTCGGACGTAAAGGTCTTTGCCAAGGTGCTGGCAAAAAGACTCAACAAATTTCCCCCCACTTTAATTTCGTCAGACCAGGTGGGTTTCATTCCCGGCAGGGAGGTGCGGGACAACACCAACAAGGTAATTCAGTTGATTTCTCATGCCCAGGTTGAGGGAGTGCCTCTGGCCCTCTTTTCGACGGACGCAGAGAAGGCCTTCGACCGGGTAGATTGGCTCTTTCTACGCCAGGTCCTGAAGGCAATGAATTTTGGTGACCTCTTTATTAATATGACATTTGCTATACTCTGCACCAAATGCCAGGGTTCGGGTAAATAACAGACTATCAGACACTTTCCACATCACGAACGGCACCAGGCAGGGTTGTCCCCTGTCTCCACTTCTCTTTGCCCTTACTATTGAAGCGCTTGCACAAAAAACTAGGGAGAATGCAAAGATTAATGGGATACAGGTGGGTGACATTGAATTCAAACAAGCACTTTACGCTGACGACATTCTTTATACCCTCACTAATGTTGAAACCTCAATCCCAGAACTGCTACATGAACTAAAACAGTATGAGGAACTCTCTAACTTTCATTTAAATTTGACTAAATCTGAACTGTTGAATGTTAGCGCTTCTCCAGAACATATTCAGAATTTGGCCCAAAACCATCGTATATCCATAGCTACCTCTAAATTAAAACACTTAGGTATATATTTGTCCGCAAATCCCTCTGACCTTTTCAAAAACAATTATTTGACTTTACGAAGGGAAATCACTAACGACTTGTCTTCTTGGAAGAACAAAATTTTATCTTGGTTGGGAAAAATAGGCCTAATTAAAATGAATATTTTACCCCACATACTGTATATACTGCAAACTGTCCCAATTGCTCTGCCTAAAGATTTTCTACCTCAGCTCCAACGTTCCATCGAGCAGTTTATCTGGGCAGGAGTGAAACCAAGGGTGCCCAGAAAAACATTATATCTTCCCCAGGAAAGGGATAGTTTGGGGTTCCCAGAATTGGCAACATACAGGCGGGCTATACTCTTGCAGAGGCTTGTCGAATGGTCATGTAATACCACACATAAACAATGGGTCAGACTTGATGGAAATATTTTTAAATTACATAATATTGACGCCCTCGCGTGGATTCCTCAGCCTAAGTGCCCCAATTTAATACAGAGGTATCATTTGACCTATGCAACCTTGCAGGAATGGGATAGGTTATTAGCCACTAGCACTCACATCTCCTTGATTCATTCTCCAATGGTCCCGATAATAGAGAATCCCAAAATCCCATACCACTTGCTGGGGACACGTATGAGCACACATTATAGCTTGTGCGAGGGTATCTTACATTTTGCGATGCAAGGAGATAAACTCCGCACACAGCAAGACATGTCAAAACAATATGGGGTACTCTTCTCTTCATGGCTCAGATATCATCAATTGTCCTATTTCCTCATGCACCACAAACACAGAGATAGATTTTGTAGAGACCTTACACCATTTGAGCTGCTCTGCACAGGCACTACATCTCCCAAGAGGCTGATATCGAAGGTATACAGACTTCTGCTTGCGCCACCAGACCTCCAGCTTCCCTCTTACACGTTAGCTTGGAGCAAAGACCTCAATAATACTATTGATGAAGATGAATGGCTGAGATCATTCACTCTGGCAAAACTGTCCTCCGTTTCAGCAATTGTCCAAGAAATTAATCTTAAATTACTAACCAGATGGTACCACACTCTGACAAGACTACATAGATTCTTTCCATCAGCAAGTCCCTTTTGTTGGAGGGGCTGCGGGGAGCATGGTACCCTTATCCACATCTGGCGGTCATGCCCTAAGTTGAAGGGGTATTGGTCTGCTGTGACAACCATGTCCCAAAAACTAAAAATTTCAATCCCAAACACTCCAGAAACAGTGCTGTTGCAGCAACTTCGTAAGACTAAAGATGACTTCACTAGGGCCCTTCTCCTGATAATGCTCACAGGCGCTAAGAGACTAATTCCTCAGAAATGGAAATCTAAACACATCCCTTCTCTTGACGAATGGTTCTCCTCAGTAGAGGACTTACTAAATTTGGAAAGACTGCATTACTTCAAAGTTAATCAGCTGATGTTCCATGATATGATGCTGGCAGCGTGGAAAGATACTCCAATATGATGCTTCACAAACTCTTTTGTTGTCTCCTTTGAGACTCATCCTGTTGCGTGTTCTGCTCTCTGGATGGACCCTTCTCCTCCTCCCCCCCCCTTTTTTTTTTTTTCTTTCTCCTCCCTCCCCCCCTTTTTCCCCTCTCTCCTTTATGATGAAACCCATTTCCCTCTTTCTTACTTTCTCTTTGTTTCGTAAGATATTACCTGGTCACACTTAATTATCATAATTCTTCTGTTATATGTTATTTTTTTTTTATTACGTTTGTACATGTTTGAATTTCTATGCAGTAAAATTTTCAAAAATGCCAAGCTTTATGTAACCGAGGGGGCTTTTTGCCTAACATGGACTTTTCTGATCATTTTCACTCGGGACAATTGTCACTCGGAAATGTCTACTCACAGGGATCTACTTAGGCCTTAAATTTCTTTTATAACAAGTCGATTAGTGTTTTCAACATGTTTATGCTCTATTGTTTACTGACTTGTAATGCGATGCACGCAAACAAAAAAATATGAGTAGTGTGATTTTATTGTATACTTCTGACTTTATTTTCAATAAAGCTTATTTTAAATAAAAAAAGTTATAAGGGCGCAATAATATGAGGTCTTAGGTGTTGGGGAAAAAAAGGGCATGAAAAACATAATTTATGCTTACCTGTCATTCGACTGAAGGCTAGGAAGAAAAAGGAGAAACCCTAGGGTGCAGTGGTGACTGAAAGTTTAAAAATAAAAATATATATGCCTGTCTTAAAAAACAGGGCGGGCCGTGGACTCGATACATCGCAAGAGAAATAAATTTATCAGGTAAGCATAAATTATGTTTTCTCTTGTAAGATGTATTGAGTCCACAGATTCATCCTTACTTGTGGGATACAAATACCAAAGCTTTAGGACTCGGATGAAGGGAGGGACAAGACAGGGACCTTAAACGGAAGACACCACTGCTTGTAGTACCTTTCTCCCAAAAATAGCCTCCGAAGAAGCAAAAGTATCGAATTTGTAAAATTTGGAAAAAGTATGAAGCGAAGACCAAGTCTCCGCCTTACAAATCTGTTCAACAGAAGCCTCATTTTTAAAAGCCCATGTGGAAGCCACAGCTCTAGTAGAATGGGCAGTAATCCTTTCAGGAGGCTGCTGTCCAGCAGTCTCATAGACCAAACGGATGATGCTTCAGCCAAAAGGAAAGAGAGGTAGCCGTAGCCCTTTGACCTCTTCGTTTACCAGAATAAACAACAAACAAAGAAGATGTTTGAAGGAAATCTTTAGTAGCTTGTAAGTAGAATATTAAAGCACGAACCACATCAATATTGTGTAACAGATGTTCCTTCTTAGATGAAGGATTAGGACACAAAGAAGGAACCACAATCTCTTGATTGATATTCTTATTAGAAACAACCTTAGGAAGAAACCCAGGTTTGGTACGTAAAACCACCTTATCTGCATGGAAAACAAGGTAAGGGGAATCACATTGTAAAGCAGATAGCTCAGAAACTCTTCGAGCCGAAGAGATAGCTACTAAAAACAAAACTTTCCAAGATAGAAGCTTAATATCTATGTAATGCATAGGTTCAAACGGAACCCCTTGAAGAACTTTAAGAACTAAGTTTAGGCTCCATGGCGGAGCAACAGGTTTAAATACAGGCTTGATTCTGACCAAAGCCTGACTAAATGCTTTAACGTCTGGGACATCTGCCAGATGTTTGTGAAGTAGAATAGATAAAGCAGATATTTGACCTTTAAGAGAACTAGCAGATAATCCCTTCTCCAAACCTTCTTGGAGAAAAGACAATATTCTAGGAATCCTAATCTTACTCCACGAGTAACCTTTGGATTCACACCAATAAAGATATTTGCGCCAAATCTTATGATAAATCTTCCTGGTGACAGGCTTTCTAGCCTGAATCAGGGTATCAATGACCGATTCAGAGAAACCACGTTTTGATAAAATCATGCGTTCAATCTCCAAGCAGTCAGACGCAGAGAAAATAAATTTGGTCCACGGTAGTCATATATTGACCCTCCTGGATCAGAGGTAGAATAGTCAGAATAGTCTCCATCTTGAATGATGGAACTTTGAGGAACTTGTTTAGAATTTTGAGATCCAAGATTGGTCTGAAAGTTCCCTCTTTCTTATGAACCACAAACAGGTTTGAATAAAATCCTAGCCCCTGTTCCTCCTTTGGGACTGAGTGAATCACCCCCATGGTATGTAGGTCTTCTACACAGCGTAAGAACGCCTCTCTGTCTGGTTTACAGACAATCGAGAAATGTGAAATCTCCCCCTTGGAAGGGAGCCCTTGAATTCCAGAAGATATCCCTGGGACACAATTTCTAAAGCCCAGGGATCCTGACCATCTCTCGCCCAAGCCTGAGCGAAGAGAGAGAGTCTGCCCCCTACTAGATTCGGTCCCGGATCGGGGCTATCCCTTCATGCTGTCTTAGAGGCAGCTGCAGGTTTCTTGGATTGGGCAAAATTCCCCTCTTGCTTTGTAGCAGAGGAAGCTGAAGCGGGACCACTCTTAAAGTTCCGAAAGGAACGAAAATTACTTTGTTTGGCCCTCATCTTATTTGATCTATCCTGAGGGAGGGCATGACCTTTCCCTCCAGTGATGTCTGAAATAATCTCCTTCAGTTCAGGCCCGAATAGGGACTTACCTTTGAAAGGAATGTTCAAAAATTTAGATTTAGATGACACATCAGCAGACCAGGACTTAAGCCATAACGCCCTGCATGCTAAAATGGCAAAACCTGAATTCTTTGCCGCTAATTTAGCCAGTTGAAAAGCGGCATCAGTAATAAAAGAATTAGCCAACTTAAGTGCCTTAATTCTGTCCATAATTTCTTCTAATGGAGTCTCCATTTGAAGAGCCTCTTCTAGAGCCTCAAACCAGAAAGCAGCTGCAGTCGTTACAGGAACAATGCACGCAATAGGTTGGAGAGAAAAACCTTGATGAACAAAAATTTTCTTCAGGAGACCCTCTAATTTTTTATCCATAGGATCTTTGAAAGCACAACTGTCCTCGATAGGTATAGTTGTACGCTTAGACAGAGTAGAAATAGCTCCCTCCACCTTAGGAACTGTCTGCCATGTGTCCCTTATGGAATCAGATATGGGAAACATTTTCTTAAAAACAGGAGGGGGAGTGAACGGAATACCTGGTCTATCCCATTCCTTAGCAATAATATTCACAATCCTCTTAGGGACTGGAAAAACATCAGTGTAAACAGGAACCTCTAAGTATCTATTCATTATACACAATTTCTCTGGGACCACTATAGGGTCACAATCATCTAGAGTTGCTAATACCTCCCTAAGCAATAAGCAGAGGTGTTCAAGCTTAAATTTAAAGGCCGTCATATCAGAATCTGTCTGAGGAAGCATATTTCCTGAATCAGAAATTTTCTCCCTCAGATAACAAATCCCTCGCCCCTTCAGAGCATTGTGAGGGCATATCAGAAACAGCTACTAAACCATGAGACGGCTCAGCATTTTTCCTTAACCCAGAGCTGTCCCGCTTTCCTTGTAAACCAGGCAGTTTGGATAAAACCTCAGTGAGGGTAATATTCATAACTGTGGCCATGTCTTGTAAAGTAAATGAATGTGACACACTAGAGGTACTTGGCGTCACTTTTGCGGGCGTTACTGGTTGTGATACTTGGGGAGAGCTAGATGGCGAACCCTCATTTACTTCTGACTGAGAATCATCTATTGCTCTATTTTTAAGTGCTAATATATGTTCTTTATAATTTATAGACATATCAGTACATTTGGGACACATTCTAAGAGGGGTTCCACAATGGCTTCCAAACATATTGAACAAGGATTTTCCTTGGTATCAGACATGAAATAAAACGGTACTGTGCCTTTAAGAGAAAAAAAGCTGCACAAGTTCTGCAAAACAGTGTAAAAAACCAGTAAACTTAACAAAATTTTTACAGTAGTATCTTACAGCCTTAGTAACTTTGCACAACTATGCAAATAAACAATTAACCCCTTAATGGCAAAACCGGATTGAAAAAACGTCAAAACCAGTAAAAAAGACTTTCAGCACCTTGCCACAGCTCTGCTGTGGCGCCTACCTGCCCTTCAGAATGATTTGTGGGGAAAAAACCTCCTTTACAGCCCTCAAACACAGCAGGAACCTCTAGAAAAGCAGTTGGATGACTCTTAAGGAAAAGAAACTGCGCAACTGAGGCGTGAAAATAGGCCCCTCCCACCTCACTCAATGTTTTGAGGCCTATTAGAAAAACACCTGAGTGTCTCTTAATTAACCATGTGGGTTAAAAAACCCTAACACAAGCCACAATTACCCCTTCAGTCCCTTCAAAAAACGTTATAATTGCATAATTTACTGAACAAACAAAAAACGTTTTTTCCTAACAGTGTCACCAGTAACAAATGAGCCCTTCAAGTAAGCTGAAATTCCTATCCAAGTGTCTGAATACAGCTTACCCTTTCCCCATGGGAATATTGCCAGCCTTTTCTAGAATAAACACAGTCTGTCTAGAAAAACATAGACTGAACATACCTCATATGCAGCTTAGCATGCAAACCGTTCCCCCAACTGAAGTTTTCCTGTACTCTTCAGCCCTTGTGAGAACAGCAGTGGATCTTAGTTACAAAGTGCTAAGATCATAATCCTCCTTGCAGAAATCTTCATCTCTTTTTCTGCCAAAGAGTAAATAGTACACACCAGCACCATTTAAAATAACAAACTTTTGCTTGAGAAATAAAAAACTAACATTTTTGTCACCACACTCGCTCTGCACTTCCTAGTTACTTAGAATAGGCAAAGAGAATGACTAGGGGGTGGAGCTAAGGGGGGAGCTATATAGGCAGCTCTGCTGTGGGTGCTCTCTTTGCCACTTCCTGTAGGGGAGGAGAATATCCCACAAGTAAGGATGAATCCGTGGAATCGATACATCTTACAAAAGAAAAGGCTTTAACATTGAGATACATACATATACATGTCTAAAAATATCATTTTTATTGTGAATACATATTTCTATATACAGTACATGTATATCTATTTCTATAGATATATAGACATAAATATGTATTTTATATGAACAGTATCAGATATTAATAGAAATACTGTATATATTTAATAATAAAAAGTAGATTATTTTCTATGTGAAGAACATCGGAATATAAAATATGCGTTTTGCTATTTAGATTTTAATGCAGTTGAGTTAACGCACATGAAAACTTAATGGTCTTAAGGTGCATTTTTGAAATATTACATATAAAATACATTTTTTTTTTAATTATTATACATACTGTCAAATATTCTAAATAATCAATAGAATATATGTATATATCAGTATGTTTAAGAATTTTTAAGAATTTTAATAACTTTTTTTACATATTCTGCTATGGGAAGAACATTGGATGTAAAATGCTAATATTTAATGTCAGGTATGATTGTTAGTTTTTTTTTAAGTTTTTGTGATCCATTGCCTTGTATGGGAGAAGTTAACGTGGTTGCAATATTTTTTGCGCATCAGGCTTAGGATCGTGCGCAAACGGTTTACTTTAAATTCTTGACTTTCAATATGAGTGCAACCAGATATGCACAAAAATCCTTTGTCTAGCGATGTTACCGTGAGAGTGGGAGCGCTAAATTACGCTGCACTCGTAGCCCTTAATTGGTATCCTTAGGTAGGCTCAGGAGCATTACTGCCCAGGAGCTAACCTTTAAAGGGGTTAAACAGATAGGGCCAGATTACAAGTGGCGCACTATTTAGCATTTTCACTTGCTAAAATGTTTGCGCCAGCGAGAAAGCCGACGCATACTAACTTGATGACTTAGAATATCGCAACTACATTAACTGCTCCCCATAGACTTCAATGGAAAGCTCAAATTGGAAAAAAAACAATAAATGTTTGCGTGCTGACCCGACAGGAGTTAAACCTACAGCGCTAACCCGAGGGTAGTTATGTATATTTTACATTCCAATGTTATATATATATATATATATATATATATATATATATATATATATATATATATATATATATATGATTATCTATTTAAAAATACATCAAATATTGGAATGTAAAATATTTATAGTACATACACGGTAAAACACATTATTAAAAATTACAATTTTGATTTCAGGTATTTAAGTGGAAAGGGCTCCAAATTATATATACATATGTATATATGTGTATACAGTACATGTGTATATATGTGTTCCATATATACACATTTAAACATAAATACTCATGTATACAAATATGTACAGTATGCAGTATATACATACATACACACACAGATCAATATATATATATATATATATATATATATATATATACATTTTAGCCCTTTTCATTCAATTACCTTGTTATATACCATATACCTTTTAATCGTTATAAGTTTTTTATTAATATTTATGTGGATAACTTTTATTAGATAGCATATATGAGTCTAGCTGCTAAATGTAATTTATTTATGTAGTGTTTAATGCAACTTTAATTTTTTATGCAAGGTCTTTAGATTGCGCTCATGTTGTCGCATTTACTTTCAACTTGTAATATGCGCTCAAGTTAAAACGGGTGCTATATTTTAAAATTGCATGTGCTAACATTAGCTTGCCACTTGTAATGCAGCCCATAGCAAGCAAAAGTGCAATAATAAAACGCTCTAACACATAAGGACATTTTATTTTTCCTATTTGATGTCCCTTTAATAATGAGGGCTAGATTACAAGTGGAGCACTAAATATGGCTGCATGCAAGAGCGTGCTTTCAAATGCTCCAATGGGAGCATCTCTCTGATTCCGTCAAAGACGGCATCAGAACCTCGCACAGCGAAGGGGTAAGTACCGCAGCAATTGCGGTATATTTTTAAATATATATGTATATGATTGTAAATATATATATGTGTGTGTTAATATGTGTATATATACTAATATTAACACATAAATATATATGTATATAATCATATACATATATATTTACTGGGAACACACAGTTCCCATAGACCGCAATGTAAAGGCACTTTTCAGTGTCGTTTTTTTTTTTCTAACACCCCACTCCCACCAACTTTAGACCCCAAAAACTGCCCAGTGCAGTTTTTTATTTAAAAAAAAAAAAAAGACTTTTTTTTAATAAAATACTACAATGCCCTCTATTTTGAGAGCATTTGGGGCACTTTTAGATAATTAACCAGAGATTGGATCTCTGGTTAATTTACTGAGCGCTAATTGCTACCGCAAGCTCGGTAGCATTATCCAGCCACTTGTAATGTCTGGTTAATTATTGTGCGCCTGCAAATGGGCAAATTTTCCAGTTTGCAGGCGCACAATAATTTAGTGCTCCACTTGTAATCTGGTCCTAAATATTTAAATAATTGCATTTAATATCAAACACTTATTGTAGTGTCAAGTCACAGTCGTTGGTCTTTCTGGGGCTATATTTAAATATTATGAAGTATTTGGCCTGTCTAATGTTATATTTAAAAATGATGAAGTATTTGCCCTTTCTGGGTGATCAGGCCATCTTATATTATTAGATCAAGAAAATGCATGAAATATTATCCCTTACATTAACCTATGAGTCATTGTTTTTCAGTATTTTGTTGCCTATGACATTTGCAGTTATTTATTTGTCTGTAAAAAAAAAAAAAGTAGTAATTTTTGTTACATTTAGAAAACTGTGTCTAAAGTAGAGCCAAGGGGCAGAGGTAGGTAGTTCAGATTCTGGCACAACTATCTGGATGATGGTTTATTAGCAGTGTGGCTCTCAAGTCCATGACAAGCAAAGAGCTAAAAGGCAAAAATACAGGGATGATGTTGATTGGTTGGTTTATATGAGTAATCCAGAAAGAGTACGAAGGTGATGTACAGAAGTAGAAAAGTGTAAGAACAGAGGAGAACTGTGAGCAAGAATGGTAAATCAGAGAAGAAATGTAACTAATGGGCCTCACAGGTAGCAGCAGAACTGGAACAAGAAGGAAGTCTGGTAATGTAGATACAGTGTAAATGGTGTATGGCGATAGAGCATCTAGAAGCCATTGTGACTGTGGTATTGCAGAAGGTATCTCACTGGTGACAATAGATGTAGCAATGTTGAGGGCTGTCAACTTGTGTAGAAATAGATTGTGTGTCTCGGTTCATGGAAAATCAACAATACCACAGATTACACTTTTTAAGATTGTTGTAATATTGTGGTTAGAGGTTACCTAAGAGAGCTCAGTACATTTCAAAGTTATGGTTTCCAAGGGGTTAATGTGAGTTCCCATGTCCACAGTGTAGCCTTAGGGTTAGGGAATAGGTTAACCTATTGGATGACAGATAGGGTTGTAAATGCATTGCAAAGGCAAGAATTGTTCAAGGTTGTCACATGCAACCATGACAATATTTTGCTATGACATTGTTGCAGCTGAACAAAGCCATGGAAAGAGTGAGTGATGTGGAACTTCATTTAAAGTGACATTGAAATTAAAAAGAATCTACCAAACCCATGAAAGGGCAGTATTTTTTTTATTTTTATGAAAAGGGTAAAGTTAAAGAGCTATTTAAACTGATTGTAAAAACAAAATGCACAACTCATTCCATGTGACAGGTCATTTACTGGCTGATAAAGACAACTCCCAAATCTGTACCAGTGTACAGTTGCAAGGGAACAGTGCAACGATTTCTGTCTACCTTGATGATGCTCCATTTTGCCCCTTGTCAAATCACCTGCCTTACTCTTACTGCTTCTTGATGAAATACTTATGAGATGAGTTAAATCAGCAATAGCGTGTTTTATTTATATCTAATTATAGACATCGATTGTAATTACTACACAAAAACCTTGGAAGCTTGACCATTATATATCAAGAGGCGACTGCCTATGTCTGCCTTAATAATGGCCCAGCCCTGATGTGCACCACAATTATAAAAACAATATTTTTAATCAAAGGAATAGTCATTTACAAAACCAAAAAAAAGATACATTTTAAAATACCATTTTTAGATGGAACAAAGAAAATATGAGTTAATACAATCAAGGAAATCAATTGTAATGCAGTGTTCATATGAATTCCAGCAAACCCCAAAGATAATAGGCTGATAGAAGGTAAACAGTAACACAGAAAGGCTATCACCATCAGAAAATGAGAACAGCTTCCAACAACAAACTGAAAATATGTTTTTGAGCAGATTCTGACATTATCATCAAATTCTACTGATATCTTCTTTTACCAACAAGGAAATATATATTGTCCAAATGGAGCCATTGTTTACCTACTTGTAAACGTTGGTGAGCACAGCACTGTCAATATAAACAAACAGGAGAATACCATATCATATGGAGAAATCCAAAGTGTAAACATTGTACGGCTGTCTGTGTACAGATGTATGAGACCAGCAGGCATTAAATCATCAGAGATGTTTTTTCTATGGATGATTCTCTCTGTGAATTCTGCCTCAGTTGTTTTTTTTTGCATATTTTCAACTTGTTATCTCTCAATTTCCATAGAAACAGTCCATTTCATATGGATATAAATATTCGTTAGTTTGTTCTTTAGCAAATAGACACCTAACTAAAAACACTTAACAGGCTATCACATTTGAAAAGAAAAGCTATTTTTATACTAAAACAAAATACTGACCTACAATTAGCCTCTCAACAACAACCTCAGAAGGCCTTAGGCTACTGGACAGATATTCTCAGGAACATCTTTAGCAAGTACTGTCTCTTTAGTAGTCTGAACTGCTCAGCTTTTGCCTCGCCTTCCTGTTTTTTCTGACATTCTATCCATATTCTCTAACCATTTACGTAGAGGGGTCGATTTATCAATGTCTGGTGGACATGATCCGCTGTAGTGGATCATATCTGCCAGACATCGCTGAATGCCGACAGCATACGCTGTCGGCATTTAACATTGCACAAGCAGTTCTGGTAATCTGCTTGTGCAATGCCACCCCCTGCAGATTCGCCCCCTATAGCAGGGGGTGTCAATCAACCCGATCGTACACGATTGGGCGGATTGCTGTCCTCAGCCTCAAAAGAGACGTATGAGTTAAGGAGCAGCGGTCTTAAAGGGACACTCAATCAAAATTAAACTTTCATTATTCATATAGAGCATGCAATTTTAAACAACTTTCCAAAGCACCTGTAGTGGGTGCGAAACATGTCAGACGTATCCTGTTAGTCTTCCTGTGTCTGTTTGTGCCTTGTTTGTAAGGATTTGAACCTTTTTTATTGCACCAAACAAGTTTGGAATAAAGTGGGGGTTTTTTTTACCGTAGCAGTGAGTTCCTGCTTTTCTCCAACATTGGTGTGTCCGGTCCACGGCGTCATCCTTACTTGTGGGATATTCTCTTCCCCAACAGGAAATGGCAAAGAGTCCCAGCAAAGCTGGTCACATGATCCCTCCTAGGCTCCGCCCACCCCAGTCATTCTCTTTGCCGTTGCACAGGCAACATCTCCACGGAGATGGTTAAGAGTTTTTTGGTGTTTAAATGTAGTTTTTATTCTTCTATCAAGTGTTTGTTATTTTAAAATAGTGCTGGTATGTACTATTTACTCTGAAACAGAAAAGGATGAAGATTTCTGTTTGTAAGAGGAAGATGATTTTAGCAGACAGTAACTAAAATCGATTGCTGTTTCCACATAGGACTGTTGAGATGAAGTAACTTCAGTTGGGGGAAACAGTTAGCAGACTTTTCTGCTTAAGGTATGACTAGCCATATTTCTAACAAGACTGTGTAATGCTGGAAGGCTGTCATTTCCCCTCATGGGGACCGGTAAGCCATTTTCTTAGTCAAAAACAAACAGAATAAAGGGCTTATTATGGGCTAAAAAACTGGTAGACATTTTTATGGGCTAAATCGATTGCTTTATTTGTGCATATTATTCTAATTTAGGCTAACAATTGACATTTATAATCTTGGGGAACGTTTATAAAACGGCAGGCACTGTATTGGACACCTTTTTCAGTCAGGGGGCCTTTCTAGTCATAGACTGAGCCTCATTTTCGCGCCACTAATGCGCAGTTGTTTTTTTGAGAGCAGGGCATGCAGATGCATGTGTGAGGATCTAAGAATCTCTGAAAAAGCTTTTAGAAGGCATCATTTGGTATCGTATTCCCCTCAGGGCTTGGTTGGGTCTTAGCAAAGACTGTATCTGGGACTGTATAGGGGTTAAATTGGAAAACGGCTCCGGTTCCGTTATTTTAAGGGTTAAAGCTCTGAAATTTGGTGTGCAATATTTTTAAGGCTTTAAGACACTGTGGTGAAAATTTGGTAATTTTTGAACAATTCCTTCATACTTTTTCACATATTCAGTAATAAAGTGTTTCTGTTTGAAATTTAAAGTGACAGTAACGGTTTTATTTTAAAACGTTTTTTGTGCATTGTTGACAAGTTTAAGCCTGTTTAACATGTCTGTACCTTCAGCTAAGCTATGTTCTATATGTATGAAAGCCAATGTGTCTCCCCATTTAAATTTATGTGATAATTGTGCCATAGCGTCCAAACAAAGTAAGGACAGTACTGCCACAAATAATGATATTGCCCAAGATGATTCCTCAAATGAGGGGAGTAAACATGATACTACATCATCTCCTACTGTGTCTACACCAGTTTTGCCCATGTAGGAGGCCCCTAGTACATCTAGTGCGCCAATACTTATTACCATGCAACAATTAACGGCTGTAATGGATAACTCCATAGCAAATCTTTTATCCAAAATGCCTACTTATCAGAGAAAGCGCGATTGCTCTGTTTTAAACACTGAAGAGCAAGAGGACGCTGATGATAATTGTTCTGTCATACCCTCACACCAATCTGAAGGGGCCATGAGGGAGGTTTTGTCTGAGGGAGAAATTTCAGATTCAGGAAAAATTTCTCATCA
Organism: Bombina bombina; assembly: GCF_027579735.1. Lineage (NCBI taxonomy): Eukaryota > Metazoa > Chordata > Amphibia > Anura > Bombinatoridae > Bombina > Bombina bombina. The sequence goes on from NC_069506.1 coordinate 220,774,717, forward strand.
AGCTGAACCTGATGTTGTGACATTTAAATTTAAATTAGAACATCTCCGCGCACTGCTTAAGGAGGTGTTATCTACTCTGGATGATTGTGACAATTTGGTCATTCCAGAGAAATTATGCAAGATGGACAGGTTCCTAGAGGTTCCTGTGCCCCCCGACGCTTTTCCTATACCCAAGCGGGTGGCGGACATAGTAAATAAAGAGTGGGAAAAGCCTGGCATACCTTTTGTTCCTCCCCCTATATTTAAGAAATTATTTCCTATGGTCGACCCCAGAAAGGACTTATGGCAGACAGTCCCCAAGGTCGAGGGGGCAGTTTCTACTCTAAACAAACGCACTACTATTCCTATTGAAGATAGTTGTGCTTTCAAAGATCCTATGGGTAAAAAATTGGAAGGTTTGCTTAAAAAGTTTTTTGTACAGCAAGGCTACCTTCTACAACCAATTTCATGCATTGTTCCTGTCACTACGGCAGCGTGGTTCTGGTTCGAGGAACTAGAAAAGTCGCTCAGTAGAGAAACTCCATATGAGGAGGTTATGGACAGAGTTCACGCACTTAAATTGGCTAACTCTTTTATTTTAGATGCCGCTTTGCAATTAGCAAAATTAGCGGCGAAAAATTCAGGGTTTGCTATTGTGGCGCGCAGAGCGCTTTGGCTAAAGTCTTGGTCAGCGGATGTGTCATCCAAGACAAAATTACTTAACATTCCTTTCAAAGGTAAAACTTTATTTGGACCTGATTTGAAAGAGATTATTTCAGACATCACTGGGGGAAAGGGCCACGCCCTTCCACAGGATAGGTCTTTTAAGGCTAAAAATAAGCCTAATTTTCGTCCTTTTCGCAGAAATGGACCAGCCTCTAATTCTGCATCCTCTAAGCCAGTGATTTTTAACCTTTTTTTTGCCGTGGCACACTTTTTTACATTAAAAAATCCTGTGGCACACCACCATTTAAAAAAAATCACGCATTGTAGCCTAATATAGCATATATATATACACATACACACAAACACACACATATGTATGTATTGTGCTGTTATGCCATGCCTCCTACAAACTACCCCTGCACTGGGAGTAAAAAACAAGAAAAGTTTAAAAAATATGTCACACTGTTGTCAGTCTGCCGTGGCACACCTGAGGATCTCTCATGGCACACTAGTGTGCCACGGCACACTGGTTGAAAAACACTGCTCTAAGCAAGAGGGTAATGCCTCACAACCCAAACCAGCCTGGAAACCAATGCAAGGCTGGAAACAGGGTAAGCAGGCCGAGAAGCCTGCCACTGCTAACAAGACAGCATGAAGGAGTAGCCCCCGATCCGGGACCGGATCTGGTGGGGGGCAGACTCTCTCTCTTTGCTCAGGCTTGGGCAAGAGATGTTCAGGATCCTTGGGCGCTAGAAATAGTTTCTCAAGGTTATCTCCTGGAATTCAAGGAACTACCCCCAAGGGGAAGGTTCCACTAGTCTCACTTATCCTCAAACCAAATAAAGAGACAGGCATTCTTACATTGTGTAGAAGACCTGTTAAAGATGGGAGTGATACACCCAGTTCCAATAAAGGAACAAGGAATGGGATTTTATTCCAATCTGTTCGTAGTTCCCAAAAAAGAGGGAACGTTCAGACCAATTTTGGATTTGAAGATCCTAAACAAATTTCTCAGGGTACCATCGTTCAAAATGGAAACTATTCGAACGATTCTACCCACCATCCAGGAAAGTCATTTTATGACTACCGTGGATCTAAAGGATGCGTACCTACATATCCCTATCCACAAGGAACATCATTAGTTCCTAAGGTTCGCTTTTCTGGACAAAAATTACCAGTTTGTGGCTCTTCCATTCGGATTAGCCACTGCTCCAAGGATTTTCACAAAGGTGCTAGGGTCCCTTCTAGCGGTTCTAAGACCAAGGGGCATTGCAGTAGTACCTTACTTGGACGACATTCTAATACAAGCGTCGTCCCTGTCAAAGGCAAAGGCTCATACGGACATCGTTCTAGCCTTTCTCACTTCTCACGGATGGAAGGTGAACAAAGAAAAGAGTTCTCTGTCCCCGTCAACAAGAGTTCCCTTCTTGGGAACAATAATAGATTCCTTAGAAATGAGGATTTTTCTGACAGAGGTCAGAAAATCAAAACTTCTAAGCTCTTGTCAAGTGCTTCATTCTGTTCCTCGTCCTTCCATAGCGCAGTGCATGGAAGTAATAGGATTGATGGTTGCAACAATGGACATAGTTCTTTTTGCACGAATTCATCTAAGACCATTACAACTGTGCATGCTCAAACAGTGGAATGGGGATTATACAGACTTGTCTCCAATGATTCAAGTAGATCAAAAGACCAGAGATTCACTCCGTTGGTGGCTGACCCTGGACCATCTGTCCCAGGGAATGAGCTTCCGCAGGCCAGAGTGGGTCATTGTCACGACCGACGCCAGTCTAGTGGGCTGGGGTGCGGTCTGGGAATCCCTGAAAGCTCAGGGTCTATGGTCTCGGGAAGAGTCTCTTCTCCCGATAAACATTCTGGAACTGAGAGCGATATTCAATGCTCTCAGAGCTTGGCCTCAACTAGCAAAGGCCAAATTCATAAGGTTCCAATCAGACAACATGACGACTGTTGCTTATATCAGTCATCAAGGGGGAACAAAGAGTTCCCTGGCGATGAAAGAAGTGACCAAAATAATTCAATGGGCGGAGGATCACTCCTGCCACTTGTCTGCGATCCACATCCCAGGAGTGGAAAATTGGGAAGCGGATTTTCTGAGTCGTCAGACATTTCATCCGGGGGAGTGGGAACTCCATCCGGAAATCTTTGCCCAAATAACTCAATTATGGGGCATTCCAGACATGGATCTGATGGCGTCTCGTCAGAACTTCAAGGTTCCTTGCTACGGGTCCAGATCCAGGGATCCCAAGGCGACTCTAGTAGATGCACTAGTAGCTCCTTGGACTTTCAACCTAGCTTACGTATTCCCACCGTTTCCTCTCATTCCCAGGCTGGTAGCCAGGATCAATCAGGAGAGGGCCTCGGTGATCTTGATAGCTCCTGCGTGGCCACGCAGATTCGGTGATAGATACTCTGGTTCAGGCCAGAAAACCTGTAACTAGAAAAATTTACCATAAAATATGGAAAAAATATATCTGTTGGTGTGAATCCAAAGGATTCCCATGGAATAAGATAAAAATTCCTAAGATTCTCTCCTTTCTTCAAGAAGGTTTGGAGAAAGGATTATCTGCAAGTTCTATAAAGGGACAGATCTCTGCTTTATCTGTCTTACTACACAAAAGACTGGCAGCTGTGCCAGATGTTCAAGCATTTGTTCAGGCTCTGGTTAGGATCAAGCCTGTTTACAGACCTTTGACTCCTCCCTGGAGTCTAAATCTAGTTCTTTCAGTTCTTCAAGGGGTTCCGTTTGAATCCTTACATTCCATAGATATTAAGTTACTATCTTGGAAAGTTTTGTTTTTGGTTGCAATTTCTTCTGCTAGAAGAGTTTCAGAGTTATCTGCTCTGCAGTGTTCTCCTCCTTATCTGGTGTTCCATGCAGATAAGGTGGTTTTGCGTACTAAGCCTGGTTTTCTTCCTAAAGTTGTTTCTAACAAAAATATTAACCAGGAGATAATTGTACCTTCTTTGTGTCCGAATCCAGTTTCAAAGAAGGAACGTTTGTTTTTGTTTTTTTAATTATTTATTTTTTCGCGTACACACAGTCGTCTAGATACAGGCCATGAAACAAAATTACAAACAATGTTCTTTACAGAGGAGAGACAAGTCTTGTCAAGTTATAAAGCATTTCAGACAATAACAGTGATTTTTAAATGCGAAAAAAAAAAAAGAACGAACACAGCTTAACAGTAAAAGATACAATGGTGTCCCAAGAACTCTGTGTTAGAAGGGGTATGGCCAGAGAAAGTTATAGGCTGTGTAACACATAATTTGAATTTATCCTGGAGAATATATAAAGCAAATCTCTATAAGGGCGTAAATACATGAATATCTGTCCTAGGGTGGATTAAACATACTTTTAAAAGATGTCAATACGGGGGGGGGGGGGGGAGTGGAAAGAGGTGGGGAAGGAGGGCCCAGAAAAGAGAAGAGAGAAAAAAAAGAAGGGAAGAAAGAAGAAAAAAAAAAAAAAAAAAAACCCTGCAATACCCCCCAGCCCACTCTGCTCTCTCGCTATTCGGCCCAAAATGCTGGGTATCTACCCGCATTAATCAATTCCAAAATGTAGGCCGATTGACTAAGTGGCTTAATTAATTGCTGCTGTGCCTGAAAGGGAAGTGACAGTATTACTAGGCCCCATTTTTCTAGGAATCTCTTTATATGGACCTCATTATACTTAGATATTGCATATTGTTCCACCATACATTGTTTCAATACTTCTTTTTTGAATTTTATGAAAGAGGGAAGGTGGGAGAGCTTCCAAGATGTCAGAATCGCATTCCTAGCTAGTAGAATTACGGTATTAATTAGCTTATAATTCTTTTGTTGTTGTGAAAATTTAACTAAGAAAATGACCATTTGGGCCTCTAACCTAATTTCTGTATCTAAGATTTTATTCAACCAGAAGTTTATTTTCAGCCAGAACTGGTGGACTTTAGGGCATAACCAGATACAATGTAGAAGATTTGCTTGTTGAGCCTGGCATTTCCAACACCCGATAGTTTTTCTATACCATTTAGACAATTTGTCCGGAGTGATATATGTCGCGTAAAGCATTTTTAAATGCCTTTCGCGCCATGCTAAGGCATTTCCTGTTTTATTCAACAAGTTCAGGCTTACTTGGATTTGTTGAGGCCTAAGCTCTGGAAAAGTATTATTCCAAATAGATACTATTTTCTCCAGTTGGGCCTCGTGTTTGGAAAACGACATCAACCGGTAAAATGAAGAGATTGACGAAGCCCCGCTGGTATATTGATTCATTAAGGTCCTTAACGGGACATATGTCCAATTAGAACCGAATTTAAGTTTAAGATCTGTAAGTAATGCTTTATTTGTAAGTACGCAAAGTGATCAGTTTGAGGAAGCTCGTACTCTGCTCTGATGTCGAGGAATGTTCTAATTATTGTAGTGGGAGTAACTAGTTGTTTTAAGAAGGTCAGCCCTTTCAGTTTCCACCTCTCAAAAACCTTATATGTGAAACCTGGAGCAAATCCTGGACATCCCTGAATTGGGAGATATTCCGAAACAAATGGAGTTGTGCCAATTTCTACACAGAACTTCTGCCATGCCAGGATCACGTTTTTGAACGCCGGCATTTTAACAATTAGCGGAGGGAGTTGTGGCATTGGGCAATGTAGAAGAGCTTTTAAATTGAATGGGTGGACAAGGTTTGCCTCCCCAGCAAAAACAGTGAAAAATTCTTTCTCTGAGATCCAATCGGCCGCTAGTTTTGCGATTGAAGCAATGTTGTAATAGGTAATATTCGGGAAAGCGAGGCCAGCCGACTCTTTAGAGAGTGATAATGCACTTAATGCAATTCGGGGTCTTTTTCCTTTCCAGAGGAATTCAGTAGATATTCGGTTAAATAATTTTATATCTGCCTTATGTAGAAGAAAAGGTATATTTTGGAAAAGATATATTAACTTAGGTAAAAGTATGATTTTAATAAGCATAATCCGTGCAGAAAGAGAAATAGGAAGAGAGGCCCAGTCATTCAATTTCTGCTTACAATAATTGAACAATTTAGCATAGTTCAACTCATACCATTCATGTGGAGCTTTTGACATTATTATTCCTAAATATTTTATTTGAGTAACTTCTCTAAATGGGTGATCTAGTGCGTGGCAGGCAGTTCTGTGTATCCATAGTAGTTCGGATTTTTGAAGATTAATTTTGTAGCCAGAAAATGACGCGAATATTTGCACTGATTCTAATAGCTTAGGAAGACTTTCTTTTAGGCCGGCTAAGAAAAGGAGTAAATCGTCAGCATACAGAGCAAGCACATATTTTTGTTTACCAATCTGGATACCTTCTAGCTGTTGCCTAAGAAGGATCGCCAAAGGTTCTAATGATATGTTGAAAAGGATAGGCGAAAGGGGACATCCCTGCCTAGTGCCTCTCTGTAGAGTAAAACGCTCCGTAATAGTACCATTGATAAATATTGCTGAGGATGGATTATTATAAATAGCCTTAATCAAATTTATGAAATTTCCGGAAAAGCCAAACTTTTCCAAGGCCGAAAAGAGATGGTCCCAGCAGATATAGTCGAAAGCCTTTTCGGCGTCGACTGTTAGAATGGCAGCATCTTCTTTTTTTAATACTTTCTTATTATTCCGCAGATAGTCCAGTACCAGCATAACCTTACGGATATTTTTTGTCGGGCTTCTCCCCATCATGAAACCCGCCTGGTTATCATGTATAATATTATTTAAGTGGGGGGCCAATCTTTTTGCAATTATGGATGTAAGAAGTTTATAATCAAAATTTAATAGGGAGATAGGGCGATATGAAGAAGGAATTTCAGGATCTTTTTCTTTTTTGAGAACTAAGGCTATATTAGATGCCGCAAAATACTGAGAACATGGGATATCTGCGGAATAATAAGAATTAAATAGTTTATGTAAGATAGGGGCTATTTGATCTGCAAGGATCTTATAGAATTCGGCAGGGAGCGAGTCGGGGCCGGGGGCTTTATTAAGTTTGGCAGTTGTAATACCAGTAAGAATTTCTTGTGTAGAGATCGGGTCATTAAGTTGATTAATTATCTCCTGTGGCAATTTAGGGATCTTAACATTATCCCAGAACCTCTCTTTTGATTCTATATTGGGAGGTTCAGCTTTATAGAGATTTTTAAAGAAATCTGTAAACGTATGTTGAATGTCGTGATTGGAGGTAAATCTGTTTTTCCCAGATCTAATTGCCGTAATATAATTAGAAGATCTCTTTTTGGTGATTTTAACGAGATATTTTGCTGCTTTCCCTGAATAGCCACCATAAAGTGATTTCTTTCTTATGTCTTCAGATATCATTTGTTGTTTAAGAAAGATATCCCTTTGTGTTTTTAAATTTGTATATTTTTCTCCAAGCTTTTTGGAGGGAACAGCTATGAATGCATTGTATGCGTTCCTCACACTATTAGAAAGTTGAATTTCTTTCTGTAAATATTTTTTTTTAAGAGCACACATGTGCGTCTTAATGTCCCCACGTAACACAGCCTTTCCAGACTCCCAAAGTATTTCTGGCTTGTCCTTATAGTCATGATTATAACTCTCAAATTCCCTCCATTTGTTAGCTAACCAATTTTGAAAATGTAGGTTACTATGTAAATGGTTGGGAAAAAAGAAATTATTATTCGGTCTAGGTGTAAGAGATTTAGTATTAAGTTCTAAAGCTATCACCGCGTGGTCAGAAAGGACTATATCTTTAATATCGGCCTTTACTTCCTTACCACTTAAGTTTTCAGAGATTAAAAACATGTCTATGCGCGACAACGCTTGATGTCCTTTTGATAGACAGGTAAAAGCTTTAACATCTGGGTTCAAACTTCTCCAGATGTCATATACACCTACTTTATGGCAGAATTTTTGTAGTGTTCGTGTTTTCTTAACTCGCTTAGTACTTTTAGATCTACTTAGTCTGTCTAAATTGGGATATGCTGTTAAATTGAAATCCCCTCCAATCACGACATTACGTCCTCTGTATATTACTAATTCTAATGCTAAATCCTCCCAGAACCTGACATCAGGTTGATTGGGGCCGTAAATGTTACAGAGAATAAAGGAGCTTTTCTCTATTTCAATGTCAAGAATTTGATAACGGGCCTCTGGATCAATTTGGCTCTTATTTATTTTATATTTTAAATTTTTGTTAATCAATATTGCCACGCCTTTCTTCCTAACCTGTGACGGGGCAGCGACCACCTCCCCCACCCATTTAGATTTGAGTTTATCAATTTCATGCCTTTTTAGATGGATCTCTTGAAGCATAGCAATACCAGGCTTATGTGATCCCAATAATTTTATTACGGCTTTCCGTTTGATAGGGGAAGTAATCCCACCCACGTTCCAGGAATGAATTTTAATCGACCCTATGCCCGGTCCAATTTTAGTAAGATATAGCAAGACATTTTAAAACAAGCCATCAATTTATACCATAACAAGTAATTACAAGCCATAGAAATATAATAGGACATAAAAGCAGAGGGGGGGGAGGGATGCAGGGAAAGGAAAAAAAGAAAGAAGGAAAGGAAAAAAAAAAAAAAAAAGGAACGTTTGTTACACAATTTGGACGTTGTCCGTGCTCTAAAGTTCTATTTAGAGGCTACTAAAGATTTCAGACAAACATCTTCCTTGTTTGTTGTTTATTCTGGTAAAAGGAGAGGTCAAAAAGCGACTTCTACCTCTCTTTCCTTTTGGCTTAAAAGCATTATCCGATTGGCTTATGAGACTGCCGGACGGCAGCCTCCTGAAAGAATCACAGCTCACTCCACTAGGGCTGTGGCTTCCACATGGGCCTTCAAGAATGAGACTTCTGTTGATCAGATATGTAAGGCAGCGACTTGGTCTTCACTGCACACTTTTGCCAAATTTTACAAATTTGATACTTTTGCTTCTTCGGAGGCTATTTTTGGGAGAAAAGTTTTGCAAGCTGTGGTGCCTTCCGTTTAGGTGACCTGATTTGCTCCCTCCCTTCATCCGTGTCCTAAAGCTTTGGTATTGGTTCCCACAAGTAAGGATGACGCCGTGGACCGGACACACCAATGTTGGAGAAAACAGAATTTATGCTTACCTGATAAATTACTTTCTCCAACGGTGTGTCCGGTCCACGGCCCGCCCTGTTTTTTTTAATCAGGTCTGATGAATTATTTTCTCTAACTACAGTCACCACGGTATCATATGGTTTCTCCTATATATATTCCTCCTGTCCGTCGGTTGAATGACTGGGGTGGGCGGAGCCTAGGAGGGATCATGTGACCAGCTTTGCTGGGACTCTTTGCCATTTCCTGTTGGGGAAGAGAATATCCCACAAGTAAGGATGACGCCGTGGACCGGACACACCGTTGGAGAAAGTAATTTATCAGGTAAGCATAAATTCTGTTTTTGTGAATTCATTTGGACTTGCAGCTCGATTCTGCCACAGCTATGGAGCTCTGAGCCTGAGCGGTCGGTTTTTTAGTGTTTCACACCCGGAGCTGTTTGTACTGCTGGGGACATTTATCCTGGAGACACCGAGTGCGTCCGCTTTCTGTTTGCACACTATGGGGCCTATTTATCAAAGGTCTTGCAGACCTGAGCCGACAGTGCGGATCAGGTCCGCAAGACCTCACTGAATGTGGAGAGCAATACGCTCTCCGTATTCAGCATTGCACCAGCAGCTCCAAGGAGCTGCTGGTGCAATGTCGCCCCCTGCAGACTCGCGGCCAATAAGCCGCCAGCAGGGGGTGTCAATCAACCCGATCATATTCGATCGGGTTGAATTCCGGCGATTCCTGTCCGCCTGCTCAGAGCAGGCGGACAGGGTTATGGAGCAGCGGTCTTTGTGACCGCTGCTCCATAACTTGTGTTTCTGGTGTGTCTGAAGATTCGCCAGAAACACGGGCCATCAAGCTCCATTTGGAGCTTGATAGATAGGCCCCTATATATAAATGAATCATCTACAAAACATTTATGCAAAGAAAAATCTAGTGTACAATGTCCCTTTAAGAGAATTGTTTGCTTTTTCCCCATTGTTAAAATATTTTTATTTCTGTGTGTTGTAATCCATTCCAGAGTGTGATAAGGTAAAAAAAAATGTTTTCCTTTTCTTGCTGTAATCCTGTTATTTCATCTACTGAGCTTGGATCAGCTTTAAAAAAATATCCCTACTTGTCTGAAATCTGTTTCAATATGAAAATATTCTTTGTTCTGATCTAGTTTAGGGACTTGCTGCACTGTAGATACGGCACTTGGTTTCACAAGCAGTACTGAGTTCAGTCTACAATTTAGCTTTGCTTTCCTGGTCGATTGTGACCTGGCCCAGGACTGGCTGTGCTCTGGTGTGATTTGTGCAGTAATATGTTTTATTTCAATGTTGTTTTTATCTATTCTATAGATTTGCTTTTGTCTTCTAATTTTGCCCTTGGTGTTGCCTGTCTTTGGCTATTTGAATTGCTGCCTCAGATAAAAGAAAAATCATAATAAATAACCCACTAATTGAAATTCATTGTTATAATGTACATCGCATTCACAGTCCATCACAGACACTTGGGATATCTAGCCATAAACTTGTGTATGGCTGTATTGGAATAATACTGTTTCCTTTACCAGTTTTGATGGGACACCTAATTTTCAAATGAATTATCATTTAAACTGAAATAGTCCTTTGCGGTTTACTGGTTAATTTGCTTGTTATACCTATGTACATAGCACAAAAGAAAATTGAAAAGTAGAATATATAACATCTGTACATCATGGAAAAGGCTTTGAAAAACAAATGAATGTAGAAAAGAACATCATTTTACTTCCAATGGATTAAAAACAAAAGCTGTTGATTAGGTACCTTCCGACTGGAGTGTAAAGGATAGCGGATATAGGATAACAAAAATGATCTGCAAGTAGGACTCTTTGCAGCCTAATGGATATAATACTGATAATGATTGAAACGCATTTTCAGTATATATGTCTTGTATGATTTTTGGTTTTAGATATGTACTTTTTATGTAGTAGATGTATAGATCTATCTATCTATCTGGCAAAAAGTATGTGGACAGTGGACACCTGACCATCACACTTATATGAGATTGTTGACTATCCCATTCTAAAACCATGGGCATTAATATGAAGTTAACCTCCCACTTTGCGGTTATATCAGCTTCCACTCTTCTGGAAAGCCTTTCCATGAGATGTTGGAGTGTAACTGTAGGAATCTGCACCTATTCAGCCAAAACAGCACGTGTGAGGTCAGGCACTGAAGTTGAACAATAAGGTTTGGCTTGAAATCTGCATTCCAATTAATCTCAAAGGTGTTTAATGGGGTTGAGGTCAGGGCTCGGTGCAGGCCTCATGACTTTCTTCCACCAAACTCATCAAACCATGTATTCATGGACCTTGCTGGCATAGGAAATGCTGAAACAGGAAAGGGCCATCCTCAAACAGTTAACTCAAACTGTTGCACCCAATTGTCTAAAATGTCTTTGTTTCCTGTAGCATTAACCCTTTACTGGAACTAACTGGCCTAGCAGAAACCCTGAAAAACAGCCCCAGCCTATTATCCCTCGTTCACCTAACTTTATAGTAGGCACTATGTAGGTAGTGTTGTCCTGGCATCTTCTACACCCAGATTCTTCCATCAGACTGACAAATAATGAAGAGGGATTCACCACTCCATCACACACATTTCCAGTGCTCCTTTATCCAGTGACGGTGGGCTTTACACCGCTCCAGCCGATGCTTGGCATTGTGCATGTTTATGTAAGGCCTGCGTACAGCTGCTCAGAAACTGAAACCCATTTCATAGAGCTCTCAACGCACAGTTATTGCGCTTATGTTGCTTCCTTATGCAGTTAGGAACTTTGTAGTAAAGGTGACTTTTAGAACTACACTCTTCAGTACTTGGCTGAGATTTTGAATGGTCTTTCATTTTGTGGCTGGGCTGTTATTGCTCCTAGACACTTCCACTTCACAATAATAGCTCACAGTTAAAAGGACAGTCTATTCAAAATTAAACTTTCATGATTCAGATAGGGCATGCAATTTTAAACAACTTTACCATTTACTTTTATCATCAACTCTGCTTTGTTCTCTTAGTATTCTTTTTTGAAAGCTAAACCAAGGTAGGCTCAAACTGATGTCTAAACTGTTGAAGGCCCCCTCTTACCCCAGTGCATTTTGACAGTTTTTCAAAGTTAGACAGTCCTAGTTCATGTGTGTCTTATAGATAACGTGCTCACTCCTGTGGAGTTATTTGTCAGTCTATGGCCCATATTTATCAAGCTCCGTACGGAGCTTGAAGGGTTGTGTTTCTGGCGAGTCTTCAGACTCGCCAGAAACACAAGTTATGAAGCAGCGGTCTAAAGACCGCTGCTCCATAACCCTGTTCGCCTGCTCTGAGCAGGCGGACAGGAATCGCCAGAAATCAACCTGATCGAGTACGATCGGGTTGATTGACACCTCCCTGCTGGCGGCCGATTGGCTGCGAGTCAGCAGGGGGCGGCGTTGCACCAGCAGCTCTTGTGAGCTGCTGGTGCAATGTTAAATGCGGAGAGCGTATTGCTCTCCGCATTTAGCGAGGTCTTGCGGACCTGATCCGCACTGTAGGATCAGGTCCGCAAGACCTTTGATAAATCAAGGCCTGTAACTTACTTTTTTATTTATCCATGTCATTCTAACACCCCAAGCTCCAGCCACCCACTTCAGAAGTAGATTTTTTTTTGGTGAGCTAACGGTTATAACTGGTCTCCAATCAGCACTCCAGCTGTACAGTACTGTTGTTGTAGCTAGAGTGCTGATTGGAGAACAGTTTAAACCGTAAGCTCACAAAAAAAATTACTTTTAAAGTGCCAGAGCATGGGGTAATAGAATGGCATGGCTAGATTAAAAAGTAATCTTTATTACAACTGATGAATCAAACTACATCTAAAATATGGTTTACATCCCAGATCTGATAATACAAGCGGAAAGTTTACCATCACTTTAAGTGTGGTTAAAAAACTTTGCAATGTACTTTCATTATTTATTTTGTTTTATTTTCCTGTAATTTACCTCTGAACATTGTTGATTTTCTAAATTTCACTGAGTTTCTATGAAGGAATTAGCCCCACAATGCTTTAACTTAAGTTTCCCTTTATCTTTTCTGCTGAGGACAATTAAGGACAGATATAAAACAGCCAATAAAATAGGTGGTCCAAACAAGTGTGGAACATAGGATTATCTAAAAGGGTTTCAACACGGGCTTGTTTGCACAAGGAAAGATAAGTAGAAAACTAGGTGAAACATGGCAGTGCCCATTAGTTTATGCAAACTAAAAATTAATTATAGAACCTAAAACCGTTACACTTATATTTTCAATATTTTAACAATTAATAATAATTGTAAATAATACATCTACATATTATTCTAAGGCTAATCTTGCATACATTTATTGTTTAACCCCTTAATGACCAAGGACGTGCAGGGTACGTCCTCAAAAAAAGGCAGTTAACGCCTGAGGACGTACCCTGCACGTCCTCGGTGTGGAAAGCAGCTAGAAGCAATCCTGCTCGCTTCCAGCTGCTTTCCGGTTATTGCAGTGATGCCTCGATATGGAGGCATCCTGCAATAACCTTACATGGCCATCCGTGGCCCTCTCTGCACCGGACTTCGATGGCCGGTATCGTTGGTGCGTGGGAGCCGACTTGGGAGGCGGGTGGGCGGCCATCGGTGTGCCGTGTGATGTCAAGGGGGGCGGGATCGGGGGCGGGACCGTCGGGGGCGCGCACGGACGCGCACGCGTGCAAGGAGGTTGGCGGGCGCGTGCACGGGACGGGAGCGGGTGGGAACCGCTACACTACGGAAAATGATTAAAAAGTTAAAAGTGGCCTAATCTTGTTTGTGCAAAAGCACAAAAAGAGATCGTGGAGGGGTGGGGGGTTGGTTTTGTGTGGGGGGGAAGCTACACTACAGAAAAGTTTAAAAAATGTAAAACAAAAACATTTTTTCTTCTAAACTGGGTACTGGCAGACAGCTGCCAGTACCCAAGATGGCGCCCATTAAGTTAGAGTGGGAGGGTTATAGAGCTGTTTGGGGGGGGATCAGTGAGGTTGGGGGCTAAGGGGGGATCGTACACAGCAGCATATGTAAATATGCTTTTAAAAAAAAAAAAAACACCAAAAAAAACAAATATAGCTTTTATTTTAGTACTGGCAGACTTTCTGCCAGTACTTAAGATGGCGGGGACAATTGTGGGGTGGGGGAGGGAAGAGAGCTGTTTGGGAGGGATCAGGGGGTCTGATGTTTCAGGTGGGAGGCCGAGCTCTACACTAAATCTAATATTAACCCTGCACGCTCCCTACAAGCTACCTAATTAACCCCTTCACTGCTAGCCATAATACACGTGTGATGCGCAGCCGCATTTAGCGGCCTTCAAAATACCAAAAAGCAACGCCAAAGCCATATATGTCTGCTATTTCTGAACAAAGGGGATCCCAGAGAAGCATTTACAACCATTTGTGCCATAACTGCACAAGCTGTTTGTAAATGATTTCAGTGAGAAACCTAAAATTGTGAAAAATGTAACGTTTTTTTTAATTTGATCGCATTTGGCGGTGAAATGGTGGCATGAAATATACCAAAATGGGCCTAGATCAATACTTTGGGTTGTCTACTAAAAAAAATATATACATGTCAATGGATATTCAGAGATTCCTGAAAGATATCAGTGTTCTAATGTAACTAGCGCTAATTTTGAAAAAAATAATGGTTTGGAAATAGCAAAGTGCTACTTGTATTTAAGGCCCTATAACTTGCAAAAAAAGCAAAGAACATGTAAACATTGGGTATTTCTAATCTCAGGACAACATTTAGAAACTATTTAGCATAGTTGTTTTTTGGTGGTTGTAGATATGTAACAGATTTTGGGGGTCAAAGTTAGAAAAAGTGTTTTTTTTTTCAATTTTTCCTCATATTTTATATTTTTTTATAGTAAATTATAAGATATGATTAAAATAATGGTATCTTTAGAAAGTCCATTTAATGGCGAGAAAAACGGTATATAATATGTATGGGTACAGTAAATGAGTAAGAGGAAAACTACAGCTAAACACAAACACCGCAAAAATGTAAAAATAGCCTTGGTCCCAAACGGACAGAAAATGGAAAAGTGCTGTGGTCATTAAGGGGTTAACATCCCTTTAACATCTATCCTGCGTGTTTTTGAAGAGTGACATGACTCTTAGAGGGAGGTTTTGGGACAGTATTGTAGAGAGAAATATACAGAAAGGGTTTCCCTCTTCAGTTGGTGAACAACATCTTATTAAAGGGACAAGTCAAGATTATACTTTCATAATTCAAAGAGTGCATACAGTTTTAAAAAATGTTTCAATGTTCTTCCATTATCAAATTGTGTGTCTTTTTATATGCACACTTTCTGAGGTACCAGTTCCTACTGAGCTTGTGTAAGGTTCACAGTGTATACATACAGGTGAAACTCGAAAAATTAGAATATCGTGCAAAAGTTCATTTATTTCACTAATGCAACTTAAAAGGTGAAACTAATATATGAGATAGACTCATTACATGCAAAGCAAGATAGTTCAAGCTGTGATTTGTCATAATTGTGATGATTATGGCTTACAGCTCATGAAAACCCCAAATCCACAATCTCAGAAAATTAGAATATTGTGAAAAGGTGCAATATTCTAGGCTCAAAGTGTCCCACTCTAATCAGCCAATTAAGCCATAACACCGGCAAAGGGTTCCTGAGCCTTTAAATGGTCTCTCAGTCTGGTTCAGTAGGAATCACAATCATGAGAAAGACTGCTGACCTGACAGTTTTGCAGAAAACCATCATTGACACCCTCCATAAGGAGGGGTAGCCTCAAAAGGTAATTTCAAAAGTAGTTGGATGTTCTCAAAGTGCTGTATCAAAGCACATTAATAGAAAGTTATGTGGAAGGGAAAAGTGTGGAAGAAAAAGGTGCACAAGCAGCAGGGATTACCACAGCCTGGAGAGGATTGTCAGGAAAAGGCCATTCAAAAGTGTTGGGGACTTTCACAAGGAGTGGACTGAAGCTGGAGTCAGGGCATCAAGAGCCACTACACACAGCCGGATCCTGGACATGGGCTTTAAATGTCGTATTCCTCTTGTCAAGCCACTCCTGAACAACAAACAATGTCAGAAGTGTCTTACCTGGGCTAAAGAAAAACAGACCTGGTCTGTTGCTCAGTGGTCCAAAGTCCTCTTTTCTGATTAGAGCAAATTTTGCATCTCATTTGGAAACCAAGGACCCAGAGTATGGAGGAAGAATGGAGAGGCACACACTGCAAGATGCTTGAAGTCCAGTGTAAAGTTTCCACAGTCTGTGTTGATTTGGGGAGCCATGTCATCTGCTGGTGTTGGTCCACTGTGCTTCATTAAGTCCAGGGTCAGCGCAGCTGTCTACCAGGAGATTTTGGAGCAATTCATGCTTCCTTACGCAGACAAGCTCTATGGGGATGCTGACTTCATTTTCTAGCAGGACTTGGCACCTGTCCACACTGCCAAAAGCACCAAAACCTGGTTCAATGACCGTGGGATTATTGTGCTTGATTGGCCAGCAAACTCGCCTGACCTGAACCCCATAGAGAATCTATGGGGCATTGCCAAGAGAAAGATGAGAGACATGAGACTGAACAATGCAGAAGAGCTGAAGGCCGCTATTGAAGCATCCTTTGTCTTCAATAACACCTCAGCAGTGCCACAGGCTGATAGCCAGAGGCGAAACTACAGGGGGTGCAGAGGTCGCAATTGCGACTGGGCCCCCAAGGGTGGGGGCCCTGCTTTAAAAATAAAATAAAAAAAATTACAATAAAAAACGTTGACCTGCCACTGCCTGCACTGATATCATGTGAGTGTGACATGATGCTTCACTAGTGTCTGACTACAGGGGTTAGTGTTTCTGTTTTACCCATTGGGGTTTATGTGTGTGTGTGTGTGTATGTGTGAATGTGACTGTGTGTGTATTTATGCATGTATGTGTGTGTGTGTGTATGTTTGTGGAACCAGCAAATTACAGACCTTGTTACTACAGCATGGGGGGGCAGGGGATAAACAGTGTCAGTCTATACAGTACCACTATATACAGTACGGGGGGCTGGACCATGTCACAGACTACTGTGGTCACTTTATAAAGTACTGGGGCGGGTAGGGTCAGGCTAGCCATCTCACCGGTAGATTACAGACTGTGTCACTGACTCACTATATACAGTACTGGTGGGTTAAACAGTATAACTATATACAGTAATAGGGGGTCAGACCATCTCACAGACTGTGGGCACAGGGTGTGGGCACAGGGTATCTCCTTTTGCATACATGTAATCTGATTCACATATTTTTTCTGTGTTTTAATTATATATATATATATATATATATATATATATATATATATATATATATATATATATATACAGGGAGTGCAGAATTATTAGGCAAGTTGTATTTTTGAGGATTAATTTTATTATTGAACAACAACCATGTTCTCAATGAAGACAAAAAAACTCATTAATATCAAAGCTGAATAGTTTTGGAAGTAGTTTTTAGTTTGTTTTTAGTTATAGCTATTTTAGGGGGATATCTGTGTGTGCAGGTGACTATTACTGTGCATAATTATTAGGCAACTTAACAAAAAACAAATATATACCCATTTCAATTATTTATTTTTACCAGTGAAACCAATATAACATCTCAACATTCACAAATATACATTTCTGACATTCAAAAACAAAAATAAATCAGTGACCAATATAGCCACCTTTCTTTGCAAGGACACTCAAAAGCCTGCCATCCATGGATTCTGTTAGTGTTTTGATCTGTTCACCATCAACATTGTGTGCAGCAGCAACCACGGCCTCCCAGACACTGTTCAGAGAGGTGTACTGTTTTCCCTCCTTGTAAATCTCACATTTGATGATGGACCACAGGTTCTCAATGGGGTTCAGATCAGATGAACAAGGAGGCCATGTCATTAGATTTTCTTCTTTTATACCCTTTCTTGCCAGCCACGCTGTGGAGTACTTGGAAGCGTGTGATGGAGCATTGTCCTGCATGAAAATCATGTTTTTCTTGAAGGATGCAGACTTCTTCCTGTACCACTGCTTGAAGAAGGTGTCTTCCAGAAACTGGCAGTAGGACTGGGAGTTGAGCTTGACTCCATCCTCAACCCGAAAAGGCCCCACAACCTCATCTTTGATGATACCAGCCCAAACCAGTACTCCACCTCCACCTTGCTGGCGTCTGAGTCGGACTGGAGCTCTCTGCCCTTTACCAACCCAGCCACGGGCCCATCCATCTGGCCCATCAAGACTCACTCTCATTTCATCAGTCCATAAAACCTTAGAAAAATCAGTCTTGAGATATTTCTTGGCCCAGTCTTGACGTTTCAGCTTGTGTGTCTTGTTCAGTGGTGGTCGTCTTTCAGCCTTTCTTACCTTGGCCATGTCTCTGAGTATTGCACACCTTGTGCTTTTGGGCACTCCAGTGATGTTGCAGCTCTGAAATATGGCCAAACTGGTGGCAAGTGGCATCTTGGCAGCTGCACGCTTGACTTTTCTCAGTTCATGGGCAGTTATTTTGCGCCTTGGTTTTTCCACACGCTTCTTGCGACCCTGTTGACTATTTTGAATGAAACGCTTGATTGTTCGATGATCACGCTTCAGAAGCTTTGCAATTTTAAGAGTGCTGCATCCCTCTGCAAGATATCTCACTATTTTTGACTTTTCTGAGCCTGTCAAGTCCTTCATTTGACCCATTTTGCCAAAGGAAAGGAAGTTGCCTAATAATTATGCACACCTGATATAGGGTGTTGATGTCATTAGACCACACCCCTTCTCATTACAGAGATGCACATCACCTAATATGCTTAATTGGTAGTAGGCTTTCGAGCCTATACAGCTTGGAGTAAGACAACATGCATAAAGAGGATGATGTGGTTAAAATACTCATTTGCCTAATAATTCTGCACTCCCTGTATATATATATATATATATATATATATATATATATATATATATATATATATATATATATATATATATATATATATAAAAAGATATATATCAAATTCACTTTTTTTGGGGGGGTGGGGGTTAGATTCTTGCACCTGGGTCCTGTGGTTTCTAGTTACACCTCTGCTGATAGCTTCCATGCCACGCTGCATTGAGGCAGTAATTGCTGCAAAAGGGGCCCAAACCAAGTACTGAGTACATACAGTATGCATGCTTAGAGGTCCGATATTGTTCTATGTATTACATTGCATGTAATATTCATTGCATGTAATATTCTAATGTTCTGAGATTGTGGATTTGGGGTTTTCATGAGCTGTAAGCCATAATCATCACAATTATGACAAATCACGGCTTGAACTTTCTTGCTTTGCATGCAATCAGGCCCATCTCCGCATTTAGCGAGGTCTTGCGGACCTGATCCGCAGTGTCAGATCAGGTCCGCAAGACATTTGATAAATTTCAGGCCAATGAGTCTATCTCATATATTAGTTTCACCTTTAAAGTTGCATTTGTGAAATAAATGAACTTTTGCACAATATTATAATTTTTCGAGTTTCACCTGTACAGGGAGTGCAGAATTATTAGGCAAGTTGTATTTTTGAGGATTAATTTTATTATTGAACAACAACCATGTTCTCAATTAACCCAAAAAACTCATTAATATCAAAGCTGAATATTTTTGGAAGTAGTTTTTAGTTTGTTTTTAGTTTTAGCTATTTTAGGGGGATATCTGTGTGTGCAGGTGACTATTACTGTGCATAATTATTAGGCAACTTAACAAAAAACAAATATATACCCATTTCAATTATTTATTTTTACCAGTGAAACCAATATAACATCTCAACATTCACAAATATACATTTCTGACATTCAAAAAGAAAACAAAAACAAATCAGTGACCAATATAGCCACCTTTCTTTGCAAAGGACACTCAAAAGCCTGCCATCCATGGATTCTGTCAGTGTTTTGATCTGTTCACCATCAACATTGCGTGCAGCAGCAACCACAGCCTCCCAGACACTGTTCAGAGAGGTGTACTGTTTTCCCTCCTTGTAAATCTCACATTTGATGATGGAGGTGAACAAGGAGGCCATGTCATTAGATTTTCTTCTTTTATACCCTTTCTTGCCAGCCATGCTGGCTTCTTGCGACCCTGTTGACTATTTTGAATGAAACGCTTGATTGTTCGATGATCACGATTCAGAAGCTTTGCAATTTTAAGAGTGCTGCATCCCTCTGCAAGATATCTCACTATTTTTGACTTTTCTGAGCCTGTCAAGTCCTTCTTTTGACCCATTTTGCCAAAGGAAAGGAAGTTGCCTAATAATTATGCACACCTGATATAGGGTGTTGATGTCATTAGACCACACCCCTTCTCATTACAGAGATGCACATAACCTAATATGCTTAATTAGTAGTAGGCTTTCGAGCCTATACAGCTTGGAGTAAGACAACATGCATAAAGAGGATGATGTGGTCAAAATACTCATTTGCCTAATAATTCTGCACTCCCTGTATATGAGTCTGTGTTTGGCTGATGGCTGTCACATGATAACAGGAAATTAAAGGAAATGCAGAAATTTGTTAGAAAAAATGTATTGCACATTTAAAATTCAGAGTAAGTCTATTGCATTGTCTTTTTTATTATGCACATTTTGATTATGCAGTTCTAATGTATTTAACCCTTTCACTGCTAAGCATATTTTAACTCAAGTGCTTAGCCAATTTTGAGCTTTTTTGCTACCTACATTTAAACTCTATTGTAAGTCAAATTTCACACAAATTATATATGGTTTTTATCAGGCCCAGCAGATTCACATTATCCCATTATTATATTTATAATTCATGGCATGTGAGATAGCTGCAGCAAAAACTGTAAATTGTATAATTTTTGTGTAGATTTAGGGGCCTATTTATTAATGTGCAAGCGGACATGATTCGATATTGCGGATCATGTCCGCTGCACATCGATAAATGCCAACAGCATATGCTCTCGGCATTTATCATTGCACCAGCAGTTCTTTAAAGCTGTTGTGGTCAGGTGTGGCAAACCCCCCCATATTATTTTTTAATTAGGGGCACTGTTGGCAGTTATTTTAGGGGCACTGCTGGTAGGTATTTGAGAGGCACTGCTGGTAGGTATTTTAGGGGCACTGCTGGCAGGTATTTTAGGGGCACTGCTGGTAGGTATTTGAGAGGCACTGCTGGTAGGTATTTTAGGGGCACTGCTGGCAGGTATTTTAGGGGCACTGCTGGCAGGTATTTTAGGGGCACTGCTGGTAGGTATTTTAGGGGCACTGCTGGCAGGTATTTTAGGGGCACTGCTGGCAGGTATTTGAGAGGCACTGCTGGTAGGTATTTTAGGGGCACTGCTGGCAGGTATTTGAGAGGCACTGCTGGTAGGTATTTTAGGGGCACTGCTGGCAGGTATTTGAGAGGCATTGCTGGTAGGTATTTTAGGGGCACTGCTGGCAGGTATTTTAGGGGCACTGCTGGTAGGTATTTTAGGGGCACTGCTGGCAGGTATTTTATGGGCACTGCTGGCAGGTATTTTATGGGCACTGCTGGCAGGTATTTTAGGGGCACTGCTGGCAGGTATTTGAGAGGCACTGCTGGTAGGTATTTTAGGAGCACTGCTGGCAGGTATTTTAGGGGCACTGTTGGCAGGTATTTGAGAGGCACTGTTGGCAGGTATTTTAGGGGCACTGCTGGCAGGTATTTTAGGGGCACTGTTGGCAGGTATTTTAGGGGCACTGCTGGTAGGTATTTTAGGGGCACTGCTGGCAGGTATTTGAGAGCCACTGCTGGTAGGTATTTTAGGGGCACTGCTGGCAGGTATTTTAGGGGCACTGCTGGCAGGTATTTTAGGGGCACTGTTGGCAGGTATTTAAGAGGCACTGCTGGCAGGTACCTGTATTTGAGAGGTGGAGAAAGGCTGCTGCTTTTAGTAGATGTCCATATAAAATGGGTGAGTACATTTTACAAAAGTTTATGTAATAAGTGACTTTCCTTACGGTAACATTTTTTTCTTTCATGCATAGTAACGAGTGGGAAATTATCATGTTAAAAAATGTAGGACAAAAGTGTATGTAAAAGTTGTTCAAACTGATATTGAAACTAACAAAAAAAATGTTTTTGACTTACTTATACTAATGTGTGTTCCTTAGCTGATAAGCATAACACCTGCAATAGTGTTGGTGGACAATGGTTAAAATGTTAGGTTTATTTAACAACAGAACATTTGTGTTTTCTGAAATAAAAACAAAAAAGTAACACTTTAAATTTAGCCTATTTTTTTTTCAAATGTTAGATTTTATGTTGCAGCCAACGTAAATCCTTGTAAGCATTGAAAGCAATGTGTAGTGTACAGCTGTCCTGCTTTTTGATTGGCTTGTAACTGAAACTATATTATAACTTGAGGTTGCAGTTGTTGACAGTTTGTAATCTGCCTTTACTGCAAAAGACATGAAAATATTTCTTATCTTTTAGAACATGAGAGTAGATTCTATTCCAGCCTATTAATAGGGACACTCAAGACAAAATAAATCTTTATGATTCAGATAGAGCACACAGTTTTAAGACACTTTCAATTTACTTCCATGAAATTCTGCTCAGTCTTTTTATATTCACACTTTCTGGAGAACAAGATTCTACTGAGCATGTGCATAAACTCACAGAGAATATATGTATACTAGTCCGTGATTGGCTGATGTCTGTCACATGATACAGGGGGACAGAAAATGAGAGAACAAATAAATTTGTCAGAGAAAAATCTATTGCTTATTTGAAATTCAGAGTAGGTGTTAAATCATTGTCTTTTTATTATGCACGTGTTAATTATGCAATTCTACTGCATTGAGTGGTCCTTTAAATAATGTATCTAAGAAAATGACCTCAAGACTTTAACTGTGAATTTTTTTAACAAAAACGGTGTTGATAAACTCTATAAGATGAATTATGTTAAAATACCTGTTAAAACATTTCCATAAGCAGCTGTTATAAATGAGATGTGAGTAGTGTTCTTGATACAGAGAAGGGTCTTTAAAGATGTGAGTAGCTGTTATTACGTAAATTCATCCCAAAGGACAAGGCTCATTAACGCTATGAGTATCTATACTTATAACACAGATGTATCCCAAAAGATCAATGTTATAAAACTTATAAAGGAGGTTTATCTCAAAGGACAAGGCTTGTTAAGGCTTTGTATCTGTTATTACATAAATATGTCCCAAAGGATAATGCCTCTTAGGTTTGTGAGCAGTATTTCTCATCATAGCGATTCATCCCCAAGGATAAAACCCATTAAAGATGTGAGTAGCTGTTCCTATAACAGGGATTCATCCCGAAAGACAAAGCTTTCTAAGGAGTTTAGGCTTTTTCTTTTATTGTAGAATTGATTGATCCCAAAGGTCGAGACTCCTGAAGGATGTTAATAGCTGTGCTTATGGGTATTCATCCCAGAGAATGAGATGTATTATCACTAAAGATATGACTAGATGTTCTCAGAACAAGGATTGAGCACAAAGAACCAATTGCTTCAAGGATGTAAATATCTCTCTATTATTTTTTTTTTATGGACTGATTAAAAAAAAGTGAACAGTTGTTCTGATTAAAGGACCACTCAATGCAGTAGAATTGCATAATTAACATACATAATAAAAAGACAATGATTTATCACCGACTCTGAATTTCAAACAAGCAGTAGATTTTTTTTCTGACAAATGTAATTTTTCTCCAATTTTATGGCCCCCTGTATCATGTGACAGACATCAGCCAATTACAGACTAGTATACATATACCCTTTGAGCTTGTGCACATGCTCAATAGGATCTTGTTCCTGAGAAAGTGTGAATATAAAAAAGATTGTCCCTTTAAAGGGACAGTCTAGTATAAATTAAACTTTCATTATTAAGATAGGAATTTTATTTATAATCAACTTTCCAATTTACTTTTATAATCAATTTTGCCTTTTTCTCTTGGTATTCATAGTTTAAACTAAACATAGGTAGGCTCATATGCTAATTTCTAAGCCTTTGAGGGCTGCCTCTTATCACATGCTTTTTAAATCTCTTTTCAACACAAAGAGACAGAAAGTACACGTGGGCCATATAGATAACACTGTGTTCAGGCACAGGGGGTTATTTAAGATTTAGCACAAAACAATGCTAAATGCAAGACAATAGCTAATAAACAGTCACAGTCATGTGATCAGGGGGCTGGAAGAAGGTTCCTAGATACAAGGTAATCACAGAGGTAAAAAGTATATTAATATAACTGTGTTGGTTATGCAAAACTGGGGAATGGGTAATAAAGGGATTAGGTATCTTTTAAAACAATAACAATTCTATGGTAGACTGTCCCTTTAAGAAACTCATCCCAAACAAGCAGGATCATTACTGTGCGAATATACAAAACATTCTACAGCATAAAATACTTATAAATTAATTAAATAAACTTACACAGGGACTGTAAAACAATTAAAAAATGCCTGGGGCATGCAGGCTATCATAAGAGAACAGTAACATATAATATGTTTAGGCTTGCTGGGCCTTTTGGTTCCTATCTGCTGTCAAATTCTGTTTCTGTTTCTATACACTCAAGACATGTCAACGTTGATATAAAATTGACATGTTCACTAATGTGAAAGATGTTAATTTTCCCTATCTATGTTCCCCTCCCATTAACTAATTTAAATACTGGTTACTAATATACATGAATATACGTATATTGCCTGTAATTCTTTTTCCGTAACTCATGTTTATGGTATATTCCCTTATTTTCGTTGTTAACAAATGACTAACCTCAATAAAAGCTATTTAAACTTAAAATTGATATGTTCAAAAAAAGGTGACCTGTATACAATGCAACATATATTATACTCATTAAAATCAATGTAGAAGTAACATAACAGGAAAATTCCATTGTTTTGTATAAATATAGCAGGAATAATATTCTTAAAGGGATATTAAACACAAAATAAATGCTAGTGAGTATGATATATTTAAATTAAAGACTAGTCTAAAAATAATATGTACATATATTTTTTATAGAATGAATCTTCCACGTTGACACCTATGATTTTCTTATCAAATCTCTTCTGCGGAGCACATTTAGTGACAGATATAAAAGAGTCAGAAATCTGTGCAAGTAATGACTGAGTGGAATATATCAAAGTTAAAAGGACTTCAGTCTCTGTGATGCAGTGACAATCAAATCAATTATAACCGTACCTAACTGGCCTCAGCAGAAAAATACGGCAGATGATGCCACGCCTCCAAATTATCTTCTAATTAGTGTGAGGATTCCAAATTATTTTTATTTTTTGTCTTTCCTTTATTTTTATTTTCTGGTATCTAAGAATCTAGGAGGGGATCATAACTGTTACCATTAAAGTATTATTTCCTGTAACACAACATTTTCCTTATGTGCACCATAATATTATTGCTAGACGTGTTAGGAACACATCACACCACAAACTAACATCAACAGTGTACAACAGACATTAATCATGACACTATGCATTCATTTCATTTATGTGCAAGCATGACACTCTTGCAACTACTGAAAATTCTCCAGACATTTTAAGAGCCCATTTTACTATATTTACTATGTGTCAAAAAAGGAAAATTGTGTAAAATGCATCAGTATACCAATTTTGCTATTTTTAGACTCTGGTGTAATATAATACAGGTACAAATGCCCAAATACTGAATTAAAGGGACACAAAACCCACATTTTTTCTTTCATGATTCAGATATAGCATGCAATTTTAAGCAACTTTTTAATTTACTCCAATTATCAAATTTTCTTCGTTCTCTTGCTATCTTTATTTGAAAAAGAAGGCATCTATGATAAGGAGCCATACAGTTTTTGGTTCGGTACCCTGGACAACACTTGTTTATTGGTGGTGTCCAATTAGCAAGGACAACCCAGGTTGTGAACAAAAAATGGTCTGGCTTCTAAACTTACATTCTTGCTTTTCAAATAAAAATAGCAAGAGAATGAAGACAAATTGATAATAGGAGTAAACTAGAAAGTTGCTTAAAATTGCATGCTCTATCAGAATCATGAAAGAAAAAACAACAAATATTACCTTTCATATTACACCACTGTACTTTCTTTCTGATGGTACTATGTATACAAAAGTATTAAAAAATGATATAAAACTACCTTTAGCTTATGTATAAGCTATATTATAACATGTAAATATTGGCTAAATGATATGATATTGTTGTTTACACATGGTCCCATCCCCTCGCCAAACTGTTATATTTTACAGATGCAAATAAACATTTTCCGGTCCCAAGCAGTTTGGATAAAGGGTTTTCTACCAGTATATTTTACATTATATCTGAACTGAAAATTACTGTTCTGAATTTGATTCTTTGACATATGCGCTGTTGTTTCTCTTTGTTTAAAGGTACATGAAACCCCAAAATTTTTCTTTCATGATTTAGATAGATCATGCAATTTTAAACAACTTTCTAATTTACTTCTATTATCTAATTTGTTTCATTTTCTTGATATACTTTGCTAAAAAGCATATCTAGATAGACTCAGTAGCTTCTGTTTGGTGGTTGCACGTAGATGCCTCGTGTGATTGGCTCACCCATGTGCATGGTTGTTTCTTCAACAAAGGATATTTAAAGAATGAAGCAAATTAGATAATAGAAGTAAATTGAAATGTTGTTTAAAATTGTATTCTCTACCTGAATCATGAAAGAAAAAAAATTAAGATTAGTGTCCCTTTAAGTCCCTGTGTGTGTGTGTTCTGAGCACCTGATTTGATCATTTTCATTCCAAAGGATGAGTCATATTAAGAGTATGAGAGGCTGTTCTTGTAACACAGAGTCCACTCTAAACATGGGTCATATTAGGAGGATGAGAGGCTGTTTGTTTACCACAGTACACAGAATCCACCCAAAACATTACTAAGGAGTGCGAATGGCTGTTCTCATAACAGGGATTCCAACCAAAACGTGTTATATTAGGAGTGTGAGTGGCTGTTCTTACAACAGAGATTTCCTCCTAACGAAAGAGTTATATTAGATAAGTAAGTGGCACTTTTTCTATAAGGAGTAACTCTCAATAGATGAGTTGTATTAGGAATGTGAGTGCCTGTTTTTCTATAAAGAATTACACTCAAATGATGAGTCGTATCAGGAATGTGAGTGGCTGTTTCTATAACAGGGATCCCTTCCAAACAAAAGGTGATTATGTTGATGCTGTATTTATAAAAATGATCTATACCATTTGTTGACAGCAATATTAAACAGTGTCTGTTATAAAAGGGATTTATCCCAACGGATTAGACTCATTAAGGATGTGAGTAGCTGTTATGACAAGGATTCATCCCAAAGGCATTTTATGGATGTCAGTAGCAAGAACAAGGATTAATCCCAGAGGATGGAGTAAAGGCCTTACAGAGAAGTTCCTCTGAGGGAGGGGAGTTCTTTTTATATGATTTGTGCTCTTTTACACGGTGTATAAAGGCAGTAATAAAAAGACACACATTTAATACTGTGCAATTTGTGAGAATTAACATATCAAAAAAACCCAGAATAAAGAAATGTAATATATCCTGAATATAGACAGGAGATGAAAAGCTTCAAAGGAAACCCATCCTCCCACGTCAATTTGTTAAGCGCAGCTTTCTATAATGCGGAGGCCTGTGTTTGCCCTGCAGAGGGTGATGGGAAATGAGCTTTGGTTATTAAAAACAGATTTTATGCTCCGGTCTCATGTCATATGAAACATGCAGCTTGATGGTACTAGGAAATACTTTTTTTTGTAGTTGAGCAAAACTTTTTAGAAAATATAGTAAAAGAAAAATGTTTAGAGCAAGATAAACGGTTATTCTAATGTAAAAAAAAAAATGATATGCTCTATTTTCTTGGAACATGTACTTTTTATAACACTAACCCTAGATTACTATGGTCCAGATAGCAAGTGGAGCGCACAATGTGCTATTAATATTGTGGGACCACGCTAGGATTAGCACGCAAAAAAGTTAATGGGAAAACTGAATAAATAGAGAATATTTAGTGCAGCCGACATCCCTTTAGCACGACCAATACTTTCAATGGTTATCAAGATTGTGCTAAAAATCTCTTATAACTAGAAACCTTAGAGCACCTGTGTAAGAATCCATGAAGGGAACCCCAAAAAGCATGATTTTGATACCTTTTTTTTGGAACATTTAACACAGGAAACCATTTCTGTTATTCACTTCAACTTACTGTAATCATTAACAGCTCACAGTTTCTCCCTCACACACAAACCATTCCTCACCTTCTTAGCCCCCTTTCCCTCAAACAGCCCCCTCCTTACTCTGGCAGCTCCCTTCCCCTTACACAACCCCATCCTCAGCCGTTCAGCACCTCTCTTCCTCACACACATTCTCACATGATTATCACCCTTTATCTCTCACAGCCGTTTCCTTACCCTTTCAGCCCCTCTCTACTTCTTACAGCCTCCACCTCCCCCCATGCATCTCCCCTCTACTTCACACAACCTCCTCCTCAGCTTATCAGCCTCCTCACTCATTTAGCCTTCTCTCATTTACACAGCCCCTCTCCTCACCCTCTTAGCCCCAACTCCCTCACCCAGTCCCCTCCTTACCCTCTCAGCTCAGGTCTTCCCCACACACAGCCTCCTCCTTACCCCCTCAGCTTAGGTCTTCCTAACACACAGCCTCCTCCTTACCCCCTCAGCTCAGGCCTTCCTAACACACAGCCCCCTCCTTACCCTCTCAGCTCAGGTCTTCCCCACACACAGCCTCCTCCTTACCCCCTCAGCTCAGGTCTTCCTAAGACACAGCCCCCTCCTTACCCTCTCAGCTCAGGTCTTCCCCACACACAGTCTCCTCCTTACCCCCTCAGCTCAGGTCTTCCAAACACACAGCCTCCTCCTTACCCTCTCAGCTCAGGTCTTCCTCACACACAGCCCCATCCTTACCCTCTCAGCTCAGGTCTTCCAAACACACAGCCTCCTCCTTACCCTCTCAGCTCAGGTCTTCCTCACACACAGCCCCATCCTTACCCTCTCAGCTCAGGTCTTCCTCACACACAGCCCCCTCCTTACCCTCTCAGCTCAGGTCTTCCTAACACACAGCCCCCTCCTTACCCCCTCAGCTCAGGTATTCCTAACACACAGCCCCCTCCTTACCCTCTCAGCTCAGGTCTTCCCCACACACGGTCCCCTCCTTACCCTCTCAGCTCAGGTCTTCCTCACACACAGCCCCCTCCTTACCCTCTCAGCTCAGGTCTTCCCCACACACAGTCCCCTCCTTACCCTCTCAGCTCAGGTCTTCCTCACACACAGCCCCCTCCTTACCATTTCAGCTCAGGTCTTCCTAACACACAGCCCCCTCCTTACCCTCTCAGCTCAGGTCTTCCTCACACACAGCCCCCTCCTTACCCTCTCAGCTCAGGTCTTCCTCACACACAGCCCCCTCCTTACCATTTCAGCTCAGGTCTTCCTCACACACAGCCCCCTCCTTACCCTCTCAGCTCAGGTCTTCCAAACACACAGCCCCCTCCTTACCCTCTCAGCTCAGGTCTTCCTCACACACAGCCCCCTCCTTACCCTCTCAGCTCAGGTCTTCCTAACACACAACCCCCTCCTTACCCTCTCAGCTCAGGTCTTCCTAACACACAGCCCTCTCGCCCTCTCAGCTCAGGTCTTCCTAACACACAGACCCCTCCTTACCCTCTCAGCTCAGGTCTTCCTCACACACAGCCCCCTCCTTACCCTCTCAGCTCAGGTCTTCCAAACACACAGTCCCCTCCTTACCCCCTCAGCTCAGGTCTTCCTAACACACAGCCTCCTCCTTACCCTCTCAGCTCAGGTCTTCCTCACACACAGCCCCCTCCTAACCCTCTCAGCTCAGGTCTTCCTCACACACAGCCCCCTCCTAACCCTCTCAGCTCAGGTCTTCCCCACACACAGTCCCCTCCTTACCCTCTCAGCTCAGGTCTTCCAAACACACAGCCTCCTTTTCATTCACAGCTTCCCTCACAAAAAGCCCCCTCTTCACTCTCTCAGCCCACCTCCCTTACATGCAGCTTACTCCTCAACCTCTTAGCACCTCTCTACCTACCTTACACATGCCTTCCCTCAGCCTCCCTCTCCCAGACACTCCTCACCCTCTTCATGTCTCCAACAGTGGTGGTACTCCAAATACCAGTCCACTTGCTGGACCACCCTCCCCCCTCGAGTTTTGGACCTTCAGGGGAGGGCTCAGTCGCACCTGCAACTTTTGAAAGTTATGAATTGCGCCCAAGAGCAACCCCGAATAGCGGGTTTCACAAAACCCATGTACAATATAGTAAAATAAAGTATTACACACACACACACATATATATATATATATATATATATATATATATATATATATATATATATACACACATACATATGTAATAAAAAATATAAGTATAATATTGAAATAAATGTTTAAAAGGGTTTAATATTGATATGGTGTATGTCAAGGTGTTTGACTGGGAAGGGCTCAGAAGTAAATATATATATTGAAGTATACCTAAGGTTTCATACATATGTCTATAAATATATAATATAAATATATAATATCAATAGATAGATAGATAGATAGATATACAGATGTGCCTAAAGTATTTGCTATCCTTTCCCTTTTTTTAGGAAAACGCACAATTTTCTCTGAACTAAGTAACAATTTACAAAAGTATTTGGTATCTACCATTCTTTATTTCAAATGCAATAGAACTGAAATGTCACTTTTGAACGTTCCCCATAGAAGTCTATGGGGAAAAGGAGTTAGTACGGTCGCGTTATCTGACCTCCAGATGTTAGCGCCCCTTTCACTTGAATCAATGATAACTTTTTACCTTTAATACGAGTGCAAACATAGGAGCACTATTAATGTAGCTTTTCTAATGAATTGAAAATGCTTTGAAAAAAGAAACCAAAATCACACAGTACTAGTTTGCAAGGGAATTCTGATTGTTACTCATTTTAAAGTCCTAAATGTGGAACTTACATATGCGTTTGGACTATAGTCTATGTAAATGTATTGGAAAGCACAATTTTTGTCAAGTTTGTGACATTACTATTACTGGTTGTGTAACAAAATTTACAAAATTAAACTGTACTTCTTAGAATGTTTGTATTTTTTGTGTTCTAATATTTAGGGAGAATAAAAAGAGGAGGGATAAAGTGACATATTGGAGAGTGAAATCACACTAGTACTTTTTCCCTTTCAGATAAATACTATATCAAGGAAACTCAGATATAAATTATTCCTGACCCAATTCTCTGAAGGAATCCTGATTGTGGAAGTGCCATTCAGAATTAGCAGTTGGTAATGAAGCATTTAGAAGCAGTAATTTCAAGCTGACAACATGCCCTTCCCACAAGCTATAGAGGTTAAATATAAATGCCAATGCCCAGTGGACTTCAATACAGCCCATTTTCTATATATCATTTTTGTTTATGAAGTAAACATTCTTACTGTGCATTAACCCCTGATGGTCCCAGTAAATTTATTAAAATGCCTACGTACATTAAATATTTCCATAGTCCTCCAACCAGGCATGTAATAGATATACTCCTTGTGCCATTTGTGTGAGGAATTAAAAATAACACAATGAAGAGCTTATACAGAGAATTCACCCCTGGGATGCCTGGGAACTGAAATTGGTTAATTGAACCCAAAACTTCTAGGTATCAAAAACTCAAGGAGCCACTAGACCTAATCAGTAGTATATGGGGATGAGGCATAATGGCAGCTATTCCAACTGGGGGTCTAATGTATCCTCTGGAACCCCACATTATATTTTATTTAGTGTATATAAAGTTATAATTTGGTACCATAATTAATGATTTGCAACTATTTACTAAATGCAGTAACATACCTAGGCCCTCAGCTTTATTTTCTATGGGGTTGTTTGCAATCTGATACCCTATAGAGTAGCTAGTACCCTCTCATGGCCTACCTACACTTTAATAACCTATCACGCTATAGCTCTTGGAGGAGGTGGAGTTATAACAACATCTGTGAGTTAGGGTCCATGTAGAAAATGACTACTGCCTTTTTCAAGGGCAATACAAAGCCTAGCTGTCAGACACCATAATAAGGTTCCCTTACTTCTAATTATTTAAAAATATATTTGTTATTTAGTGGAATCACTATAGGAATACTGACCTAGATTCCAGTCATACTAGGGTTTCATATACTGTTTATAAAGCCAGTAGAAAATTCTTTTGGTGTGGCTCCTATACTTCTACACAAACCTGCATTAAACATTATTTATTTCATGTAATTGACAAGAGTCCATGAGCTAGTGACGTATGGGATATACAATCCTACCAGGAGGGGCAAAGTTTCCCAAACCTCAAAATGCCTATAAATACACCCCTCACCACACCCACAATTCAGTTTTACAAACTTTGCCTCCTATGGAGGTGGTGAAGTAAGTTTGTGCTTGATTTTCTTCTGTGATATGTGCTTCTCAGCATTTTGAAGCCTGATTCCTTTCAGAGTACAGTGAATGTCAGAGGGATGTGAAGGGAGTATCACCTATTGGATTCTATGGTTTTCCTTAGAATTCTCTGTTATCGAACGTTGAGATTTATCTCCTGCCTCCCTTTTTCAGATCGACGATATACTCTAATATTCCATTACCTCTTCTGATAACTGTTTTAGTACTTGTTTGGCTATCTGCTATATGTGGATGAGTGTCTTTTCGGTAAGTATGTTTTCATTACTTAAGACACTAACAGCTATGGTTTGGCACTTTATGTATAATTGTAAAGTTCTAAATATATGTATTGTACTTATATTTGCCATGAGTCAGGCTTATGTATATTTCCTTTTGCAGACTATCAGTTTCAAAATTGGGAAAAATTTATTTAGGAAGTTATTTTTTCTTACCTGGAGTATAGTCTTTTCTGCAAAATCTTTTTGTGGGCAAAATTAGGCTTGCGAGGCCGCAAAAAGCTATTATTTATTGCGTCATTCTTGGCGTGATAATTTTTTGGCACGAAGGTACGTTCGTTGACGCAAGTTCGCCATTTCCGGCGTCTTAGTTAATGCCAGGTTCCTTGCACAAGGTTGCGTCTGCCATGATGCAAGTTGCGTCATTTCAGGATGTTGTTAGCGCCAAAAAATTTAATTTTGCATTGTGCGTGATACTTAGCGCCAAATAATTTCATTATTTAAACTCCACTTCCTATATGCTTCTTGCCTTTCTCTATGCTAAGAGGGCTATGCTGTTTGCATTTTGTTCCCATTCCTGAAAATGCCATATAAGGAAATTGATATTTTTGCTTTATATGTTGTTTTTTCTCTAACATTTGCAAGATGTCTCAATCTGATCCTGTCTCAGAAACCACTGTTGGATTCCTGCTGCCTGATAACAGTTCTACCAAAGATAAGTGTATCTGTTGTAACTTAGTAGAGATTATGAGGGGTAGTTATCAACGTGTCTACCTCAAATACGCTGGAAAAGCGTATTTGAGGCGAGGCTGATTCGCCTTAGTTATCAAGCCATACTGACCGGAAAAAGTAGAATATAGTGACGTAAGCTTCGATCCGACGGACTCAGTCCGACACAGATCGATTCTTACGTCACTCCAGATGTTCCGCACCAAAGTGCGGCACAATCTGACTACTTTTGCTAGTTATCAAAAAACTAGCAGGTACGCTCGGCACTTTTCCGGCCCAGCATACCTGGTTTTCAATCCGCCGCCCTGGAGGCGGCGGATCCCATAGGAGTCAATGGGAGTCTGACCATAGCGAAAGTTCATGTTCGCTGCTGCCAGACATCCCATTGATTCCTATGGGAGATGTCTGCACCTAACACCCTAAGATGTACCCCAAGTCTAAACACCCCTAATCTGTCCCCCCCTACACCGCCGCAACTAAATAAATGTATTACCCCGTAAACCGCCGCTCCCGGAGCCCGCCGCAACTATATTAAACATGTTAACCCCCTATACCGGCACCCCCGGAGCCCCCGGCAACTAAATAAAGTTATTAACCCCTAAACCGCCGCTCCTAGACCCCGCCGCAACTCTTATAAATGTATTAACCCCTAAACCGCCGCTCCCGGAAACCGCTGCCACCTACATTATACCTAGTAACCCCTATCCTGCCCCCCCATACCGCCGCCACCTATAATAAATTTATTAACCCCTATCCTGCCAATCCCGGACCCCGCCGCAACTAAATAGTTTAACCCCTAAACCGCCACTCGTCACCCCGTCGCAACCTATCTTAAACTTATTAACCCCTAATCTGCCCCCCCTACACCGTTGCCACCTATAATAAATTTATTAACCCCTATCCTGCCCCCCCTACACCGCCGCCACTGTAATAAAATTATTAACCCCTATCCCACCTCCTGTTTCTCACCCTCCTACCCATTTAGATTGTAAGTTCCCACGGGAACAGGGCTCCCAATTCCTCCTGTATTTGTTTGTTAAATTTTGTCTGGTGTCTCATATTGTACTGTCCTTTTATCTTTACCTATGAACAGCGCTGCGGAATCTGTTGGCGCTCTATAAATAAAGAATAATAATAATAATCCTGCCCCCCCCTACATCGCCGCAACTCTAATAAAATTATTAACCCCTAAACCTAAGTCTAACACTAACCCTAACACCCCCCTAACTTAAATATTAATTAAATACATATAAATAATATTTCTCTTATTAACTAAATTAATCCTATTTAAAACTAAATACTTACCTTTAAAATAAACCCTAATATAGCTACAATATAAATAATAATTATATTGTAGCTATCTTAGGATTTATTTTTATTTTACAGGCAACTTTCAATTTATTTTAACTAGGTGCAATAGCTATTAAATAGTTATTAACTATTTAATAGCTACCTAGCTAAAATAAAGAGAAATTTATCTGTAAAATAAAAACTAACCTAAATTACAATTACACCTAACACTACACTATACTTTAATAAATTATTCCTATTTAAAACTAAATACTTACCTGTAAAATAAACCCTAAGATAGCTACAATGTAATTAATAATAGTAGGATTTATATTTATTTTACAGGTAACTTTGTATTTATTTTAGCTAGTTAGAATAGTTATTAAATAGTTATTAACTATTTAATAACTACCTAGCTAAAAGAAATACAAAATGACCTGTAAAATAAATCATAACCTAAGTTACAATTTACACTACACTATCATTAAATTAATTAAATTAATTACCTACAAATAACTACAATTAAATACAATTAAATAAACTAACTAAAGTACAAAAAATAAAAAAAGCTAAGTTACAAAAAATAAAAAAAATAAGTTACAAACATTTTAAAAAATATTACAACAATAAATTTTGCAACAAATAATGGAATGCCTTCTCTGCTCCTTACTCTGGATGCGGAGAAGGCATTTGACAGGATCAATTGGGATTACATGCTAGCAGTCCTAAATAAGGTAGGAATCAAGGGTCCATTTTATATGGGGTTAAAAAAGTTGTACTCTACGCCGGATGCGTTTATCAGACTCTCGGGATATCAATCGAAGCAAATCAAGATCAGGAATGGGACCAGACAGGGCTGCCCACTATCACCGTTGTTGTTTGCATTATGTATTGAACCACTAGCACAGAAAATTAGAGACAACCCCAATATAACAGGAATCAAAGTAGGTGAAAATGAATACAAAATATCACTGTTTGCGGATGATGTCATCCTCCCAGTCACTAAGCCCCTACTTTCCCTCCCAGTAATATACTCAGAGATAGGTAAGTTTGGTTCATTATCAGGATACAAGGTGAATGAAGGTAAATGCGAGGCCTTAGATATTCATCTACCTAATCACACAAAAAAATTACTGGAGATTAATTTTACCTTCTCTTGGGCAAAGACATCCGTTAAGTATCTGGGTATTTTCCTTTCACGAAATGTGCATAATCTATACAAAGAAAATTGCACAGGTATATTTAAACAGGTTAAAGCTTTGTTGACCAACTGGGCCAAATACAAACTCTCATTATATGGAAGGATTATGTCCATCAAAATGACGATACTGCCCAAGATCCTCTATCTATTTCGCTCTCTCCCAATAAATGTACCGATTTCAGAACTACAAATAATGCAAAAGGAAATTCTTAAATTTATATGGCAAGGGAAAAGGGCAAGAATTAATAAGGACACGTTGACCAGACATAAATCAGGGGGGGGGGAGGGGGACTTCCAGACTTAATATCTTATTATTATGCAGCTAGAATGGCCCAAACCATCCAATGGCATAGAACGACAAAGACTCCACAATGAGTTCAGTTAGAATCTGATATCATGGAAATAGGCAGATTAGATAGATTACTATGGGCAGACAAACAAGACAGACCTCAAATTCTACGACAGTATGTAGCAATACACCACACCATTATTCTATGGGACAAACTAAACAGAACCTTTTCAATTATCAATAACCGCTCTCAAGCGACACCCTTGATACCCATCAAGTCAATAACAAATTCACAAATGCAGGGAAAATGGGAAAATAAAGGCCTATATCGCATAGCAGATACACTTGTCAATGGTAGGATACTGTCTTTTAAACAATATGAAGAACTGGGGGAACCTGATAGAAATCTCTGGTTTCACTACCTACAACTCAAATCCAGGGTACAAGAGATATTAGGAAACACA
Organism: Bombina bombina; assembly: GCF_027579735.1. Taxonomy (NCBI): domain Eukaryota; kingdom Metazoa; phylum Chordata; class Amphibia; order Anura; family Bombinatoridae; genus Bombina; species Bombina bombina. The sequence continues at coordinate 220,811,042 of NC_069506.1, forward strand.
AAGAAAGAACATAACACTATATACGAGTCACTGTGCTTAACTAAAGAATATAAGAGGGGTATGGTTACTTTACTATATCCACTTTTCAACATCAAAGAGAAGGATAAAAAAAACAATAGCATGATAAAATGGGAACAGGTAGATCCTGGTCAGTTGAAACCTGGGCAGAGAATATCCAGAGAGGTCTTAAATTCTCCCCTAATGCTACATTAAAAGAAAATTACCTCATGGTAATACACAGGTGGTACATTTATCCCAATAGGTGGGCTAAAGCTGAGGACCGTGAACACCATAAATGCTATAGAGGGTGCGACGAAGCGGGGACATATCTACATATGTGGTGGCATTGTAGTAAGGTCAGGAGAGTATGGGATCGCACCTCACACTATTTAAGCTTAATACTTGAAACTGATATAGCCCTTTCTCCAGAGCAGGCCCTTCTACATTTTCCATTAGAAGGGCATCTAAAGAGGCACTCCAAGTTAGTTAACATGATATGTACTGTTACACGTATGTGCATAGCGAAGTTCTGGAAGATAGATGTTCCTACCTTTGAATATATTGAAAAGAGAATAGAATACCACTATAATATGTCAAATGCCACGGCAGAACTCCTAAATACTAGGGACCGCTTCATCGAAATGTGGGAACCATATATTATGTATGTGGAAGGGACTAGAAGGGTAAGAAGGATTGACACGTAGAAAATCAACGTTGAAGGTGATAATATATAAGAGTGTTTCTTTCTGTTGTGGATAAGATATTATGTTAATTACGATGACAAAGTTATTCGGAGTAAAATACCGACAAATATATAATGAATGTGACTCTTGAACAGACTGAACCTGTAATGTTACTTGTTTGAAGTTTATTTGTAAAATTATATTTTGATTTGAAAATTAATAAAAAATATTTAAACAAAAAATATTACAACAATTTTAAGCTACTTACACCTAATCTAAGCCCCCTAATAAAATAACAAAGCCCCCCAAAATAAAAAAATTCCCTACCCTATTCTACATTAAAAAGTAAACAGCTCTTTTGCCTTACCAGCCCTTAAAAGGGCCTTTTGCGGGGCATGCCCCAAATAAAACAGCTCTTTTGCCTTTAAAAGAAAAATACAACACCCCCCCCAACATTGAAACCCACCCCTTAAATAAACCTAACACTACCCCCCTGAAGATCATCCTACCTTGAGTCGTGTTCAGCTCAAAACCTAAAAAATTTTTTAATATTTTTTAAATGTTTGTAACTTATTTTTTGTATTTTTTGTAACTTAGCTTTTTTATTTTTTGTACTTTAGTTAGTTTATTTAATTGTATTTAATTGTAGTTATTTGTAGGTAATTAATTTAATTAATTTAATGATAGTGTAGTGTTAGGTTTAATTGTAACTTAGGTTAGGATTTATTTTACAGGTAATTTTGTATTTCTTTTAACTAGGTAGTTATTAAATAGTTAATAACTATTTAATAACTATTCTAACTAGCTAAAATAAATACAAAGTTACCTGTAAAATAAATATAAATCCTAAAATAGCTACAATGTAATTATTAATTACATTGTAGCTATCTTAGGGTTTATTTTACAGGTAAGTATTTAGTTTTAAATAGGAATAATTTATTTAATGATAGTGTAGTGTTAGGTATAATTGTAACTTAGGTTAGTTTTTATTTTACAGGTAAATTCTATTGGCTGTTCCGATCAGCCAATAGAATGCGAGCTCAATCTGATTGGCTGATTGGATCAGCCAATCGGATTGAACTTCAATCTGATTGGCTGATTGGATCAGCTAATCAGATTTTTTCTATCTTAATTCCGATTGGCTGATAGAATCCTATCAGCCAATCGGAATTCGAGGTACGCCATCTTGGATGAGGTCCCTTAAAGGAACCTTCATTCGTCGTCTAGTCGTCGGGAGAAGAGGATGTTCCGCGCCGGAGGTCTTGAAGATGGAGCCGCTCCTTGTCGGATGGATGAAGATAGAAGATGCCGCTTGGATGAAGATGTTTGCCGGTCCGGATGTCCTCTTCTGCCCGGATAGGATGAAGACTTCTGCCGCTCCGGATGTCTTCTTTTGGTCCATCGGTGGTCGGCTGGCTGAAGACGACTCAAGGTAGGGAGATCTTCAGGGGGGTAGTGTTAGGTTTATTTAAGGGGGTTTTGGGTTAGATTAGGGGTATGTGGGTGGTGGGTTTTAATGTTGGGGGGGTTGTATTTTTATTTTACAGGCAAAAGAGCTGTTTTCTTTGGGGCATGCCCCGCAAAAGGCCCTTTTAAGGGCTGGTAAGGTAATAGAGCTGGTAACTTTTTAATGTAGAATAGTCTAGGGATTTTTTTTTATTTTGGGGGGATTTGTTATTTTATTAGGGGGCTTAGATTAGGTGTAAGTAGCTTAAAATTGTTTTAATATTTTTGAAATGTTTGTAACTTATATTTTTTATTTTTTGTACTTTAGTTAGTTTATTTAATTGTATTTAATTGTAGTTATTTGTAGGTAATTTATTTAATTAATTTAAGGATAGTGTAGTGTTAGGTTTAATTGTAACTTAGGTTAGGATTTATTTTACAGGTAATTTTGTAATTATTTTAACTAGGTAGCTATTAAATAGTTATTAACTATTTAATAGCTATTGTACCTAGTTAAAATAAATACAAAGTTACCTGTAACATAAAAATAAATCCTAAAATAGATACAATATAATTATTATTTATATTGTAGCTATCTTAGGGTTTATTTTAAAGGTAAGTATTTAGTTTTAAATAGGAATAATTTAGTTAATAAGAGTTATAATATTTAGATTTATTTAATTAATATTTAAGTTAGGGGGGTGTTAGGGTTAGGGTTAGACTTAGGTTTAGGGGTTAATCATTTTATTATAGTGCGGCGGTATAGGGGGGGGCAGGATAGGGGTTAATAAATTTATTATAGGTGGCGACGGTATAGGGGGGGCAGGATAGGGGTTAATAAATGTATTATAGGTGGCGACGGTGTAGGGGGGCCAAATTAGGGGTTAATAAGTTTAATATAGGTGGCGGCGGGGTCCGGGAGCGGCGGTTTAGGGGTTAAACAATTTATTTAGTTGCGGCGGGGTCCGGGATCAGCAGGATAGGGGTTAATAAATTTATTATAGTGGCGGCGGTGTAGGGGGGGCAGGATAGGGGTTAATAGGTATTATGTAGGTGGCGGTGGGCTCCGGGAGCGGCGGTTTAGGGGTTAATACATTTATAAGAGTTGCGGTGGTGTCCGGGAGCGGCGGTTTAGGGGTTAATAACTTTATTTAGTTGCGGCGGTGTATGGGAGGACAGATTAGGGGTTAATATTTATAATGTAGCTTGCGGTGGGATCCGGGAGCGGCAGTTTAGGGGGGAATAACTTTATTTAGTTGCGGCGGTGTAGGGGTTAATAAGTTTATTAGAGTGACGGTGGGCTCCGGGAGTGGCGGTTTAGGGGGTAATACATTTATTTAGTTGTGGCGGTGTAGGGGGGGCAGATTAGGGGTGTTTAGACTCGGGGTACATGTTAGGGTGTTAGGTGCAGACATCTCCCATAGAAATCAATGGGATGTCGGGCAGCAGCAAACATGAACTTTCGCTATGGTCAGACTCCCATTGATTCCTATGGGATCCGCCGCCTCCAGGGCGGCGGATTGAAAACCAGGTACGCTGGGCCGGAAAAGTGCAGAGCGTACCTGCTACTTTTTGGTAACTAGCAAAAGTAGTCAGATTGTTCCGAACTTGTGTGCGGAACATCTGGAGTGACGTAAGAATCGATCTGTGTCAGACTGAGTCCGGCGGATCGAAGCTTACGTCACAAAATTCTACTTTGCCGGTGTAAAGGGCTTGATAACTAAGGCGAATCAGCCTCACCACAAATACGCTGCGGAATTCCAGCGTATTTGAGGTTGACGGCTTGATAACTAGAGGCCTATATCTCCAGCGGTAGTATGTAACAGTTGTCATGATAAACTTTTACATGCAGAGAATGTATCCATCAGTACTAGTACAATGCCTGTTGTTCCTTCAACGTCTAATGTACATGATATCCCTGTGAATATAAAAGATTTTATTGCTGATGCGATTCAGAAGGCTTTGTCTGCTATTCCACCTTCTAATAAACGTAAAAGGTCTTTTAAAACTTCTCATAAAGTTAATGAGATTTCAAATGACCGACAACATACTGATTTATCCTCCTCTGATGAGGATCTATCTGATTCATAAGATCCTACCTCAGAGATTGACACTGACAAATCTACTTATCTCTTTAAAATGAAGTATATTCGTTCCTTGTTAAAAGAAGTGTTGATTACTTTGGATATTGAGGAAACTAGTCCTCTTGATATAAAAACTAGTAAACGTTTAAATTCTGTTTATAAACCACCTGTGGTTACTCCAGAGGTTTTTCCAGTTCCTGATGCTATTTCTGATATGATTTCAAAGAAATGGAATAGGCCTGGTACTTTTTATTCCTTTTGCTAGGTTTAAAAAGTTGTATCCCTTGACAGCAATTAGATTGGAGTTTTGGGAAAAAATCCCCAAAGTTGATGGGGCTATCTCTACTCTTGCCAAACGTACTACTATCCCTATGGAAGATAGTACTTCCTTTAAAGACCCTTTAGATAAGAAACTTGAATCTTATCTAAGGAAAGCTTATTTATATTCTGGCTATCTTCTCAGGCCTGCCAATTCTATGGCTGATGTTGCAGCTGCATCAACTTTTTGTTTGGAAAGTTTAGCGCAACAGGAAACAGATTCTGATTTGCCTAGCATTGTTTGCTTGCTTCAAAACGCTAATCATTTTATCTGTGACGCTATTTTTGATATAATCAAAATTAATGTTAAATATATGTCTTTAACTATCTTAGCTAGAAGAGCTTTGTGGCTTAAATATTGGAATGCTGACATGATATCTAAGTCTAGATTACTATCTCTTTCTTTCCAAGGTAACAATTTATTTGGTTCTCAGTTGGATTCAACTATTTCAACTGTTACCGGGGGGGAAGGGAGTGAGTTTTTTACCTCAGGATAAAAGATCTAAGGGTAAATATAAGGCTTCTAATTGTTTTCGTTCTTTTCGACAGAATAAGGAACAGAAAGCCATTCCTTCCCCAAAAGAATCTGGTTCCAATTGAAAACCCTCTTCAAGTTGGAATAAATTCAAGCCTTTTAAGAAACCAAAGCAAGCCCCCAAGTCGGCATGAAGGTGCGGCCCTCATTCCAGCTCAGCTGGTGGGGGGCAGATTAAAATTTTTCCAAGACATTTGGGCAGATTCTGTCCAAAATCAATGGATTCAGAGCATTGTCTCTCAAGGGTATCGAATAGGATTCGGAGTAAGACCTCCTGTGAGAAGATTTTTTTCTCTCACGCATTCCAGCAAACCCAGAGAAGGCTCAGGCCTTTTTGAAGTGTGTTTCAGATCTAGAGCTTTCAGGGGTAATTATACCAGTTCCGTTTCAGGAACAGGGTCTGGGGTTTTATTCAAATCTATTCATTGTCCCAAAGAAAGAAAATTAATTCAGGCCAGTTCTGAATCTGAAAATTTTAAACCATTTTGTGAGAGTGCCAACTTTCAAAATGGTGACTATAAGGACTATTCTGCCTTTTGTTCAGCAAGGTCATTATATAATAGACTTACAGTATGCATATCTTTATATTCCGATTCATCCAGACCACTATTGGTTTCTGAGATTCTCTTTTCTAGACAAGCATTACCAATTTGTCGCTCTTCCATTTGGCCTAGCAACAGCTCCAAGAATTTTTTCAAAAGTTCTCGGTGCCCTACTCTGTGTAATCAGAGAACAGGGTATTGCGGTATTTCCTTATTTGGACGATATCTTAGTACTAGCTCAGTCTTTACATTCTGCCGAATCTCACATGAATCAACTAGTGTTGTTTCTTCAAAAACATGGTTGGAGGATCAATTTACCAAAAAGTTCCTTGATTCCTCAGACAAGGGTCACCTTTTTAGGTTTCCAGATAGATTCAGTGTCCATTAATCTGTCTCTAATAGACAAGAGATGATTAAAATTGGTTTCAGCATGTCGAAACCTTCAGTCTCAATCGTTCCCTTCAGTGGCTATGTGCATGGAAGTTTTAGGTCTCATGACTGCAGCATCGGACACGATCCCCTTTGCTCGTTTTCATATGAGACCTCTCCAGCTTTGTATGCTGAAGCAATGGTGCAGGGATTATACATAGATATCACAATTAATATCCTTAAATCCCAATGTTCAACTTTCTCTGACTTGGTGGTTAGACCACCATCGTATAATTCAAGGGGCCTCTTTTGTTTGTCCAACCTGGACTGTAATCACAACAGATGCAAGTCTTTCAGGTTGGGGAGCTGTCTGGGGAACTCTGACAGCACCAGGGGGTTGGAAATCTCAAGAGGCGAGGTTACCAATCAATATTTTGGAACTCCATGCTATTTTCAGGGCTCTTCAGGTTTGGCCTCTGTTGAAGAGAGAACCATTCTTTTGTTTTCAGACAATGTCACAACCATGGCATATGTCAATCATCAGGGTGGGACTCGCAGTCCCCTAGCTATGAAAGAAGTATCTCGGATACTTGCTTGGGCGGAATCCAGCTCTTGTCTAATTTATGTGGTACATATCCCAGGTATAGACAATTGGGAAGCAGATTATCTCAGCCATCAGACTTTACATCCGGGGGAGTGGTTTCTCCATCCAGATGTGTTTTTTCAGATTGTTCAGAAGTGGGGTCTTCCAGAAATAGATCTGATGGTTTCTCATCTAAAGAAGAAACTTCCCAGGTACCTATCCAGGTCCAGGGATCCTCAGGCGGAGTCGGTGGATGCGTTAGCAGTCCCTTGGTTTAACCAACCTGCTTATATCTTTCCGCCTCTAGTTCTTCTTCCAAGAGTTATTTCCAAAATCATCATGGAACATTTGTTTGTGTTTCTGGTATCTCCAGCATGGCCTCACAGGTTCTGGTATGCGGACTTTGTCCGGATGTCCAGTTGTCAACCTTGGCCACTTCCTTTAATACCAGACCTTCTGTCTCAAGGACCATTTTTCCATCAGGATCTCAAATTGCGAAATTTGAAGGTATGGAAATTGAACGCTTAGTGCTTAGTCATAGAGGTTTCTCTGACTCAGTGATTGATACTATGTTAAAGGCTCGTAAATCTGTTTCTAGGAAAATTTATTATTGAGTTTGGAAGACTTATATTTCATGGTGTTCTTCTCATAAATTATCCTGGCATTCTTTTAGAATTCCTAGAATTTTACAGTTTACAGAATGGTTTGGATAAAGGTTTATCTGCAAGTTCCTTGAAGGGACAAACCTCTACTCTTTCTGTTTTATTTTACAGAAAGATTGCTAAGCTTCCTGATATTCACTATTTTGCTCAGACTTTGGTCCGTATCAAGCCTGTCATTAAATCAATCTCTCCTCCTTGGAGTCTTAATTTTGTTTTGAAAGCTTTGCAGGCTCCTCCTTTTGAGCCTATGCATTCTTTGGATATTAAACTACTTTCTTGGAAAGTGTTGTTCCTTTTGGCTACCTCTTCTGCTAGAAGAGTTTCTGAATTATCTGCTCTTTCTTGTGAGTCACCTTTTCTGATTTTCCATCAAGATAAGACAGTTTTGCGGACTTCATTTAACTTGTTACCTAAAGTTGTGAATTCTAACAACATTAATAGGGAAATTGTTGTCCCCTCTTTGTGTATTAATCCTAAGAATTCTTTAGAAAGGTCCTTACATCCTCTGGATGTTGTAAGAGCTTTGAAATATTATGTTGAAGCTACTAAAAATTTCAGAAAGACTTCTAGTCTATTTGTTGTCTTTTCTGGTTCTAGGAAAGGTCAGAAAGCTTCTGCCATTTCCTTGGCATCTTGGTTAAAGCTTTTGATTCAAAAGGCTTATTTGGAGTCGGGTCAGGCCCCACCTCAGAGAATCACAGCTCATTCTACTAGATCAGTCTCCACTTTGTAGGCTTTTAAGAATGAAGATTCAGTTGATCAGATTCGCAAAGCAGCAACTTGGTCTTCTTTGCACACATTTACTAAATTCTACCGTTTTGATGTATTTGCCTGTTCGGAAGCAGTTTTTGGTAGAAAAGTTCTTCAGGCAGCTGTTTCAGTTTGATTCCTCTGCTTATGTTTTATGTTTTTTTCTTTCATTTATTTTTTTGGTTGTGGATTTAATTTTTTCAGCGGAAAATGGCTGTTTTTATTTTATCCCTCCCTCTCTAGTGACTCTTGTGGGGAGTTCCACATCTTGGGTATTTCTATCCCATACATCACTAGCTCATGGACTCTTGCCAATTACATGAAAGAAAACATAATTTATGTAAGAGCTTACCTGATAAATTCATTTCTTTCATATTGGCAAGAGTCCATGAGACTCACCCTTTTTATGGTGGTTATGTTTTTTGTATAAAGCACAATTATAATTCCAATTCCTTTTTTGATGCTTTTTCCCCCTTTTTTTTAACCCACTACTTGGCTATTCGTTAAAACTGAATTGTGGGTGTGGTGAGGGGTGTATTTATAGGCATTTTGAGGTTTGGGAAACTTTGCCCCTCCTGGTAGGATTGTATATCCCATACGTCACTAGCTCATGGACTCTTGCCAATATGAAAGAAATTAATTTATCAGGTAAGTTCTTACATAAATTATTTTTTTAATCAGTTTTTGGATAACTGTGGACTGAGGAAACACATTAGATGTTTAATATTAGGCTACAATGCAACCCCTATTTTATGTAGGAGTTAAATGCTCCATTAAGCATCATTTTTATATACACATCCTCCTAAAAAGCATTTTTACCCATTATTATATAAATCCAGATGACTTATTGGTTATCCAAATACAACAGTATTCTGGTGCATGTCTATTTCACAATTAAACAAACATCCTGGTTTGCTGCAGTGCCTTAAGAAAAAAATAAAAATTTCAAATTAATTATTTATTGAAAATATGGAACACTGTATTTAATTTTATTTTGATGTATAAAATTATTTTAAATACAATTGCTAATTTTATAATAAATAGGTATGCATTACAGCTTGTTATACGCATGCTGTATATCTTAATTTTACAATAAATGATTACTCAAGTGAGGCAATAAAAGTGGTCTGGTTTATATTTCAGGCATACCTCATTTTATTGCGCTTCACTTTATTGCACTTCACAGATATTGCGTTTTTTACAAATTTAATGTTTGTGGCAAGTCTGTGTTGATCACGTCTATCAGCACCATTTTTCCAACAAATATACACGTATTACAGTGTTCCCTACAGAAAAATTTGCCAGCCGGGCGCCATTATGAAGTAGCCGGGTGCCATTATGAAGTAGCCGGGTGGGGTCAGTGTAATATTTTCTAATATTATATCATTTTCTGCTATCCAAAGTACAAACTAATTGCATAAATTAACATAAATGTATTTAAAGGGACACTGAACCCAAACATTTTCTTTCATGATTCAAGTAGAGAATACAGTTATAAACAACATTCAAATTTACTTCTATTATCTAATTTGCTTCATTCTTTAGATATCTTTTGTTGAAGAAATTACAATCACACAAGGCCTCTATGTGCAGCAACCAATCAGCAGCTACTGAGCCTATCTAGATATGCTTTTCAGCAAAGTATATCAAGAGAATGAAGCAAATTAGATAATAGAAGTACATTAGAAAGTTGTTTAAAATTGCATGCTCTGTCTAAATCATGAAAGAAAAAATTGGGTTTCATGTCCCTTTAATGCTAATTTGTGCAATAAAAAGATTGCACATTTTTAAATTTAACTAATTTTAGCGAAGGCTCGGATGATGGTTATCATTTGTTTAGCAACAAAGCATTTTTTAATTAATGTACATTATTTTCTTTTTTTATATATACTGCTACTGCACACTTAGTAGACTACAGTATACTGTAAACATAACTTTTATATGCATTGGTAAACCAAAACATTTGTGTAACACGCTTTATTGCGATATTTGCTTCATTGCGGTGTTCTGGAACCGAACCCACAGTATCTCTGAGGTATGCCGGTATATTTAGCAATGTATCCTTTTGTGGTGATTTGTCACCTTGCTATTGGCCTATTGAAGATTGCATTTTGTAAAAAAGTAATTTTAGATCTCTTTCTGCCCTTTGTTATGATACTTATCAATGATTTCTATATCAGGTGCTTTTGGATTCAGGTGCAGGAATGCAATACTGGTTAAAACAGCGATTTTTGCAGAGTAAGGAAAATCAATAACAGAAGGCAATCACAGTAAGATCAGATTTTTGCCAAGAAGGAAAAATCAATAAAAGAAGTGAGTAGTGGTAAACATCTATACAATTGAAGCAAATAATATTTAAACAGCTTTTTATTGTTAACACAAATTAAAATGGTGATCAGGCAACTAATCATTAAAACGGATACAAGTATGATGAAATAAAGATGCTTATTAATTCTAAACTGGTTCATGGGACACAGCACAGAATTCAGATAACCATATAAATGGATATGCAAATGAATATGTGTATCCATGGGTCCTACTCCTCACCTATGTCTGCTCAGGTATTATGTATTGATTAAGCTCTCCATCCGTTAAAGGGACACTGAACCCAATTTTTTTCTTTTGTAATTCAGAAAGAGCATGCAATTTTAAGCAACTTTCTGATTTACTCCTATTATCAATTTTCCTTCGTTCTCTTGCTATCATTACTTGAAAAAGAAGGCATCTAAGCTTTTTTTTTGGTTTCAGTACTCTGGACAGCACTTTTTTATTGGTGGAAGAATTTATCCACCAATCAGCAAGGACAACCCAGGTTGTTCACCAAAAATGGGCCGGCATCTAAACTTACATTCTTGCATTTCAAATAAACATATCAAGAGAATGAAGAAAATTTGATAATAGGAGTAAATTAGAAAGTTGCTTAAAATGTAATGCTCTATCTGAATCACGAAAGAAATTTTTTGGGTACAGTGTCCCTTTAATTAATAGGAATGTTACCCATAGCTGTTCCGATTTATACCAAGCCTTAATGGGACATTAAACACTAAATAAATGCTAGATAGAATGATGCATTTAAAGAAAAGATTAGTCTGAGAATAATGTGGACATATTTTTTAACAGTAGCTGTTTAAATATTGACAAAATAAGTGCAAAGTTTTAGTGTGTATAAAACAATGGGAGCTGCCACGTTGTAATTTAGGAATGAATCTGTGAAAAGAGATCACATACAGAGGGCGCCTCCTAGTATCAGACATCCCAACTCTCCCTGAAGTTCAGGGAGTCTCCCTGATTATAATAGCGGCTCCCTGATGCCAGCAAATGGAATGCAATCTCCCTTAAACTCCAAGTACCATGATCCAATGTGGCCCAAATCCGGAAAAGTATTTCTTTAAGGAATGCTTTTAGTTGCTGGGACATTATAGAACCCTTAAAGTATGCATCAGTAACCAAAAAGCCCCCCACTTATTTTAATAAAATTAAACACAAATACTACCAACAAGCGTATGATCACTGGGAAATAGGTTTGTTGTATGTGGTTGTGCAATAAAGCTACTTTTTTTAATGTGACTTTAGTGGGAAGCTACTTTAATGATAAGTCTGTATCTTATTTAGGGTTTCAAGGTGTCCAATATATAACTGGGAGGGGAGGAGTGGTGGGACAGTAGCGGGTGAAGCAACCTCCCTGAAATAAGTTCTTGCAGGTTGGGATGTCTGTAGTATAATAGTGCGATGATAGATAAAAGCGTGTGTGTCTTGTGATATGATTATATTTACAAAAAAGGCAGCACCCAATGTGCTAAATGGTGCAGGCTGGGAACTCTCAGTGTCCCAGCTGACTGGTCCCAGATATGAAGAATAAGGCACAATGGTCCAAGAATTTGTGTCAAACGGTGCAGATAAGACAGCTGTGTAAGTAAAGTAGCACCCAATGTGCTAAGTGATTCACTAACGTTTTATGCATCCGTTTGATTTTCGACTCCTCCCATCTTCTTCTTCCTGGATTTTCACTCTCTACGTATAGAGCGTTCCCACCCGCTCTATACGTCACTTCTCTTGCGCGTTCACAATGATCCAGTCCATTTGTGCATGTGCGATGTCCGCATGTTACCCGCAATGCGCATGCAATTGACCGGACTACTGGGCTACAATGCGCATTAAGTACTGAAGAAAGTGCGCATGCGCGAAACGGCCACGAGCATCAAGCTGTCGGGGATGCCGAAAACAAGTCACACATGCACAAATCGAATGTTAAGTAAATGACGTAGTGTCACGGCCGCCTATCGGCCAGAATCTCAATTGGAGGGTATTGCCACGTGATGAGGATGTAAAATAGGAGACGAAAAACGGGTTGATTTTGCCGCAAGCAATAAGCGGATAAAAATATAGAAATACTTCAATTTGAAAAAAAAGTTAGCGAATTCATGAATGAACCTCATACTCAATTTAAATAATACATTGAATACAATTGAGCTAGTTTTGAAAGTTAACCTTCACTTTAACTTCTCTGCTGTGGCCAATTAGGGACAGTTAGAAAGAGGTCACTATAGTGTGCAGCCAATGGCTGTGAGGAATATAACAGTGTTCAGCACTTCCATTTCTAACAGGAACTGAAAAGCTCAAGATTTCAGAATGGAATAACAGGAAAAGGGGACATAATAAATAATGAAAATATATTGCAAAGCTTTTTTTATAAATACAACTTATTTTATTTTACCATCTCAAAGTTTTTAATGTCCCTTTAAGTTGGAATAACTCTGTAACCTAGCAATAGGTAACTTGAGTCCAAATAACATACATAAGTACTCAAAATATTGGAAAATATCCCATTTAAGGTATGTCTCCCTGTTATCATAGAGAAGTGCAAGGTACTAGCACAATGCTTTTGGGAATGAACCAAACCTTACATTTGAAAACATTTTTCTAGGGACACTTTGCAGTAGAAAAATCACATAAGCAGGTTATGATAGTTCTGGCCACACCCCCATGGTACCCCCTCTGCTCCACCCAAAACACCCAATGTAAATTACACAATATGAACAGAGTATTAAAGGACCAGTAAATACAGTAGATTGAATGAATGATAAAAAGATAATGCAATATCACTTAGTCCTAACTTCAAATGAACAGTAGATTTTTTTCTGACAAATTTCAAAGTTAGGTCTATTTGCACCCCTGTATCATGTGACAGCCATCAGCCAATCACAAATGTATATATGTATTTTCTGTTAAGTCTTGCACATGCTCAGTAGGAGTTGGTGACTCAAAAAGTGTAAATATAAAAAGACTGTGCACTTTTTGTTAACGGAAGTAAATTGTAAAGCTGTTTAAAATTGCATTTTCTATCTGAATAATGGAAGTTTAATTTTGACTTGAGTGTCCCTTTAAATATTTTATTGGTCTCAAATATAAATTGCAGAAGGTTCACAGTTACCAGTTCAACAAATACCAAATTAGATCTGATTCCAATATGCAAACAAATGAACATAAAGCCAACAAAAGCCTTATGTATGACATTCACAGACATCCATGGCATACGATGTGGGAAAAGCTCTTGGGACAATTGTACCATGAGACAGGAGGACAAAAACTGTCACTGTCCCAGGAATATAACATTATGTTCTCATTGGTCGCTAAAATAATAAAGCACAGGGGTATGTATAGTATATATAATGACAGTGAGGTTTCTTTCAAGTAGCAGAATGCTTTACATTACCTTAAGCTAAAGGAACACATTTTAGCAGAATGGTCACATGTCTCCAATATGCAAGGACAGCAGGATACGCCCAAGTATAAACGAATTAGTCAGCATTAGAAACCCCCCAACTAACTAAAGAGATGGAGATCTCTGGGCCTATTTTATGACTAAAATGTATGATAAATACAAGGGCATCCAGAGGGCAAATGTGACCCCCTGGAATAAAATCCATATGTAAGCATTGTTTTGGTATCAATAAACCTTCATGTTTAAATAATATGCAGCTCATGTGTACGTTAAAGGGACACTCGAGTCAAAATTAAACTTTCATGATTCAGATAGAACAACTTTCCAGTTTACAAAATGTGCACAATCTTTTAATATTTACACTTTCTCAGTCACCAGCTCCTACTGAGCATGTGCAAGAATTCACAGAATATATTATTGGCTGATTGTTGTCACATGACACAGAGGGAGTGGAAATAGACATAACTTTGAACTTCAAATAAGTAGTAGATGTTTTCTTCTGACAAATTTCAGACTAGGTGCTATTGCATTGTCTTGTTGTCATGCATTTGTTGATTATGCAAATCTACTCATTCCTGTTGTGCATTTTTCTACTGGCTTAAATGGACATAAAAGTGTAAAAAGAAAAATCCTCAATTCTGTTATCATTGCACTATTGCCTACATATAACTGTATCTTTAACGTCTGCAAATGGTTAAATACATAGTTGACGTCAGCTGCAGAGCAGCAGTATACTACTGGGAGCTAACTGGACACATTTTGCAGCTAAAGCAGAACAATTATTATTATTTGTATGTTACTGGCAGCCAAGGGGTAAAATGACTGTTCAGTTGTGCAAAATATACATGTGGGATCAAGAGTGAAGGGTAAGGCATTGTGTTACCCCATCTGACGTCATGACCAGTCACTGACAGATTGCACAGTGTTTTTGTGGAGAACAGCTGGAAACCCTATATAAGCCTAATAGGGGGTTAATCACTATCTTTTAGAAAGACATATCAACTAATATATCTACAAAAATCCCCATAGGCTTTAATAGTGATTGAAAAGGACAAAAAAAATACAATTCCAAATACCTTCTTTTAAATGGAACAAAGAAAACACAGCTTCAATGTCCCCTTGAAGTTCAACAATATGTCAGAATCAAAAGACATGACATAGTGATGAAAGTTATCACCTTTTTTTATAACCATTTATTTATAACTCTTCAATTGAGTAGAACATTGATGAAAAGGAGTATAAATATACATTTTAACAGTCACTTTGTTACGGTTTGCAGAATCAGTTAACAAAATATGACAGCGCACAAGCCATACCCAGAGACAAATAGAAATAATAAACCATATTTTAAACAACTTTTCAGTTAACTTATATTATTTATTTTGCTATGTTATCTTGGTATCCTTTGTTGAAAAGCATACCTAGGTAGGCTCAGGAGCAGCAATGGACTACTGGGAGCTAGCTGCTGTTTGCTAGCTGCACATGTATGTCATTGTCTCACCAGATGTATTCAGCTAGCTCCTAGTAGTGAACTGTTGGTCCTTCAAAAAAGGACACCAAGAGAATGAAGCAAATTTGATAATAGCATTAAATTAGAAAGTTGTTTAACATTGTATGTTTTATTTGAATGATGAAAGAAAAAAATGTGAGTTTCATGTTCCTTTCAGAAAACACGTGATGACGCTCATTATTCTTCAGTTGAGAACCTGTCTGCTTGCATGATGCATTTTCCTAATATGATTTATGACCAGGGAGATATCAGGGTCACTATTACTGTGGTCTGGGGGGGCTGTCAGAGGACCCTAATATATGAAAAACATTGGTACTGATATTTAGGTACATAATGAAGGAAGTTGATATCAGCTACAAGTTTGCATATGAAAAAAATGTGGTTTGTTTGTGTCAGTTTAAAATGTGTTTTATACCATCCAATAGAAATTAACGGGAAGCATGATTCAATTTAAGCTATGGCATTTGGGTCCTTACTACCAAAGTAGTACAGTATCATCAATACTCCCCCCTAGGATTGGGGGGGGGCTAGGATTGGAGGAGTCTGGGACCCCCATTTAAATAGAACCCTGGAGGCTGATGGGACACATGATACCGTCTGAGAATGATGGGAGTCAGAGCAGCCAGTTGAAAAAGCCTTCTGTTCTGTTTGTACTGGGACCCCCAGTGAATTTGTTAGCAGCCAGGGGGTCTGCATGCTGAGACCACCCAGGGGAGAGCGAAGGGTTAAAGCAGGCTCTCTGCAGGGAATAGATCTAGGAGAGCTGGTAACAATTCTGTCCTGCTTGTACTCAGGTGGAATTCAGTCCTGCTTTACTAGTGATAAATATTTATCCCATGCTGTATGGGGGTCCGGGATTTGCGTGCTGCAGGGGGAGGGATATCCAGTGAGAGAGGGATAATAAAAAACTGCCCTGACAGTTAATTGGTGTCTGTAATAAAGAAGAGTACCGGGCAGCACTTTTCGTTTACTACCCTTCGCTGCCACTTCTGCTGGATGCTATTCCACCATGCATCCACTACCCTCTCAGTGAAGAGAGTGTTTTTTGATGCTTTTAATTTGAAATGTACCTTGGTGTCCTTCACTAAGGTCTGTACCTTGGAAAATGTCCGCCACAGCCTTGGTCCGTGCCTACCCTGGTCAGACATCCCTATTTTTTAGGGACAGTCCTGAATTTGGCCATTGTGTCTTAGCTATGTTGTCTCAGATTGTCTTAAATTTGCCTGAATGGGTGTGTAAATGACAAGTACCAACTTTACTTTCCACAAATCAGCTGCAGTTACTGCTGCCATTCTACAGGGGTCATTGTTGTGTATTACAGTTTATATTCCCAGTGACAGCAGGAAGTGGTAGTCTGCTGCTGCTGCTATACAGGGACCATCTGTGCCAGGTACAATTGGTGCAGAGCTGGGGTAGTTCTATATGTGATATCAGGGTTTTACAAATTGCATAGCCAGTGCCATAGTTCATAATACTGAATTCCTGGCTCCTAATGTAATGTTATTACCATGTCATGTGATTTGTTTGTCAATTTGCATACAGAATGTTGATTGGCTGTTGGTGTTTCTACCATATATGGTAACAAGTTCAGTTAGGATAATAAACAGTGACTAGATGCAGCTCTGTGTTCTTTGGTAAGACACTAATTTGAGTGACTACACAAGAACAACTAATTTGAGTGACTACACAAGAACAACTAATTTGAGTGACTACACAAGAACACCTAACTGCATACTTTGTTATATAAGTATAGGTACATTTTGAGACTACCCTCATATGATAAATGTATTTTTAAAAGTCAATGAAAATCTAAATGAAGAATATTATTCTATGGGGTCGATTTATGAAGCAGCGGATGCTGCTTCCGACCCACTCCGCTTCAGGTCCGCCTGAAGCGGAAGTAAAGAAGCAGCGGTCCTAAGACCACTGCTCCTTAACTCGTCCGCCACCCCTAGGTGGCGGACAGCAATCAACCCAATTGGATGCGATCGGGTTGATTGACACCCCCTGCTAGCGGCCGATTGGCCACAAATCTGCAGGGGGCGGCATTGCACCAGCAGTTCACCAGAACTGCTGGTGCAATGATAAATGCCGACAGCGTATGCTGTCGGCATTTGTTGATGTGCGGCAGACATGATACGATACAGCATATCATGTTTGTCCGCACCTTAATAAATTGACCCCTATGGAGCCGATTTATCATCGGTCTGTTTCAACATGTTCCGCTCAGCGGATCATGTCTGACAGACATCGATGAATGCCGACAGCATACGCTGTCGGCATTTATCATTGCACAAGCAGTTCTTGTGAACTGCTTGTGCAATGCTGCCCCGTGCAGATTTGCGGCCAATCGGCCGCTAGCAGAGGGTGTCAATCAGTCCGATCGTATAGGATCAGGCGGATTGATGTCTGCAGCCTCAGAACAGGTGGACCGGTTATGGAACAGTGGTCTTAAGACCGCTGCTTTATAACTGCTGTTTCCGGCGAACCTGAAGGCTTGCGCGAAAACAGGGGCATCAAGCTCCATTCGGAGCTTGATAATTCGGCCCCTATGAGTAATGGTAAAATAGAAGTCTTTCTACAAATAAGAGAAAATTGGGAGACAGTTTCAAGACACTTTAGACACTGTAACATAATAGAAGTGATGACTATTTTTTTTTCCAATGTAGAGGTAAATATTTATACTCTTGTAAAATGTGCTTATGAAGATTAGAAATAATTTGATAAATATTGTTACAATATTGAACATCTGGTTTGTAATACAAGTATAAAATTAACTAAATTAAATATTTGTATATTCTCATTTATGTATGTTGATTAGTAATTTGTAATGTATTTCATGATTAAAATTAAAAGAAAAAGAAAAGATGAGTGAGATAAGCTAAGTTCATGTAAATATATCAATATCCTTGTTTGGGGCTGGAGCACTTACAGTTACAGAATGTGTTGTATACAGAGGCAGGTGATATGTGTTTGGGGCTGGAGCACTTACAGTTACAGCATGTGTTGCATACAGAGGCAGGTGATATGTGTTTGGGGCCGGAGCACTTACAGTTACAGCATGTGTTGTATACAGAGGCAGGTGATATGTGTTTGAGGCTGGAGTACTTACAGTTACAGCATGTGTTACATACAGAGGCAGGTGATATGTGTTTGAGGCTGGAGCACTTACAGTTAGAGTATGTGTTGTATACAGAGGCAGGTGATATGTGTTTGGGGCTGGAGTACTTACAGTTACAGCATGTGTTACATACAGAGGCAGGTGATATGTGTTTGAGGCTGGAGCACTTACAGTTACAGCATGTGTTGTATACAGAGGCAGGTGATATGTGTTTTGGGCTGGATCACTTACAGTTACAGAATGTGCTGGCATACAGAGGCAGGTGATATGTGTTTGAGGCTGGAGCACTTACAGCTACAGAATGTGTTGCATACAGAGGCAGGTGATATGTGTTCTAGGCTGGAGCACTTACAGCATGTGTTGCATACAGAGGCAGGTGATTTGTGTTTGAGGCTGGAGCACTTACAGCTACAGGGGCCAATTTATCAAGCTCCGTACGGAGCTTGATGCCCTGTGTATCTAAAGACCCCTGCTCCATAACCTGTCCGCCTGCTCTGAGGCAGCGGACAGAAATCAACCCGATCGAATACGATTGGCCGCGAATCTGCAGGGGGTGGTATTGCACCAGCAGTTCACAAGATAGCATACGCTGTCTGCATTTATCGATGCTACAATGTATCATGTCCACTCTCGCACATTAATAAATTGACCTCATAGAATGTGTTGCATACAGAGGCAGGTATTATGTGTTTGAGGCTGGAGCACTTACAGCTGCCTACAGCATGTGTTGCATACAGAGGCAGGTGATATGTGTTTGGGTATGGAGCACTTACAGTTACAGCATGTGTTGTATACAGAGGCAGGTGATATGTGTTTGGGGCTGGAGTACTTACAGTTACAGCATGTGTTACATACAGAGGCATATGATATGTGTTTGAGGCTGGAGCACTTACAGTTACAGCATGTGTTGTATACAGAGGCAGGGGATATGTGTTTGGGGCTGGAGCACTTACAGTTACAGTACGTGTTGCATACAGAGGCAGGTGATATATGTTTGACGCTGGAGCACTTACAGTTACAGCATGTGTTACATACAGAGGCAGGTGATAGGTGTTTGGGGC
The DNA here is from genome assembly GCF_027579735.1 of Bombina bombina. NCBI lineage: Eukaryota > Metazoa > Chordata > Amphibia > Anura > Bombinatoridae > Bombina > Bombina bombina. Next base: position 220,830,428 of record NC_069506.1, read on the forward strand.
TGGAGCACTTACAGTTACAGAATGTGTTGCATACAGAGGCAGGTGATATGTGTTTGGGGCTGGAGCACTTACAGTTACAGCATGTGTTACATACAGAGGCAGGTGATATGTGTTTGGGGCTGGAGCACTTACAGTTACAGCATGTGTTGTATACAGAGGCAGGTGATATGTGTTTGGGGCTGAAGAACTTACAGTTACAGCATGTGTTGTAAACAGAGGCAGGTGATATGTGTTTGGTGCTGGAGTACTTACAGTTACAGCATGTGTTACATACAGACGCATATGATATGTGTTTGAGGCTGGAGCACTTACAGTTACAGCATGTGTTGCATACAGAGGCAAGTGATATGTGTTTGAGGCTGGAGCACTTCCAGTTAAAGCATGTGTTGTATACAGAGGAAGGTGATATGTGTTTGGGGCTTGAGCACTTACAGCTACAGCATGTGTTGTATACAGAGGCAGATGATATGTGTTTGAGGCTGAAGCACTTACAGTTACAGCATGTGTTGTATACAGAGGCAGGTGATATGTGTTTGGGGCTGGAGCACTTACAGTTACAGCATGTGTTGTATACAGAGGCAGGTGATATGTGTTTGGGGCTGGATCACTTACAGTTACAGAATGTGCTGGCATACAGAGGCAGGTGATATGTGTTTGGGGCTTGAGCACTTACAGCTACAGCATGTGTTGTATACAGAGGCAGGTGATATGTGTTTGAGGCTGAAGCACTTACAGTTACAGCATGTGTTGTATACAGAGGCAGGTGATATGTGTTTGGGGCTGGAGCACTTACAGTTACAGCATGTGTTGTATACAGAGGCAGGTGATATGTGTTTGGGGCTGGATCACTTACAGTTACAGAATGTGCTGGCATACAGAGGCAGGTGATATGTGTTTGGGGCTTGAGCACTTACAGCTACAGCATGTGTTGTATACAGAGGCAGGTGATATGTATTTGAGGCTGGAGCACTTACAGTTACAGAATGTGTTGCATACAGAGGCAGGTGATATGTGTTTGGGGCTGGAGTACTTACAGTTACAGCATGTGTTGTATACAGAGGCAGGTGATAGGTGTTTGGGGCTGGAGCACTTACAGTTACAGCATGTGTTGTATACAGAGGCAGGTGATAGGTGTTTGGGGCTGGAGCACTTACAGTTACAGCATGTGTTGTATACAGAGGCAGGTGATATGTGTTTGAGGCTGGAGCACTTACAGGTAAAGCATGTGTTGTATACAGAGGCAGGTGATATGTGTTTGGGGCTGGATCACTTACAGTTACAGAATGTGCTGGCCTACAGAGACAGGTGATATGTGTTTGGGGCTTGAGCACTTACAGCTACAGCATGTGTTGTATACAGAGGCAGGTGATATGTGTTTGAGGCTGGAACACTTACAGTTACAGCATGTGTTGTATACAGAGGCAGGTGATATGTGTTTGAGGCTGGAGCACTTACAGTTAAAGCATGTGTTGTATACAGAGGCAGGTGATATGTGTTTGGGGCTGGATCACTTACAGTTACAGAATGTGCTGGCCTACAGAGACAGGTGATATGTGTTTGGGGCTTGAGCACTTACAGCTACAGCATGTGTTGTATACAGAGGCAGGTGATATGTGTTTGAGGCTGGAACACTTACAGTTACAGCATGTGTTGTATACAGAGGCAGGTGATATGTGTTTGAGGCTGGAGCACTTACAGTTACAGCATGTGTTACATACAGAGGCAGGTGATAGGTGTTTGGGGCTGGAGCACTTACAGTTACAGAATGTGTTGCATACAGAGGCAGGTGATATGTGTTTGGAGCTGGAGTACTTACAGTTACAGCATGTGTTACATACAGAGGCAGGTGATATGTGTTTGAGGCTGGAGCACTTACAGTTACAGCATGTGTTGTATACAGAGGCAGGTGATATGTGTTTGGGGCTGGGGCACTTACAGTTATAGCATGTGTTGTATACAGAGGCAGGTGATATGTGTTTGGGGCTTGAGCACTTACAGCTACAGCATGTGTTGTATACAGAGGCAGGTGATATGTGTTTGAGGCTGGAGCACTTACAGTTACAGCATGTGTTACATACAGAGGCAGGTGATATGTGTTTGAGGCTGGAGCACTTACAGTTACAGCATGTGTTGTATAAAGAGGCAGATGATATGTGTTTGGGGCTTGAGCACTTACAGCTACAGCATGTGTTGTATACAGAGGCAGGTGATATGTGTTTGAGGCTGGAGCACTTACAGTTACAGAATGTGTTGCATACAGAGGCAGGTGATATGTGTTTGGGGCTGGAGTACTTACAGTTACAGCATGTGTTACATACAGAGGCAGGTGATATGTGTTTGAGGCTGGAGCACTTACAGTTACAGCATGTGTTGTATACAGAGGCAGGTGATATCTGTTTGGGGCTGGGGCACTTACAGTTATAGCATGTGTTACATACAGAGGCAGGTGATAGGTGTTTGGGGCTGGAGCACTTACAGTTACAGAATGTGTTGCATACAGAGGCAGGTGATATGTGTTTGGGTATGGAGCACTTACAGTTACAGCATGTGTTGTATACAGAGGCAGGTGATATGTGTTTGGGGCTGGAGTACTTACAGTTACAGCATGTGTTACATACAGAGGCAGGTGATATGTGTTTGAGGCTGGAGCACTTACAGTTACAGCATGTGTTGTATACAGAGGCAGGTGATATGTGTTTGGGGCTGGGGCACTTACAGTTATAGCATGTGTTACATACAGAGGCAGGTGATAGGTGTTTGGGGCTTGAGCACTTACAGTATGTGTTTTAAAAGGCAAACTGCTAGAGTTTTTTTTTTAATCCAGCATTGATTAGGACATAGAGCTTATTAACTCTAACAGAGTATGCAACTGGTTCTAATTCAGCTCAAGGCAGTTACAATTTTTTAAAATAATCATATACCAGTACTTACACACTAAGATGTCATTGTTCGATAGAATGAAAACGAAATCTAATAAATGTCCTCAAGGCTAACCTTACACATAGATTAGGCAGTATATAATAGAACAACCTTTATCTCCACAAAGATGTTGTGGAAAAATATCACTCAGAAAGCGAGTACGTTTACAAAGCCTTCCACGCTATTCATGCATAACATTCTAATTACACACAAGGTCTAGGTGCAATATATTAAGCAATAGGATTCTCTCTTGCAAGATTAACTACCTGGTAAAGTCACATTTCTGATACATGACCACTTAAAGTACCATTTAAACACACATTCATAAATGTTTCACTTTATCTTGCTGTAGCCAGCGATATTGCAGTAACACTATATTTTTGTCTCTGCCGTAAATCTTAAATGATAAAATAGCCTTTTTAATGTAGCTCTTCAAAGTCTTAAATATATTGCTAGCACTCATCATAAAAATATAAGAAATCTATGCTTTATTAAAAATGTACATGTATATAAAATAATATTCTTGACCATATGTCATTTTGTTAGTAATCTTCAAATAAAAAAAATACAATCTTCAAAATGTTTTAAAATATACATATGTTATATATATTTATCTTGTGTGGTATTGAAGTTACTTTGTTACTGTGCTTCAGGGAGCACCAAACTCACTGACAGTTGAATCTTCTCTGGGATCACTGAGTTGTGGGGTGGGAGTGAGCTCAAAGGGGTAGTCTCATTACTCTGCAAAATGTATAGTTTTGATCCAGTGACATCATCATAGGATTATTTAAATAGATATGAAACCCCCCCAAAATATTTAGTGATTCAGACAGAGCATACGATTTTGTTTTGTTCCTATGATATTCTGTGTTGCAGAGGTATCTAGGTAGGTGTCTGTAACACTACATGGCAGGAAATAGTGCTGGCATATTGTGCTCTTGTAAATGGATAACATTTTTGCAAATCTGCTGCCATATAGTGCTTCAGAAATGAGTCAGCTCCTAAGCTTACATCCCTGCTTTTCAACTAAAGATACCAAGAGAATTAAAAAAAATTGATAATAGAAATAAAATAGAAAGTTGTTTAAATCGCATGCTCTATCTGAATCATGAAAGAAAAATAAAGGTCTTCTGATGCCTGTTTGCTCTCTCAGTAGCCTGCTGGTAGCTTCTGTTCTTTGCCACTCTAACCTACCTTGTCATCCTGCTTAGTAACCTGCATATTCAATCCTGCTGGCTATTTCTTGTGTATTGAGTTCTGCTGGCTATTTCATGTGTATTGGGTTCTGCTGGCTATTTCATGTGTATTGGGTTCTGCTGGCTATTTCTTGTGTATTGGGTTCTGCTGGCTATTTCTTGTGTATTGGGTTCTGCTGGCAATTTCATGTGTATTGGGTTCTGCTGGCTATTTCCTGTGTATTGGGTTCTGCTGGCTATTTCCTGTGTATTGGGTTCTGCTGGCTATTTCTTGTGTATTGGGTTCTGCTGGCTATTTCTTGTGTATTGGGTTCTGCTGGCTATTTCTTGTGTATTGGGTTCTGCTGGCTATTTCTTGTGTATTGAGTTCTGCTGGCTATTTCTTGTGTATTGGGTTCTGCTGGCTATTTCCTGTGTATTGGGTTCTGCTGGCTATTTCTTGTGTATTGGGTTCTGCTGGCTATTTCTTGTGTATTGGGTTCTGCTGGCTATTTCTTGTGTATTGGGTTCTGCTGGCTATTTCTTGTGTATTGGGCTCTGCTGGCTATTTCTTGTGTATTGGGTTCTGCTGGCTATTTCATGTGTATTGGGTTCTGCTGGCTATTTCTTATGTATTGGGTTCTACTGGCTATTTCATGTGTATTGGGTTCTGCTGGCTATTTCATGTGTATTGGGTTCTTCTGGATATTTCTTGTGTATTGAGTTCTGCTGGCTATTTCTTGTGTATTGGGTTCTGCTGGCTATTTCATGTGTATTGGGTTCTGCTGGCTATTTCATGTGTATTGGGTTCTGCTGGATATTTCTTGTGTATTGAGTTCTGCTGGCTATTTCTTGTGTATTGGGTTCTGCTGGCTATTTCATGTGTATTGGGTTCTGCTGACTATTTCCTGTGTATTGGGTTCTGCTGGCTATTTCCTGTGTATTGGGTTCTGCTGGCTATTTCATGTGTATTGGGTTCTGCTGGCTATTTCTTGTGTATTGAGTTCTGCTGGCTATTTCTTGTGTATTGAGTTCTGCTGGCTATTTCATGTGTATTGGGTTCTGCTGGCTATTTCCTGTGTATTGGGTTCTGCTGGCTATTTCATGTGTATTGGGTTCTGCTGGCTATTTCATGTGTATTGGGTTCTGCTGGCTATTTCCTGTGTATTGGGTTCTGCTGGCTATTTCTTGTGTATTGGGTTCTGCTGGCTATTTCTTGTTTATTGGGTTCTGCTGGCTATTTCTTGTTTATTGGGTTCTGCTGGCTATTTCTTGTGTATTGGGTTCTGTTGGCTATTTCATGTGTATTGGGTTCTGCTGGCTATTTCTTGTTTATTGGGTTCTGCTGGCTATTTCATGTGTATTGGGTTCTGCTGGCTATTTCTTGTGTATTGAATTTTGCTGGCTATTTCTTGTGTATTGGGTTCTGCTAGCTATTTCTTGTGTATTGAGTTCTGCTGGCTATTTCTTGTATATTGGGTTCTGCTGGCTATTTCATGAGTATTGGGTTCTGCTGGTTATTTCTTGTGTATTGGGTTCTGCTGGTTATTTATTGTTTATTGGGCTCTGCTGGCTATTTCTCGTGTATTGGGTTCTGCTGGCTATTTCTTGTGTATTGGGTTCTGCTGGCTATTTCTTGTGTATTGGGTTCTGCTGGCTATTTCTTGTGTATTGGGTTCTGCTGGCTATTTCTTGTGTATTGGGCTCTGCTGGCTATTTCTTGTGTATTGGGTTCTGCTGGCTATTTCATTTGTATTGGGTTCTGCTGGTTATTTCTTGTGTATTGGGCTCTGCTGGCTATTTCTTGTGTATTGGGTTCTGCTGGCTATTTCTTGTGTATTGGGTTCTGCTGGCTATTTCTTGTGTATTGGGTTCAGCTGGCTATTTCTTGTGTATTGGGTTCTGATGGCTATTTCATGTGTATTGGGTTCTGCTGGTTATTTCTTGTGTATTGGGTTCTGCTGGCTATTTCATGTGTATTGGGTTCTGCTGGCTATTTCTTGTGTATTGGGTTCTGCTGGCTATTTCATGTGTATTGGGTTCTGCTGGCTATTTCATGTGTATTGGGTTCTGCTGGCTATTTCTTGTGTATTGGGTTCTGCTGGCTATTTCATGTGTATTGGGTTCTGCTGGCTATTTCTTGTGTATTGGGTTCTGCTGGCTATTTCTTGTGTATTGAGTTCTGCTGGCTATTTCTTGTGTATTGGGTTCTGCTAGCTATTTCTTGTGTATTGGGCTGGCTATTTCTTGTGTATTGAGTTCTGCTGGTTATTTCATGTGTATTGGGTTCTGCTGGCAATTGCTTGCATATTTTATCTTGCTGGACATTTTTTATGCAGCGTTACTACTAGACCCTTTTTACTGTTAGTGTTTTCTGGATCATTCTTACAAACTGTTACCAGATTATTGTTCCAACTTTCTTATTGTATCTAATGTCTATTATACCTAATTGCTTATTGCATTTTGTGCCATTCTACAAACCATCATCTCTGTCTGGACCGTCAGACTTATGGGACACTAGTCGCCAATCTCAATTACCTCTTTCGGACTACAGTTAGTTGACATCTGGGTCTGTTTTATCACACAGATGTGATACCTGTAAATACATAGTTACTTCAATATAGCACATAAAGCTTTCCATGCCATAGTTTTATATAAATAGAGTTGTGGGCTTGGCATGCATGTACATATAAATAAATTAGAGGCATAGAAACTGATCACAAAATATACCTCTTTACCAAATATCTTAGAGCAGGTTTATGTATCCACATTTTTCTGCTAAATGACAATCCAAAGTCCTCTAGCAAAAATACAAATCACCCTCTCTCAATACAGAAGAACAAACACATTTCAGGGCACACTTTCAGTTCTTCCATTGTATAAATTTATTAACAGCTTCATCTGTAAAATACCATAAAACACCAGTCTCCCAACTTTCCACTGCATTAATTAAAAACAATACTTTGTACTGAACCACTTGTCTATGCATCCTACAGTTATAATTGCACAACCTTTTCATACTTAGAATATCATCTGTTAAAGTTGTCTTCACTAAGTTCTGTAGGGGACAATGGTTTTTGTAAATATGAGCAGTTACTAACAGGTTTCTCTTGCTCTCATATTTAATAACGAGTTACTTTTAACAATGCAAAGCAATGTAAATCTGGAACATACTACTGTGCATTTAATTATCATATTAATAAACTGCATGCTTTATTGTGACGGATTGTTAGATTTGCTGGTGTAAAAGAAGTCTCCATCCCAAAGCACATAAATGGGAGAAAAACACTATTAATAATGGAAATTATAGCTAGTAGTGTTGCAGTAACATCCCGGACTAAATCACTAGATAATAAGACGTTCCAAGGAAATACATTGGCAAATAATGTAATGTAAATGATTGAAGAACATGCTTATTTCAGCTGTTAAAAAATGTAACTAACCAAAGAGAAAAGAAGCCTATAGGAAACTAGAGTTAGGTTAAAGAACCGTAGGGTTTCGACAACCTCGCAGCAGACAGTTGATTAGATTATTGTTTTATAATATGTACAAATAGCTAATTGCTTAGCCTATAGAAAGTAATGGCATCTTCTATTAACAAGGCTGCTCATATTAATCTCTGCACCTATAATTTAATGGTGAATGAGTCACAAATAATACAGGACTGTTGTTATTGCAATATTAAACTATTTTTAGTTCACTTATTTAAGAAGAACTTTCTTTGTAAAAGTAATTGAGTAGCTTACCTACTGCATGGAATCATATCACATGCTATAACAGTCATTTTTAATTTAGAGGAATTGGGTTAAATTACAATCTCTGGTAAATACAAGATATGATAGACGTAAACTTTTGCATTCACTTGTTCCTTTTAATAGTTCCACTTTTACATCAATATTACATTAAGGATTTACCCTTGAGATACCGCGCTATTTCTCTGCAGCTATGATCTATGTCTGGAGAAGATCCATTTGACTTGTACTAAGTGCTGGTACATATGCTATGGATACCAGTTTATCCCTATGACTAGAGTATATGACACCACTATGTCACTGTTGCCACTGGAATCTTAAAGGGACATGAAACCCCAACTTTTTCTTTTATGACTCAGATAGAGCATGCAATTTTAAACAACTTTCTAATTTACTTCTATTATCGATTTAGCTTCATTTTCTTGATATCCTTTGCCGAAAAGCATATCTAGATAGGCATAATAGCTGCTGATTGGTGGCTGCACATAGATGCCTTGTGTGATTGGCTCACCCTTGTGCATTGCTATTTCTTCAGCAAAGGATATCTAAAGAATGGAGCAAGTTAGATAATAGAAGTAAAATTGTATTCTCTATCTGAATCATAAAGGAACATTTTTGGTTTAGTGTCCCTTTAACTACAGACTTGCCTCCCTATATAACCCTAATGTGGTTAGTCATGAGTTTTAGTCACAATTAGTGGGTCTGAAGTTGCTGGGAGGTTTAGAATGATAAAGTTAACTGCAGTGAGGAGAGGTCCAGTATAGCAGATTTTAATGCAAAGGGAGGAGATTGAATTTATATTTCATGTTGGAAGGTCAAAGAGGAAGATGTTTAATGTTAAGGGGGTCTGGTACACAAGAGTTTAATGTGGTCCGGACACAATGGCTATGGTTTAGGTGTTGAGGGGTCAAAGAAGCTGTAGTTCATTATCTGTAGCCAATCCTTAACAGTAGGTGTTAATGCAGTTGGGGAAGGTTGCTGTTAATACAAAGATATTGGAGGGTCCTGGAAATGTAAGTGTTAACTGCAAAGGTGGATCTTGTCTTTAAGAGAGGGGTACTAGAGTGTTCAGAAGATTCTTTTATTATAGGGATAACACTGGTCTCAAGCATAGGTACCAATGCCTATTAATTGCAAATGGATGTTGTTTTTTATTTTATTTTTGTTGAGAAACAGTCCTATAGATGGAGGTTCTACTAGGTTTAGCACTCAAAATCATTACCGTAGGACCCCAATTCCTAAATATATATTTTAGGCTGTTTCTGGAGTCTATTATGTCGATTTTATGCCAATAGTTTAGTCTACCTAGGACAAAAAGACAAGTAAATAGGTGGAAGAGAATTATTTAAAATAGATTTGCTGGAATAAGTAATATAAAATGAGCACACCCCAGCAATACCACCTTTGATATTACGTTTTGTGTTAATTTTTCATTATGGTTTAGACCCACCCCTGGATCTCACTAGAAAGTAAGATGAGTTTAGGCTTTTATTAGCTAATATAAATTTACATTGTATAGTACAAACTGATATTACCAACAAGGTTTGTAGCAATATTGTAGCAGTATTGACAAAATTACCAGGTTGAGTATGATTTTTTCCAGAGACTCTGGCTGATTATTTTAAACTCATTAAAAACTGCAAGCAACTAATGTCAATCTGATTTTCTGCTAGAGCTACTCTGTAAAGAATAAACAAATTAAAACTGGAGAATGGTTTGTGTTGTGTGGTTTATGTTATATGCAGTTTATGACTTTTGACAAGTCAGGAGAAGACAACAGACTGAATGTTGGTTATACTCGTGTTACTAGGCAACAAGACTGTATACACCCCCAGCTCGCACCAATATCCAGTACTGTATACCAGAGCTGGAATAGGTCATTTTTCTGCATTGATTGAGACATGCCCACTTTGGAATCATCTCCTAGACACTGTTATGCTAAACTGCACATCATTCTGCAAAGCCATCAATACTACTTGCAAACTAAATGACAGTATATGCTTTTTTTTTCTTCTATCTTTTCTATCTCTTATCGGTATTGTGAATGGTTTATATCTGTCTGAGGTGTTTGTTTTCCTGTCCTTAACCTCTTAATGACAGTGACGTACCATGAACGTCGCCAGTTGTTAAGGGTTTTCTTGTTTATAATAGTGTGGACCGCGTTATTATACCTTCCCTTCTGGTTTATTTCATGATTCAGATAGAGAATACAATTTTAAACAACTTTCCAATTTACTTCTATTATTTAATTTGATTCCTTTTCTTGTTATCCTTTGCTGAAAGGTTTATCTAGGTAAGCTTAGGAGCAGCAAAGAACCTAGGTTCTAGCTGCTGATTGGTGGCTGCATATATATATACCGATTGTCATTGGCTCACCCATGGGTTCAGTTAGAAACCAGTAGCGCATTGCTGCTCCTTCAACAAATGATACCAAGAGAATGAAACAAATTAGATAATAGAAGTAAATTAGAAAATTGTTTCAAATTGTATTCCTGATCTGAATCACAAAAGAAATGTTTTGGGTTTCATGTTCCTTTAAGGGGTTAAAGGATCGCACCCGCTGGATTTATCAAGCAAAAAACTGTTGTTTATTGCATGGCTGACATTATATATATATAGAATGTCCAGGAAAAAAGCAGGCACTCACTGGGCTTTGTATTAAAAGCATCCTTTATTATATGCACTTAAAAAGACATAACGTTTCGGCACATATTTCATGCCTTTGTCAAATGTCACCCTAACAAATACAACTAAGCACCTCAACCTCCGGTGATTAGTTGTATTACTAGCAGCGCACCTTGGCATACTTTACGAATGGGGTAAGATTGTGCTGTCCTGTTTGGATTTGATATATATATATATATATATATATATATATATATATATATATATATATATGCACACACATAGAAAGTACCACAGCTGATATGGCTGAATGTATTTTCATAAAATGTAGCATGCTGATAGCTGCTTTTGACTTGAACTAATAAACTTTGGTAGTTTTTGAAGTTTACAACTTTTTTTATTTTTAAGTTATTTCATGCAAATAAGCTTTTTTGCAGCAGTCCACAGTGTAGGTTGTGCAGTTATGTCACCGCCTGACATGCTCAGTAGAGTACTTCTTTTACAGCACGTTATCAGTCTAGTAGTAATCTAGTCAATCAGCAGGGGGAGCTTATTTCTGTGTTTGCTTCTCCAGATTATTAAAGGGATAGGAAAGTCAAAATTAAACCTGCATGAATTAGATAGAGCATGCCATTTTAAGACACTTTAAAATTCACTTCTATTTTTAATTGTGCTTTGTTCTCTTGGTATCTCTTTTTGAAAAATAATACGCACATATCTTACACTAGTGGGAGCTGCTGCTAATTGGTGCCTGCATACATTTGTCTCTTGTGATTGGCTACCTAGATGTGTTCAGCTAGCTGCCAGTAGTGCAATGCTGTCCCTTCAGGAAAGGATAAAAAAATAATAAAGCAAAAAATTTGATAATAGAAGTAAATTGCAAAGTTATTTAAAATTGTATGTTCTATCCAAATCATGACAGAACATTAATTTTGGGGTTTCCTGTCCCTTAAAGGGCACCGTTCTCAAAAGCTTGTGACATCATTGGTGATGTAATTGATGATGTCATGCAAAGCCCCCAATGGGGGAAGTGGGGGCAGTTTAAGTTAGGAATGTCATTGCTTTTAAATTTAAAGGGAAAGTCCAAAATAAACTTTCATAATTCAAATAGGGCATGTAATTTTTAACAACTTTCCAATTTACTTTTTTCACCATTTTTCTTTGTTCTCTTGGTTTTCTTAGTTGAAAGCTAAACAAGTAGGCTCATATGCAAATTTCTTATACCTTGAAGGCCACCTCTTATGTGAATGCATTTTGACAGTTTTTCACCACTAGAGGGCATTAGTTCACATATGTCATATAGATAACATTTAGCTCACACACGTGAAGTTACCTAGGAGTAAGCACTTATTGGCTAAAATGCAAGTCTTTCAAAAGAACTGAAATAATGGGGCAGTTTGCAGAGGCTTAGATACAAGGTAATCACAGAGGTAAAACGTGTATTATTATAACTGTGTTGGTTATACAAAACTGGGGAATGGGTTATTAAGGGATTATCTATCTTTTTAAACAACAAAAATTCTGGTGTTGACTGTCCCTTTAAACTCTGGCTAAACACACACACACACAATGCAAAGTATATACCAGTAACTAAGGTATATGAAAGTGCACATGGTTAAAGACAGCTTTAAAGGAGCAACACACTACTGGGAGCTAGCTAAAACATCTGGCGAGACAATGACTAGAGACAAATGTGTGTAACCACCAATCACCAGATAGCTCCCAGTAGTTAATATGTAAATATACTTTTTCAACAAAGGATACCAAGGGAACAAAGTACATTTGAAAATAGAAGTAAATTAAAGCACTGCATTGCAAAGATCTGCATACAAAATAAATGTAATATAAATCATTTAAAACATATTTTAGAATACATTGTATTGGTATGCAGTCCAAGGGCACAACCCTTAAAAAAGCCCCTTGAGTGTGTTTACTTTGGCCAAATACTGACACACATAAATTAGTTCCTGCACTGATTAAGCAACCACTGTGTGGAATGTTGGAATACAGGGTTTTAGATCTTGCAGGATACACTAAAGCACCTCTAATGGAGTGGAAAAAAAAAACATTTTCAGAATTAAATTACAGGAAAAGCTGGTAAAATAAATGAAGGTACATTACAAAGCATTTTTACAACACACTATGGGATTTAATCTTTGAGTTTAAGCTCCATTTAATAGTTGACTTTTTTTTCTACAAGAATTTTGTTGTCCATTTTCAATTTAATCAGTAATGGGATTTGTTTTTTCCAATTTGTTTGCTTCATAACAAGTCATCCAACATAATGTAGTGGAAAATATTGAAACAAATCAGGATTATAAAAAAATAAAAAAATATTTAAAGAAAGACTCTACAGTGAATTTCAAGATACAAAGATCAGTGTCTGTTTAACGCCAGCTTGCCTCCCAGCAATACAGTGATTTACCTCCCTCATTCAGCCTACTGTTTTATTCATAATTCAGAGTATAGGATTAGATTTTTTTTAAAAAAGTCTCCCAGAAGGTTTTTTTAAGAAGCACCAACAACCTGTGCATCAGGAATATGCACCCACACACTCTTTCTTTTATGGAAAGTGTTTTAAATCTGCAGACTCTACAGATAATTCTGTTTTAATAACTTTAGAAAAAAGATTTTACTGATGATACGTAAAAAAAGATTTCTCAAGAGATATTTCTGACTCATCTTTCTCAGATCAAGATCATAGAAATAAAAATTAGTGGGCCAAGATCATATCTGAAAATGTGAAGCCTGCTTAAAACAGTTCTCTTGACTTTAGGTCAAAATAAGGAAATTAAAATTTGAAATGTTGGGTAAATCTCATAGCGGATTTTTTTTCTTGTATATTTTATAAGGTTTAAAGTAGAATGGGTTAAGTCAGGGAAATGTAATTTTTATTCTCCATGGTTTGCTATAATGTATCTTTTAATAAAGTTCTGATGAAAACACAGTAAAGCCCCTGTGGTAGACAGGTTTATTTAAGTCCTTATGCGCAATATTACTTTTGTAAAAAAACAAGCAACTAGCAAAAAGAAATATCACAAAATATCAGCAATGTATTAAGTACACTCCTATGTAGCTATAAATGTTTGGCAAGAATTTATCCTCACAAGAATTGAGCACAACTCCTTTACCAAGCAGGTTTTGCTTAAGGGACCAAGTTTAATCCATAGGTCTAATCACTTTATTCGTAATTCCTTTATTTATACTTTGTTTCTTCCTTTTTAGTCAAGCCCAAGTAACAGTCTGAAAGAACAAAATCTGTTTTGCTTAGATAACAAGACCAAAATTAAAAAAATAAAACACAATAATAATAATAAAAAAAATATTATAATAATATATATATATATATTATTTTTTTTTAATGATATATTTATATATTTTTATTATTATTATTATTTTAATTTTATATATATATATATATAGATCACATGATACCCAGGTCTGCAATTGATAAAAGACAACCCTAAGAAACAGAATAAGGATTGTGCTAATTGTAAATTATTCAGTTTATTTGAGGGTAACGTACGGAATACCTGCTGTCCAAGCCTCCCTTTTAATGGGGATTCTAGTATTTTAATTTATTCTTAAAATACTGTTAAATAATCACTCTCCTCATTGAGGAACTTATATCCCATGAAGAAATTATCAATCACCAGTTCCACAGATGGTAACACCAGTCTGTTAGGGTTGAAGCCCCTGAACTTCCCTATATCAGATTCCCCCAGTATGGTTATCGCAATGGGTGAGGGGCTGATTTTAAGTACAAGGAGGAGTTTATGAAAATAACCCCAATGTTACATGGATCCAACAAAAGGGAAGTGGTGTAATCTTATAGGCAAAAGCAATCAGTGAGCTGCTACAACTACGTATGTTCTGTCAAGTTTCATATAAAATCAAAAAAGCTTCCAGAGTGATCCAAACAAACGGTTCAGGACCTTAGATATAGATCTCATGAGATATTGATGGATTTTACCTCTTGGCTACAAAACAGGACTGCAATTCATTGTCATTGTCTTTAGGCTAAATGCTTTTTAACTGAAGTACGAACACTCTAGAACCTTAGAAATGTAAACTAGCATGTATTGTCCATTAAAGGGACATCAAACCCTTTATCTTTCATGATTCAGATAGGACATACAATTTTAAACACATTTTAAATGTACTTCTATTACCTAATTTGCATTGTTCGATCTGTATCCTTTGTTGAAAGGCATACCTAGGTTGGCTCGGGAGCTAGCTACTGATTGGTGGATACCCATAATTGCCTCTTGTCATTGGCTTACAGATGTGTTCTGCTAATTACCAGTAGTGCATTACTGCCCCTTTAATAAAGTAAACCAAGAGCATGAAGCAAAACTGATAATAGAAGTAAACTGTAAAGTTGTTTAAAAATGTCTGCTCTATCTGAATCATGAAAGAAACATTTTTTGATTTCATGTCCCTTTAATAGTGGAGGAAAGAAGAATGCAGAGCATGGTTCTCTAACTTTATACATATAAGGGATCCTTAAAATGTTCTTTTGACCTAGGATCTCCAGTCCTAGGGTCCTTTTTACTGGGGACTCAAAGAAACCCGCTTTAACAAGGTAGTGCTTAGACCTATGAAAGGTTAGATCTTAAAGGGACAGTCTACTCTAGAATTCTTATTGTTTAAAGAGATAGGTAATCCTTTCATTCCCCATTCCCCAGTTTTGCACAACCAACACTGTTATATTAATATACTTTTTACCTCAGTGATTAACTTGCATCCCAGCCTCTTCGGATTGCCCCCTTAATTCAGTTCTTTTGACAGACTTGCATTTTAGCCAATCAGTGCCCTCTCATAAGTAACCCCACGGTCGTAAGTGGGCACTATGTTATCTATATGGCACACATGAACTAACACCCTCTAGTTGTAAATAACTGTCAAATACATTTAGATAATAGTCAGCCTTCAAGGGCTTAGAATTTAACATATGAGCCTACCTAGGTTTAGCTTTCAATTAAGAATACCAAGAGAACAAAGCAAATTTGATGCTAAAAGCAAATGGGAAAGTTGTTTAAAATGACATGCCCTATCTGAATCATGATAGTTTAATTTTGACAAGACTGTCCCATTTATGTTTTCTGCCATATCAAAAGTATATTGTAGTTCCCCTATAGTTTTCAAACGTAGTCTCATTTTTTTTTTTTAAACCAGCCTATTCCACCATTAAATGTAAGCTTGCAATTATTAGCACAGCAAATGAATCTTTTTCAACCCACACATTCAGTGCATTTCTGAAATCTGACTTGCAAGACGTCTCTATAGTGGCCTCCTCTTTAATATGAAAAGTCACAAAGTTGAGTGCAATATCTTGTTAACCACCTTCCTTGATTTTTTTGGAAAGCTGATGCAGCTTTTGTATACAACAATGAAGAATTGTTATCTACCGTTTTATCTAAATGAAAGAAAATGATACATAGCTCTCCTCACACACTAAACACAGTGAAAGCTTTTAAGTGTTATCGTAAAGCCACAAGACAAGATTAAGAAGTACAATATTTCCCCTTTCTCTAAGGATTATAAAAAGGCTATAGGGTTTAGGATTACAGTACAATTGTCTAGATATGATGCAGCATTGCTGTTAAAGGGACGTGAAACCCCTTTATTTCATGATTCAGATACATTGTGCAATATTGACCAACTTTCCAATTTGCTTCTTTTAGCAATTTTGCTTCATTCCTTTGGTATCCTTTATTGAAGAAGCAGCAATGCACTACTGGGAGCTAGCTGAACACATCTGTAAGAAAATGACAAGAGGCATATATGTGCAGCCACCAATAAGCAGCTAGCTCCCAGCTTCTGAGCCTACCTAGATTTTCTTTTTAACAAAGAATACTAAAAGAACAAAGCAAATTTGATAATAGAAGTAAATTGTATGCTCTATCTGAATCTTGTCAGTGATTTGGCCATCTCTTCATGCTATTATAATAATGCAAGTTTGAAGGAAGCATTTTGTAAACAATAGTTTCAATTTAAAGGGACATTAAACACTAAGGGCTAGATTACTACAAGTTAGGTGCAAAAGTTTTTTGTGCAAGCGATATCGTGTTTATGTGAGCAGCTTTAATGGCGCTGATATTACAAGTTGGGCGAAATCGTGATTTACGCTACAATTCTTACCGCAATATCAGAGCTGTGGTTAACTGTTTTCCGGTATAAATATATATTTGTTTTATAAACCATCAGATAAATGTAGAAATATTTAATTATGAATAAATAGAACATATTCTGTTATGTAAAGAACATTGGAAAATGAAATATTCCTATATTCATATCAGGTTAGCGCTAATGAGGATATAATAATATGCTATGTTGTTTGCGCGATATTGAGGTGTTAGGTTTTTTTTCAACACTGACTTCTATGGGGAATGCGAATATGCGATAGTGTTTGCGTGATATTGAGGTGTTAAGTTACAGGTGAATGCGTAAACGCAATTGCTATTTTCTGATTTTAACTTTATTCGCAATTTTGGTTACCGCTAGAGAAAAAAGAGTTTACTTTTAACTTGTAATACCAGCACAAACCAACTAGCACAAAAATTAAAATCCTAGCGGATTTTCGCTATAGCGAAAACACAAAATACCGCTCCACTTGTAATCTAGCCCTAAATCAATGCTAGATAGAATGAAGCATTCAAAGTAAAGATTAGTCGGAGAATAACATGTAGATATGTTTTTTTTTTTTTATTTAATTAGCTGTTTAAACATTGACAAAATAAGTGTAAAGTTTTTTTTGTCTAAAAATCAATGGAAGCTGCCATGTTGTAACTTAGGTTACATTCTCTGCTTTCGCCAATTTGGAACAGTTATAAATAGGTCCCTAGAGTGTGCAGCCAAAGGCTGTGTGGAATATAACAGTGTTCTGCACTTCCATTTCTAACAGGAACTGAAAAGCTCACAATTTAAAAATGGAATTACAAGAAAAGGGGACAAAATAAATAATGAAAATATATTGCAGAGGTTTTTTTTACATATGATTTATCATTTTATATTACCATCTCAAGGTGTTTAATGTCCCTTTAATAACAACTTCCTTACTGTGAGCTGTATACTGACAAATTGCTTCATGTGCTTGTGACAGAAAACAACATTTTTGACTTACAGATAAACCTCATTCTTTACACCTAGAGTCACAATATATGAATGATTATCTTCTTATGTCAACTCTATCTATTTTTCCTCTTTGGTATTGTCTATACATTGTAACTGGATTCACCTGGAAATAAAAATGCCAATTCTCTTATAATTAAGCCTATAGCAGAGGTTCTTAAATTCTTAACATTTTTTGTGTGCCATAGATCTGTTGGCACTCTGGTGAAATCTATGGATCCCTTTTAAGAATAATGTTTTTAAACATACAGCCTATACACCTATCTGTGTTACTAAAGGCCGCCCTACTCGTTTGATCTGTTTATTTTTGCAAAACTTGAACAAACAATGAAAATGGTTGACCTAATAATTAAGCAACAAACAACTGTAGACAGAAATTACAAGTAGCACCCTAATGATAGCGTGTGACGCGATACAGAATATTACTGAACCACGCTACCATTAGTGTGCAACTTAATATTGCAAGTGCATGGCAAAGTGAGTTAACCAGAGAAGGGTTAATCATGGACGACTTTGCTCGAGCGCAACTTAAACTTTCAATAGATATTGTGAATGCGCTAAATTGGAACTTATATTACAAGTTGAAAGTTACATATATTACAAGTTTTCTGTGTTAAATGTTAAAAAAAAAAAAAAAAAAAAAGATATGTATCAAATTCACTTTTTTTTTGGTGGGGGAGGCTCTTCTTAGATTCTTGCACCCGGGCCCTGTAATTTCTAGTTATGCCTCTGGCCACAACTGTGCTAAAATATTTAATGCAACTTAAGACCTGAAGTAATCTGTAAAGAATAAACAAAAAAAGTTGCACAAAACATACAAAACACACATATATATATAAAGTATTAAACACATATATACATGTTTTTAATAAAAATATATATTTTAAATATATTTATATTTATATACAAATAGCAAAGGAAAGAATGTGCCTGAGTCCAATGGGATAATAAGTCCAGACTTTAAAGTCTTAAATGCCACAGCAGCTTATGCCCAAAGAACCCTATGTGTAGAGTATTTATAATCTAGTAAATACACTATGTGCATGAACAGTCTCTCTGCCAAACAGTGGGTCAAGGCAAAGAATGCAATCTGTTTGTATAAATATCCCATACAAATTCCAGGGAGATAATACTTTCAGACACTACCGGTATGGGTACTGAATAGTGTGTGTATATATACAACAATATAACTGTGTGACTATACCCATACCGGTCCTGGTGTCCTATTGGGCCGTCTACAATCAACTTAGATAACGCTGTCAGCATATTCCGGGTGCAACCTCTCCCCTGATCATTTGTTAGAGCTGCTGCGTCTATCCAAGACGATACATAGCAAACGTCCACGTGATCCGCTTGTCCAATCAGGGAAAAGTTTTGGCTTAGCAGCTCCAATGGACTGTCTGCTTCCTCCGATCTGAACACACGGAATCTTAGCTGTCAAAGCTTTGCTGGGGCTAAAGGAGCGATATAAAAACTGGTGCACTGCCTCTGTCAATCCTGGAGATAATCAGGACCGTCTTTAACACAGGGCAAAAGGGGCAGTTGCCCTGGGCCCAGTCTTTGTTGAGGGGCCCAAGAGTCCTAAAAAAAAAAAAAAAAAAAATTTTTTAGATGTGCACTGTGCAGCACTGGATGCTAAGCCCTAACTAGGCATCCAGTCAATCCAACTGCATCAGAAAAGGTCCTGCTGGGGTTACCACTGTTACCAGATAACTGCTCTGGTGGTGGGGATTGTTTCTGGGTAGGGCTCACTATAGGCGCATGCAGCAGAAAGCTGGAGTGGCAGGCACGTGAGGATTTGAGCATCTGTGCAGCTGCACACACTGCTCTCTTTAGTCTTGAGGCTGTGTGACTCGTCTGTATCCATGCAGCCTTGGGCAGACAGCATCCAGTCTGCTGGTCCCCTTAGCCCTGCTCTTTCTGCTGTGGCTCTAAGATCAACTAACTGAAGTTTGTAAGGAAAACAGTGCTTTGTAGAAAGGTGTCAGTGGGAAGAATAAGTGAGTGTACACATGCCCCTCCCCCATGCAGCATTGTCTAGTGCAGGATGAGAGGGAACTTGTTCCTAGCAAAGTAGTGACATGTGCTGCTGTGGCTGATGTATAGTGTCATGCTGATACTTCACACATTAAGGTAAGGTTTATTTTTATAGTTTTTATTTCTCTCTGTTTCAGATTTTACAGCTTCCCATAGTAGTTCTACTGTTCCAGTCAGTAAACTTATATCTGTCTGCACCTCTATGCTTCCACCTCAGTCTTTACCTTGCTTTGCTCCTGTTGGCTGCCCTAAATCTCTTTAACCAGCTAACCTCACACCAGAATCACATTCAAAAGCATATTAAATTAATCCAGAGTGGAGGAATTTATATATTTATTTACTAGTTATTAGTACTGCTTAGGTCCAGTTTCACATATTGCAATTTTTTTTTAATGATTAGCCCAGCAGTGGATGATCCACTGCTGGGCTAATGATTTAAAAAAATATATAAAATAAATTGATTTAGTTGTTTTTTGGGATGTTGGGGTGGAGAGCGAAATTGCATGGTGGGGGGGGGGGGGCAAGAAAATGTTTGCCCAGGGTCCAGTCAGTATTAAAGACGGCCCTGGAGATAATGTGTAGTTCAAATGAAAGAGGTGCGCCGCAGAGGCTGTCGTCAAGTTTAAAAATCCAATATTTATTAGTTACAAAAAGTAAAAAAGAGAACATGTAAAGGTACCAACTGTGTAATCAGAGAGATTCACAGCAACAAAATTTCGTTTATAGGTGTAAATATGTAAATATGCGTACATGCGCTTCATAAGAGATTTATAATATTTAAAGATACCCACAAAAAAAAGTGATGGAAAAAAAAATCTGATTTCTGTTGGTGACAAGTCACAGGTACTGCTATCATTACTGTGGTTTGTTACCTGCATTCATCATTGAAGCAAAAGCTATATTTCTGTTAGTGTTTAGTGAAAATAAAGGTGTCTTTTTGTTCTGATCCAAGTCTCTTGGAAATCTGTTCTGGGGTATATAGGAATCCTTACAAACACATTCTTTGATAACCATTTTGTCTGTAGCACAATCAGATGCCATGTAAATAGTAGAAAACTCAATACAAAGGTTTTTATCAAAATAGTAATCATTAATTATCAGTAGGCTAAAAAAACAACTAAAAATAAACCATTATTCAATTAGTTGAGCTACAATAATCTGAAAACATAAACTTTTATGGTTTTGACAGAACATGCAATTAAAAAAACCTCCCAATTTATTTCTGTTATCAAATATGCTCCTTTCTCTTGGCATCATTTGTTGAAGAGTAAACCTAAAAAGGCTTATAGGAGTTTAGGAGTATACTGTACATGTGTCTTAAACTCTTTATGGCAGCCATATTTTCAACACTAACTGCCATAAAGACATATGCATGCTCCTGATCCTACCTAGGTTAATCTTCAACAAAGGATAGTAAGAGAATGAAACAAATGTAAAACCATTAGTAAATTGGAAAGTTTTTTTTTAATTATATGATCTGCCTGAGTCCTAAAAGTTTAAAGGGCCATAATTATAGTCAAAAAATTACATGCTTTAGGCCTCCAGAGAACTGCTGATTCCAAGCGGAAACTGCCTCTGACTCAATCTGCAGCGCTAGTCACACAGATGAGCTGTGGCACTTTCCATTTAGGACCAGCAGTGCTCTGCGTGTGTTAAATGCATAGAGGTGCAGGGTTCTCAAGACGAACATGATTACTTTAGAGACCATCCTGGAGTCATTTGATGATCACCAAACTACTTTAGAAGTCATTTGCACATCATCAGACATTATCAGACTTGTAAAGTCTTCAGCTAAGGTAAAAAATTCTGAGTGATGACTTCAGAATGATTAGCAGATTACCTTACTGATTAATTTACAAGCATGAAAAGACAGTGAATGACCCTAGAGTCCTCTCATTTAAATATTTCGGCCTGTGGGCATACTTCACAATGGCTTCTGATGGACTAGTCTGGAGTGATCGATTACTTCAGAATGACTCCAGGAAGATCATCTTTTTTTGACTAGGGTTGCTAGTCTTGAATTTAGATGCACTAAAGAATTAGAGCTTGTCATTTTTCAACTATAATGGCCCTTAAGTTTTGACTTTACTGTCCTTTGTAAATTTGTTTCAGATCATTTTGAAGCCACTGTGCTAACCATTACCTACTTAGTCTAAAATTATGCAAAGGTAGTGGATAAATGCATCTAAGAATTAACACGGTTACTAGGCCTTCCGTTTATTATTTGTGTGGAGCAGATAAAAGTTATCTATTAGAGCAGAAGGCTTTTGTCGCTTCCCCCTTTCAGCTTGGTCTTTTTTCAAATAAAAATAATGTAAACAGTGTGCTGGGCCATAAGATATAAGCATATGACTTGTCTCTGGACTGCCAGCCCATATGTTTTGTGAAAGCTACAAAAGGCCAAAGTTTAATCCACAATCAAAATTGCTGTGGAGAATATAAAGTCCCATTCAATAATATTATCAAAATACATTGTGGCTGTTTATTTATATCAGTGTATAAATTAATTACCTCTTCTCCAAATTGGCTGCGGAAAAGGACTACTTTGAAATCACAAAACCTTGTGAATTTTGCTAACAAAATGACAGCATTTAACACACACGTTTTCACACAATTATTTTGCAGTGCAGTGCTTAATTGCTGAATTGTACTATAAATATATACAGTATATAACAAAGTGCTTTGATGTACTTTTAAAGGGATAGTAAATTCCAAATTAAACGTTCATAATTCATATAGGGCATGTGATTTTAAACAACTTTCTAATTTACTTTATTCATCAAATTTGCTTTGATATCTTGGTATTCTTAGTTGATAGCTAAACCTAAGTAGGCTCATATGCTAATTTCTAAGCCCTTGAAGGCTGCCTCTTATCCGAATGCATTTGACAGTTTTTCAGAACTAGAGGGCGTTAGTTCATGTGTTTCATATAAATAACATTGTGCTTATGCACGTGGAGTTATTTAAGAGTCAGCACTAATTGCCTGAAATGCAAGTCTGTCAAAAGATCTGAGATAAGGAGACTGTCTGCAGAAGCTTAGATACAAGGTAATTATAGAGGTGAAAAAAATCAAATTTTGAGTGTTTACTATCACTTTAAATATAACTAGGGAAGTCTTTACACATTCCCAAAGCATCTTTCAGTTTATTTACAGTGTTTGTGCCAATGGGTTATGTCTGGCATATACTCCAATAGCTGCCATTGTTTCCAGCAAATTTCCAGGTACAAACTGATCCAGCAAAGTCATATTTGATGTGTATCCAATATTCTCTCTGTAGCACTACCAATCATTACCAATGCCATATACTGAACAATTTAAGTAGCTGTGGGACATCTAACATCTCTTGCTTTTGTGAAAATAGTGCTTTGTGCCACGCTCCCTAGAGACTAAAAGCAAAATCTGTAACCTAGGTTTTCAGAATGCTACAGAGTGCCTAAACCAGCTATTTAATACGCAGCATTTGCAAGTGAATTCACAATTTTTATACAAAAGCAAGCAATGTTTAATGTCCTTATAATATGGTGATAGTTAAACACAAATTAAGTTTTCACATTTTTTAAATAGATTATCTAAGATAAATAAGATTTGACAGCTTTTGTAGACATTTTTTTTCATTGATGCACATGATAATATTCGTGGATAACTTTCGCTAGATTTAGTCACAAATATTTTAGACATATGGAAAATATGCTAAACTAAATGTGAGCAGAATTAGAATGAGCAAAGAAAACGTTTAAAGGGACAGTGTACTGTAAAACTGGTTTCCCCGTATATCTGGATTTGCTATTTGATACCACAACCTATCAAAACAGGCTAAGCTTGCAGACTGATGAGACATCTTGATCTTATTACATAGCTTGTCAATAGCCAACACTTAAGTATAGAAACTTTCAATATAGCTAGGGATACTACAGACAAAATCAGCTATTTCAAATGCGGATATAAAGGCAAATTAGCTATTTGTAAACTATTTAATTACACTCCAGGAGGTAAAATGAATCAATGGGAACAAATTAAAGGGTAGAAAAGTTTAGGGTAAACGGTTTCTTTAAAAGTACATGTGTTCAAATGTGCTATAAGACCAGTCACTAAAACCTCAATTGTGAGAGGAAAAGACCGTAGTATGTGTAGTAAACGTTTCTCTAATTATATATGCTAATTAGCATGGCCAGTATTTTTTTTCCAAGATTTCAATTTTCCAAGATTCAATATTAGGTATTAAATTAGGGGATTTAGCCCTTCCACTTAATTTGCAGGTAAACAATCATTCAGGCTAATTGATCTTTGTTAGTTCAAGAGTTTATTATGCTCGATCTAACAAGTGAAATCTGGTATTAACAATTATTTGGTGGAGGGCTAACCCGTCATCAGCTCCCCATAACAAAAAAAATGGATGAAAAATGATTTAATTTGATAGATATTTGTGATATCAGGTATGATCAATCAGTTGTTTTGTTAGCTATAACATATTTGCAGAAATATTAGGTATTAGATTAGGGGGGCTAGTTCCCAAATTAAAGTTTCAGACCCAAAAATCATTCAGGCTGATATATCTTTGTTTGATCAGGTAATATCAAGTGTTTATAACAATAGATCTAACTTGCAAAATGTGGTATTAATAATAATAGGAGCTTCTATGTATTCATTATGCAGTGCCAGCCCCCTATAACAAAAAATTGCTAAAAAGTTAAATAACTTAAAAGCTTTTTGTTAGATCAGGAATGATCAGTCAGTTGTTTTGTTAGATCTAACATAATTACAGAGATGTTAGGTATTAAATTAGGGGGTTTAGTCTCCCGGCTTCATATTTTTGAAGTACAAAAACATTCAGGTTAGTAGATCTTTGTTAGATCAGGTTAGGTCAAATGTTTATTATGTTACATCTAGCAACCAAAATCTGGTATTAACAATTATTTGGTAGGGGGGCTAACTCTTCATAAGTCCTTTTAAAAACAAAAAAATCACAGAAAATGCCAAAGATATTTAGTAGATCAGGTACGATCAGTCAGTTGTTTTGTAAGATCTAACATAATTGCAGTGATATTAGGTATTAAATTATGGGGGTATAGATAGTCCCCCAAATCATAATTTCAGACAAAAATAATAATAATTCAGGCAGATAGAACTATGTTAGATCAGGTTAGTACATGTTTATAACATTATATCTAACTTGCAAAAAATTGTATTAATAATCATTTAATGGGAGCTTTATGTATTCAATATTGGGTTCCAGTCCCGTAACACAAAATGGACAAAAAGTTCTATAATTTAATAGATATAAAGTAATATAATAGATATATACATTTATATAATTTAATAGATATAAAGTAATATAATAGATATATACAGATATATAATTTAATAGATATAAAGTAAATAATAGATATATACAGATATATAATTTAATAGATATAAAGTAATATAATAGATATATACAGATATATAATTTAATAGATATAAAGTAATATAATAGATATATACAGTTATATTATTTAATAGATATTTGTTAGATCAGGTATGGATCAATCAGTTTTGTCAGATCTGACATAACTACAGAGGTATTAAATTAGGGGGTCTAGCCCTCGCACTTAAACATTTCAGGCTAATAGATCTTTGTTAGATCAAGTGCTCATTATGTTAGGTCTAACATGCAAAATGCAGTATTAATAAATCATATTGTGGGAGCTGATATGTATTCAAATGGAGTGCCAGCCCCTCATCAAAAACAATTGGACTAAAAGCTGGTGCAATGCCGCCCCCTGCAGACTGTGGTGATTCCTGTCTGCCTCATCAGAGCAGGTAGACAGGGTTATGGCGCAGCGGTCTTTGTGACCGCTGCTTCATAACTGCTGTTTCTGGCGAGTCTGAAACACGGCCCTTCAAGCTCCATTCGGAACTTGATAAATGGGCCTCATAGGCTCCCACAATATGATTATTATCACCTTTTTCGTGTTAGACCTTTGTTACATAAATTTAGATCATGTGTTATTATGTTAGATCTATCAGCCTGAATGATTTTTTGTCTCACATTTTTAATTTTTACCAAATATCTAATTATATTAGATATAACAAAACAACTGACCAATCATATCTGACCTACTAAACAGCTATCAAATTAAATACATTTTGTCCGGTTTATTTAAGGGGTACTGATGACTGGTTAGCCCACACCAAATAATTGTTAATAGCAGCTTTTGCTTGTTAGATCTAACATGATAAACACTTGATACATTTGTTTGTTATGCAGACCTGGCATCCCATATTGAATACATAGAGGCTCTCGCTATATGATTATTAACACCACCTTTTGCAAGATAGATCTAACATTATAAACACTGGATCTAACCTGATCTGACAAAAGTCTATCAGCCTGAATGTTTTTTTTTTGTGTGAAGTTTTAATTTGGGGGGCTAGCCCCCCTTATCTAATACCCAATATCTCTGTAATTATGTTAGATCTAGCAAAACAACTGACTGATCACTTGATACTTGATCTAAATAATATCAAATTAAATATTTTTTGTCCATTTTTATTGTTAAACTTTCTAATTTACTCGTATTATCATTTTTTCTTCGTTCTCTTGGTATCGTTATTTGAAAAGCAGAAATGAAAGCTAAGGAGCCGGCCCATTTTAGATTCAGCACATGGGTAGCGCTTGCTGATTGGTTGCAAAATGTAGCCACCAATTAGCAAGCGCTATCCAGGGTTCTGAACCAAAAATGGGCCAGCTCCTAAAATGTCATTCCTTCTTTTTCAAATAAAAATACCAAGAGAATGAAGAAAAATTGATAATATGAGTAAATTAGAAAGTTGCTTAAAATTGCCTGCTCTATCTGAATCATAATATAAAAAATGTGGGTTTAGTATCCCTTTAAGGGGAGCTGATGACAGGTTAGCCCCCACCAAATAATTCTTAATGTTGACATGTCTAACATAATAAACACTTGATCTAACAAAGATCTATTAGCCTGAAGGATTTTTTACCTGTATTTTTAAATGAGGGGGTTATCCCTAATGTAATACCTAATATGTCTGAAGTTATGTTAGATCTAACAAAACAACTGACTAATCATACTCGATCTAATAAATATCTAATTTTTTGTTAAGGGGACAGTCTACAATAGAATTGTTATTGTTTTAAAATATAGATAATCCTTCAGCTGGTTTGTTTTTTACCAGATGTAATATGCTCCCACCACTTATAGTGCCTTTATTGCTGCAGAAGTATAACATAAGAATTCAACCTAAACTTCATTTTTATTATTACATGGCCAGTCTGACATTGGCTGTAGCGTACCAGTCGCAAGACACTGTTAGTTTGCATGCCAAATGTGGTTTAAACATAATGTTTTATTGATAAGATTGCATCTCTTTAGTTTCAACGCTAGAAAACAGGGAAAAATGGAGTGAAAGTTTTTTGTTTGTCTTTTCCCCTCCAAGCATTTTATTTCTATTTTCCCCTTCTATGTCCCTGAAATTGTGTATATGGGTATTGCACCTCTAATCTATCAGGAAAAGGCTCAGATTAATATCTATAATATGCTCTATTCTAAATGTGAAGTTTTCTATGAGTATGCTTAACGTTTAAGTGTGACATTCAGTACTTCTATATCCATATATGCATTTATCATAAGTTATTTGGGGACATTACACTTTGAGTACTGAGTGTTATTTTCTTTCAGTGTGGGCGTAGCCAGCGGCCGAGGCTCCACCTAAACAGTTAGTCAGTACAGTGATATAGCTGTCCTATAAGGTACAATTCTCTGTCCCCTTCCTTATACAAATGTTCCTCCTATCGCTCTTAGCTAATTTCTACTAAAAATACCGTTAGTTTCCATTATAATCTGAGTCACAGGGCACAGGTAGCAAACTAAGCGCAGTCTTTCATAGTTAGGAACATTTCTACTATAAAAATCCCATACTGGCTCCTACATCCCAATTAGAGATTAAAATTGACTGTGTCTTAATGACATATCTATTCCTTGTAATAGATGCGCACATATGCCCTTCCATGATAGTCCTAGATTATTGCTCATTAGTAAAGTCACATATCACTATGGGTAACTATGTACTTACCGTAGTATTCACGCAGGCTGGTCCTGCGTTATATACAGTCTTCCTCATCATAGTCCCAGAGCTAAGCTTTATAAGATGTGTCAGACCCATACAGTTAGACCTTTTTCCCCTGATATTTTGGATATGACATTGTCCCACTATGCACTGGTTCTTTGTTAAGTATTTATTGTTAACCCATATATGCTTCTCTTCATATAGCTAGGTTGCTGAGCCACCCTGAGGCATGTTTACTCTATATTATAAGAACGTAGCCTAAATTACTATACTCACCATACTCAGGTTACCACCTCCCCCCCCCCACATAATGTATCTCCTTGTTTAGGAGAGCTAACTACGCGGTCTCTCTTTTACTTGTACCGCATCTTCACTACTTTCTTTATGAATAGATCTCTTAAAACATTACTACAGCACTCATCTTCCCATGGATATATTGTCTTTAATGACAGATAGAAGGGATTAACCCTGGTTCTATTTGCATGTTTTTCTTTTGACATAATCCCTAACAGTGTGTTAATATAGAATAATAATCTTTAAAAAATATGAGGTAAACAAATCAAGATCCATGAGTGATCTCCTATTTAACAGTTAGCCTCCCATGTTGGTAAATCTCTCACTTAGCCAGGGGTCCAAGAGTGGCCCTTTTAAACAAGAGAGGAGGCTTAAACCATTATGGGCATGATTGTATTGTGCCTCTGAAAAACTTTTTTTACATTAGTTACCTTGTTGTTTTGTTAGTGGATATTACTGATGACGCTTATGGTCTTTCAACTGTATGATGAATCTTATACTGTGTTATTGTGATGGAACTTGTAAAATGTTTTACATATCTTGTTTATATGCCAAATTTTACCTCAATAAAAAATATTAAAAAAAAAATAAAAAATAAATAAAATATAGATAATCCCTTTATTACCCTTTCTTAGGGATGGGCGAATGTTTCTAAAAATTCAAAATTTAAAACGAATTTTGATACATTCGTTCATTCAAATCGAATTTCGAATGTTTATATAACATTCTTTTTTCGAATTTTCATTTTCGAATTTTTCAATAAAATTTTAAAATATTTCTTTGAATAATTGAATGTTAAGCTATGTACTCATTCAATTTCGAAATGTAATATTCGAATTTGAATGTGACATTCGAATTTGAATGTGACATTCGAATTTGAATGTAAGATTTAAATTCAAAATAGTATTTCTAGTTTACAACTGTGTTTAATAAATGTCACATTCAAATTCGAAATAGTATTTCTAGTCTAATACTGTGTATTTTAAATGTAATATTCGAATTCGAATGTCACATTTGAATTCTAAATAGTATTTCTAGTCTAATACTGTATTTTTAAATGTAATATTCGAATTTGAATGTGACATTCGAATGTCACATTCAAATTCAAATGCCACATTTAAATTTGAAATAGTATTTCTAGTTTACAACTGTGTTTAATAAATGTAATATTCGAATTCAAATGCTACATTCGAATTTGAATGTCACATTCGAATTCGAAATAGTATTTCTAGTCTAATACTGGGTTTTATAAATGTAATATTCGAATGTGACATTCGAATTCTAAATAGTATTTCTAGTCTACAATTGTGTTTTTATAAATGTAATATTTGAATTCGAATGTGACATTCAAAAACTGTAAATCACATTCGATAAATAGAATTTTTAAGAATATTTGTTCTTATCAACATTCTATTATATAAATCGAATTTCTACAATAACATTCGTTCTAACATTCAAATTCGAATATAAACACATTCGGCCATCCCTACCCATTCCCCAGTTTTGCATAATTAACACTGTTATATTAATATACTTTTTACCTCTGTGATTACCTTGTATCTAAGCATCTTCTGACAGCCCCCTGATCACATGGCTATTAATTTATTATCTATTGACTTGCATTTTAGCCAATTAGTGCTGTGTTGTGTTGACTCTTGAATAACTCTACGGGCGTGAACACAATGTTATCTATATGGCCCACATGAACTAGCAGTCTTCTGTTGTGAAAAGCAAATAAAAAAGCATGTGATATGAGGCTGTCTGTAGTGCCTTAGAAACAGACAGAAATTTAGAGGTTTAAATGTTATAAAGAATATTAATATAAAAATGTTGGTTGCATAAAGCTGGCGAATGAGTAGTCATGGCATTATCTATCTTTTGTTAATACCACTTCTTGTATGCTATATCTAACGAAAACAACAATTGATCTAACCTGATCTAACTAATTGAATGAGGTTTGTTTTAAAATTTAGATTTGGGGGACTAACCATGCTGAGCTATCTATCTATCTATCTATCTATCTATCTATCTATCTATCTATCTATCCATCCATCTATCCATTTATCTATATGCAAAATCCTTATACAGAGCAGCATGTATATTATTACTATTGCTTACTACTTAGTTACCTTTGAGGGGCCCAAAAAAATGTTGCACCAGGGCCCTCTATTATGAAGGTTCTCTACTGTTGCCGGTGAGTGTGCAATATTGCTTTATAACTCTCTGTTTGCAATACACAGAGGACCCAATCCCTACCCTGCTTGCTATATGAAACATGTTGCTGTATTTTTGGCAGCATTTTCCCTTGCCTCTTGCAATGATGCCTTTTGTAAAGCTGTCATGCTCTGTCTTTTAAGATATAAAGCTCTCTCTTGTAACAGAACTATGTCCATTGTACTGACAACCTTGCCTTTCTTCTATCTCCTGTAATGTGGTTTCCTTGTCTCTGTCTCTTTCCTCACAGCTGCAATCCTTGATGATCAGACTGTGTGTGGCCGCGGTGAGAGGTTGGCATTAGCACTCGCTCGAGAACATATCAACAGCCACACACAGGGAGCTTCCAGTGGACGGGTTGAAGTGGAAATCTTTGAACTGCAAAAAGATAGTCAGTACGAGACTACCGACACAAGTGAGTTCTGGATAAGGGAATTCCTTGAAATGAGTCCTTCCTTGCTGCCGATCACCTCTTGATTTTTGGGTGGCCTAGGGCAGTGTTTTTCAACCAGTGTGCCGTGGCACACTAGTGTGCCGTGAGAGATCCTCAGGTGTGCCACGGCAGACTGACAACAGTGTGACATATTTTTTAAACTTTGCTTGTTTTTTACTCCCAGTGCAGGGGTAGTTTGTAGGAGGCATGGCATAACAGCACAATACATACAGTATGTGTTTTTTGTTTGTATGTGTATATATATATGCTGTATTAGGCTACAATGTGTGATTTTTTTTAAATTTTGGGATGGTGGTGTGCCACAGGATTTTTTAATGTAAAAAAGTGTGCCACGGCAAAAAAAAAGGTTAAAAATCACTGGCCTAGGGTTTCCTCCCAGCCTGCATTTTACTAACAAGGCTGGTATTTGTAATGTTCAGGTCAATATAGATAAAAAAGGAATACATATAGAAATAAAGGTCCTGTCAAGCTGAAACTTCTGTGTTCGTTGGATTCTAATTATAAACAAATAATCCTTTAAAATCAGTCTTAGCCTCTTTAGTTTCTGAGTTATGCTGTGTAATCATTTATGCAAATTTATGCTAATGAGATGAGCAGTATCTTTTCCCGAAAAATGTGGCAACCCAACCCCCTAGTCTCAGACATTTTTTTTTTATTTTGTATCTAAAACAGGATCAAGCTCGTAACTGCAAGAACTCATGGCATTCTCTGGCTATTTTGTTTCAGTCTGTTTTAGGGCAATCACTGCAGATAATCAAGGCAAGCACAAATTGCGCTGGATTTCTTTTTAACTGAGGGTCAGCTGTCTGACTATATTATACGAAGGGGACTCAAATAGTTCTGGCTTTCTGTGAAGCATAGTTCCATCCCCTGTCGACATATATTTAGGGCAGGCTCAGGAACAGAACATAGCATAGAATGTTTTGCTGGCTGCAGAAAACTGGAGAGAGGCTCAGTCAGTACTGAATAATAATAAAGACTGGCTAATAATAATAATAATAATACTAAATAAATAGATGTATAATTTATATATACAGGGTATACAATTAAATGTAAAATGCATTGTTGTAAGCGACATGAACATTTAAGTAGAAGATTAGTTTAAAATATATATCCCAAAATATGTTATTTATTCATCGTCCCTTGTCTATAACGGTTTTGCTTTCTCATCTTGTCCTTGCAAATATCTTTTGTTGTTTTCACAGGTTTAGAATATTCAGTGTTAAATTTAATTTGGTAGGAATGTTCATTGACATCAGACAAGAGTTTCCATGGCAATGAAAGTGGTACAGGCTTGAGGCCTCCTCTGTGAGAACTGTGAAATCACTTACTGTGACACTGTGTTTTTATTCCTCATACACTGAATATTATTGAAGTCAAGACTGGCCTGTAAATTAGAAGATGACCTCATATTCATGTTAAGCTCTGAAAATATGTATGATCCACAAACACACACCCATATACAGTACTATCTATCTATCTATCTATCTATCTATCTATCTATCGTCGGTCTGTGTCTGTCTAATCTATTTATCTATCGGCTGGTTTCTCTAAGGGTGCTATTCAAATATGAATATAATTCCAGTATTATTCCAATATAAATGAGTTTATAAAGTTCCTTAAAGGGACAGTCTACACCAGAATTTTTATTGTTTAAAAACATGGATAATCCCTTTATTACCCATTCCCTAGTTTTGCATAACCAATACAATTATATTAATACACGTTTTACCTCTGTGATTACCTAGTATCTAAGCATCTGCCGACTGCCTCCATATCTCAGGGCTTTTGACAGACATGCAGTTTTAGCCAATCAGTGCAGACTCC
Organism: Bombina bombina; assembly: GCF_027579735.1. NCBI lineage: Eukaryota > Metazoa > Chordata > Amphibia > Anura > Bombinatoridae > Bombina > Bombina bombina. Next base: position 220,862,931 of record NC_069506.1, read on the forward strand.
TAAATAACTCCAGGGGAGTGAGCACAATGTTATCTATATGACACACATGAACTAGTACTGTCTAACTGTGAAAAACTTTCAAAACTCTCTCAGCTAAGAGGCGGGTTTCAACGGTTTAGAAATCGGTTTGAGCCTAGCTAGGTTTAGCTTTTCAAAAATACCACCAAGCAAATTTAATGATTAAAGTAAATTGGAAAGCTGTTTAAAATTTTGTGGAAGTTTAATTTTGACTAGACTGTCCCTTTAAGCTATTTTTTACACAGTGAAAGCTATAAAATAGGCTTCCGTTACAGTACATAATCTTGTCACATACTTTCTTTGTACTGATAAACATACCCCACAACATTTTTCAGAGGCTTTTCAGGACTGAGAGGTGAGGAGAACTTTTTGGGGACAACAGGTGTTTTGTGGGTGAAACTGTGACTGGAGGGTCAGGATCACATTTATGCCATAGATGGAGCTGGGTGTGTCATGGGCGAGATCGGGTGAGCCCCTGAGTTTGCTCTAGTGGGGCCGAACTACTAACCTATGACAATCCTGCAATATGTTGGGCAGGAGCTCTGGATAACTATTCTCTGCACTATTACAAATGAATACATCAGTTTTTACATGACTTTTTAAAAACAATTGAATTCTAAATTTCTTTAAACTTAGTTTTCCACTGCGCATCTTTGTTTTATGCACAGCTTTTTTTGTGGGGGGCCGCCAGTCTTGTGCACGCTCAGTTCATATATTAACAAAAACAAAGATTTTATGGTTTCAATAAAATAAAATCACAATTTTAAACTTTGAATCATGTTCATTAATAATATATGGTCATCAGCATGTTTGATCATAATTGCAGTCAGGTGTGGATATCATAAAATTGCTAATTAAAGGTAACACAAAATTATCGTAACATCTTGTCATGATTTAATTAACTTGGTAAAAATAGAAACAACTACATTCAGATAACACAAGGCAGTCACTAGTAATAGTTTCCCCCTTTGTGTTTATCGTTTGATTTCTTGTTTGCCTATTACATTTTTCTTCCAGAGGTTTTTACATTTTTTGCACAATCTGAAATTAAAGGGACAGTATACAACAAGTTTCATATAACTGCATGTAATAGAAAGTACTATAAAGAAGAAAATACACAGATACTGATCTAAAAATCTAGTATAAAACCTTTTAAAAACTTACTTAGAAGCTCCCAGTTTAGCACTGTTGATGAGGTTAGGCTTGGACACCCAGTGAAAGGGGCTGGGAAAGCAGAAAGAGCAGACACTCCCCCTTTCATATGAAAAGTCAGATTACACAAACAGGAGCAAGCAGAAATCTGTAGACATCAGTCTAAATCTGATACATTGAGGCTTGGCTAAGACTCTCAAAATCAGCTCAATGTTATTTAAAAACCCCCAAAAAACTGTAGATTGTTACAAAAATGTATAAATGGATCATCTACAAAACATTTATGCAAAGAAAAATCGAGTGCACAATGTCCCTTTAAGTTATATAAATGTTTTGGATTAATTGGATACCTAACTCAGATGAACTAATTAATTTTAACAGATGCAGTTAAAACAAATTGTAATAGACCTATCTATCTGTCCTTCTGTCTACCTGTCCATCTGTATTTCTTTATTCAGCCATTATATCTAATTTATGCATGTTTTAATTATATTTCCTTTAAAACCTCAGTGTTTCTTTTTCTTAACAGTAATTATTTAACTTTCATATCTGATATACAAAAGAATTGTATTTTTATAAATATAGCCACCAGTATTGCATAGCAGGAATAAAAAACTTTTCTTTCTTTCATGTAATTGGCAAGAGTCCATGAGCTAGTGACGTATGGGATATACAATCCTACCAGGAGGGGCAAAGTTTCCCAAACCTCAAAATGCCTATAAATACACTCCTTACCACACCCACAATTAAGTTTTACAAACTTTGCCTCCTATGGAGGTGGTGAAGTAAGTTTGTGCTAAGATTTCTACGTTGATATGCACTTCTCAGCTTTTTCTTCTGTTAAGTGTGATCAGTCCACGGGTCATCATTACTTCTGGGATATTACTCCTCCCCAACAGGAAGTGCAAGAGGATTCACCCAGCAGAGCTGCATATAGCTCCTCCCCTCTACGTCACTCCCAGTCATTCTCTTGCACCCAATGACTAGATAGGATGTGTGAGAGGACTATGGTGATTATACTTAGTTTTATATCTTCAATCAAAAGTTTGTTATTTTAAAATAGCACCGGAGTGTGTTATTACCTCTCTGGCAGAGTGTGAAGAAGAATCTACCAGAGTTTTGCTATGATTTTAGCCGGAGTAGTTAAGATCATATTGCTGTTCTCGGCCATCTGAGGAGTGAGGTAAACTTCAGATCAGGGGACAGCGGGCAGATGAATCTGCATAGAGGTATGTAGCAGTTTTTATTTTCTGACAATGGAATTGATGAGAAAATCCTGCCATACCGATATAATGTCATGTATGTATACTTTACACTTCAGTATTCTGGGGAATGGTACTTCACTAGAATTACACTGTAAGAAATACATAAAGCTGTTTAATAACTAGAGATTATGTTTAACGTTTTTGCTGGAATGTAAAATCGTTTTTATTTGCTGAGGTACTGTGTGAATAAATGTTTGGGCACTATTTTTCCACTTGGCAGTTGCTTAATCTGTTTTTCTGACAGTTTCTGTTCTCCCTCACTGCTGTGTGTGAGGGGGAGGGGCCGTTTTTTGGCGCTTTTACTATGCATCAAATATTTCAGTCAGCAACTCATTGTATTCCCTGCATGATCCGGTTCATCTCTACAGAGCTCAGGGGTCTTCAAAACTTATTTTGAGGGAGGTAATTTCTCTCAGCAGAGCTGTGAGAATTATAGTTTGACTGAGATAAAAAACGTTTATTCTGTAATTTGTTTCCTGCTTTCAGAATTTGTTATCTTTGCTAATGGGATTAAACCTTTGCTAAAGTTGTGTTGTTTACAAGGATTGAGGCTATAACTGTTTCAATTTATTAATTTTCAACTGTCATAGATCTTCTGTGCTTCTTAAAGGCACAGTACGTTTTAATATTATTCTAATTGAATTGTATTTCCAAGTTGCAAGTTTATTTGCTAGTGTGTTAAACATGTCTGATTCAGAGGATGATACCTGTGTCATTTGTTGCAATGCCAAAGTGGAGCCCAATAGAAATTTATGTACTAACTGTATTGATGCTACTTTAAATAAAAGTCAATCTGTACAAATTGAACAAATTTCACCAAACAACGAGGGGAGAGTTATGCCGACTAACTCGCCTCACGTGTCAGTACCTACATCTCCCGCTCAGAGGGAGGTGCGTGATATTGTAGCGCCGAGTACATCTGGGCGGCCATTACAAATCACATTACAGGATATGGCTACTGTTATGACTGAGGTTTTGGCTAAATTACCAGAACTAAGAGGTAAGCGTGATCACTCTGGGGTGAGAACAGAGTGCGCTGATAATATTAGGGCCATGTCAGACACTGCGTCACAGGTGGCAGAACATGAGGACGGAGAACTTCATTCTGTGGGTGACGGTTCTGATCCAAACAGACTGGATTCAGATATTTCAAATTTTAAATTTAAACTGGAAAACCTCCGTGTATTACTAGGGGAGGTGTTAGCGGCTCTGAATGATTGTAACACAGTTGCAATACCAGAGAAAATGTGTAGGTTGGATAAATATTTTGCGGTACCGACGAGTACTGAGGTTTTTCCTATACCTAAGAGACTTACTGAAATTGTTACTAAGGAGTGGGATAGACCCGGTGTGCCGTTCTCACCCCCTCCGATATTTAGAAAAATGTTTCCAATAGACGCCACCACAAGGGACTTATGGCAAACGGTCCCTAAGGTGGAGGGAGCAGTTTCTACCTTAGCTAAGCGTACCACTATCCCGGTGGAGGATAGCTGTGCTTTTTCAGATCCAATGGATAAAAAGTTAGAGGGTTACCTTAAGAAAATGTTTGTTCAACAAGGTTTTATATTGCAACCCCTTGCATGCATTGCGCCGATCACGGCTGCAGCGGCATTCTGGATTGAGTCTCTGGAAGAGAACATTGGTTCAGCTCCTCTGGACGACATTACGGACAGGCTTAGAGTCCTTAAACTATCTAATTCATTCATTTCGGAGGCCGTAGTACATCTTACTAAACTTACGGCGAAGAATTCAGGATTCGCCATTCAGGCACGCAGGGTGCTGTGGCTAAAATCCTGGTCAGCTGATGTTACTTCTAAGTCTAAATTGCTTAATATACCTTTCAAAGGGCAGACCTTATTCGGGCCCGGGTTGAAAGAGATTATCGCTGACATTACAGGAGGTAAAGGCCATGCCCTGCCTCAGGACAAAGCCAAAGCCAAGACTAGACAGTCTAATTTTCGTTCCTTTCGTAATTTCAAAGCAGGAGCAGCATCAACTTCCTCTGCACCAAAACAGGAAGGAGCTGTTGCTCGCTACAGACAAGGCTGGAAACCTAACCAGTCCTGGAACAAGGGCAAGCAGACTAGGAAACCTGCTGCTGCCCCTAAAACAGCATGAATTGAGGGCCCCCGATCCGGGATCGGATCTAGTGGGGGGCAGACTTTCTCTCTTCGCCCAGGCTTGGGCAAGAGATGTTCAGGATCCCTGGGCGCTAGAGATAATATCTCAGGGATACCTTCTGGACTTCAAATACTCTCCTCCAAGAGAGAGATTTCATCTGTCAAGATTGTCAACAATCCAGACAAAGAAAGAGGCGTTTCTACGCTGCGTACAAGAGCTCTTGTCAATGGGAGTAATCCATCCAGTTCCACGATCGGAACAGGGACAGGGGTTTTACTCAAATCTGTTTGTGGTTCCCAAAAAAGATGGAACTTTCAGACCAATCCTGGACTTAAAGATCCTAAACAAATTCCTAAGAGTTCCATCGTTCAAGATGGAGACTATTCGGACAATTTTACCTATGATCCAAGAGGGTCAATACATGACCACTGTAGATTTAAAAGATGCTTACCTTCACATACCGATTCACAAAGATCATTATCGGTACCTAAGGTTTGCCTTCCTAGACAGGCATTACCAGTTTGTGGCTCTTCCATTCGGATTGGCTACAGCTCCAAGAATCTTCACAAAGGTTCTGGGTGCTCTTCTGGCGGTACTAAGACCGCGGGGAATCTCGGTAGCTCCATACCTAGACGACATTCTGATACAAGCTTCAAGCTTTCAAACTGCCAAGTCTCATACAGAGTTAGTGCTGGCATTTCTAAGGTCACATGGATGGAAGGTGAACGAAAAGAAAAGTTCACTCGTTCCACTCACAAGAGTTCCCTTCCTGGGGACTCTTATAGATTCTGTAGAAATGAAGATTTACCTGACAGAGGACAGGCTAACAAGACTTCAAAGTGCTTGCCGCACCCTTCATTCCATTCAACACCCGTCAGTGGCTCAATGCATGGAGGTAATCGGCTTAATGGTAGCGGCAATGGACATAGTACCCTTTGCACGCTTACACCTCAGACCACTGCAACTGTGCATGCTAAGTCAGTGGAATGGGGATTACTCAGACTTATCCCCTTCTCTGAATCTGGATCAAGAGACCAGAAATTCTCTTCTATGGTGGCTTTCTCGGCCACATCTGTCCAGGGGGATGCCATTCAGCAGACCAGACTGGACAATTGTAACAACAGACGCCAGCCTTCTAGGTTGGGGTGCCGTCTGGAATTCTCTGAAGGCTCAGGGACAATGGAGTCAGGAGGAGAGTCTCCTGCCAATAAACATTCTGGAATTGAGAGCAGTTCTCAATGCCCTCCTGGCTTGGCCCCAGTTGACAACTCGGGGGTTCATCAGGTTTCAGTCGGACAACATCACGACTGTAGCTTACATCAACCATCAGGGAGGGACAAGAAGCTCCCTAGCTATGATGGAAGTATCAAAGATAATTTGCTGGGCAGAGTCTCACTCTTGCCACCTGTCAGCAATCCACATCCCGGGAGTGGAGAACTGGGAGGCGGATTTCTTAAGTCGTCAGACTTTTCATCCGGGGGAGTGGGAACTTCATCCGGAGGTCTTTGCCCAAATACTTCGACGTTGGGGCAAACCAGAGATAGATCTCATGGCGTCTCGACAGAACGCCAAGCTTCCTCGTTACGGGTCCAGATCCAGGGATCCAGGAGCAGTCCTGATAGATGCTCTGACAGCACCTTGGGACTTCAGGATGGCTTACGTGTTTCCACCCTTCCCGTTGCTTCCTCGATTGATTGCCAGAATCAAACAAGAGAGAGCATCAGTGATTCTAATAGCACCTGCGTGGCCACGCAGGACTTGGTATGCAGACCTGGTGGACATGTCATCCTGTCCACCTTGGTCTCTACCTCTGAAACAGGACCTTCTGATACAGGGTCCCTTCAAACATCAAAATCTAACTTCTCTGAAGCTGACTGCTTGGAAATTGAACGCTTGATTTTATCAAGACGTGGATTTTCTGAGTCAGTTATTGATACCTTAATACAGGCTAGGAAACCTGTTACCAGAAAGATTTACCATAAGATATGGCGTAAATACCTATATTGGTGTGAATCCAAAGGTTACTCTTGGAGTAAGGTTAGGATTCCTAGGATATTGTCTTTTCTACAAGAAGGTTTAGAAAAGGGTTTATCTGCTAGTTCATTAAAGGGACAGATCTCAGCTCTGTCCATTCTGTTACACAAACGTCTGTCAGAAGTTCCTGACGTCCAGGCTTTTTGTCAGGCTTTGGCCAGAATTAAGCCTGTGTTTAAAACTGTTGCTCCACCATGGAGTTTAAACCTTGTTCTTAATGTTTTACAGGGCGTTCCGTTTGAACCCCTTCATTCCATTGATATAAAGTTGTTATCTTGGAAAGTTCTATTTTTAATGGCTATTTCCTCGGCTCGAAGAGTCTCTGAATTATCAGCCTTACATTGTGATTCTCCTTATTTGATTTTTCATTCGGATAAGGTAGTCCTGCGTACTAAACCTGGGTTCTTACCTAAGGTAGTTACTAACAGGAATATCAATCAAGAGATTGTTGTTCCTTCTTTATGCCCAAATCCTTCTTCAAAGAAGGAACTTCTACTGCACAACCTGGATGTAGTCCGTGCTCTAAAATTTTACTTACAGGCAACTAAGGAATTTCGACAAACGTCTTCTCTGTTTGTCATTTACTCTGGGCAGAGGAGAGGTCAAAAAGCTTCCGCTACCTCTCTTTCTTTTTGGCTTCGTAGCATAATTCGTTTAGCTTATGAGACTGCTGGACAGCAGCCTCCTGAAAGAATTACAGCTCATTCTACTAGAGCTGTGGCTTCCACTTGGGCCTTCAAGAATGAGGCCTCTGTTGAACAGATTTGCAAGGCTGCAACTTGGTCTTCGCTTCATACTTTTTCCAAATTTTACAAATTTGACACTTTTGCTTCATCGGAGGCTATTTTTGGGAGAAAGGTTCTTCAGGCAGTGGTTCCTTCTGTATAAAGAGCCTGCCTATCCCTCCCGTCATCCGTGTACTTTTGCTTTGGTATTGGTATCCCAGAAGTAATGATGACCCGTGGACTGATCACACTTAACAGAAGAAAACATAATTTATGCTTACCTGATAAATTCCTTTCTTCTGTAGTGTGATCAGTCCACGGCCCGCCCTGTTTTTAAGGCAGGTAAATATTTTTTAATTTATACTCCAGTCACCACTTCACCCTTGGCTTTTCCTTTCTCGTTGGTCCTTGGTCGAATGACTGGGAGTGACGTAGAGGGGAGGAGCTATATGCAGCTCTGCTGGGTGAATCCTCTTGCACTTCCTGTTGGGGAGGAGTAATATCCCAGAAGTAATGATGACCCGTGGACTGATCACACTACAGAAGAAAGGAATTTATCAGGTAAGCATAAATTATGTTTTTTGAAGCCCAATTCCTCTCAGAGTACAGCAACTGTCAGAGGGACGTGAAGAGAGTATCAGAAATGGAATGTAATGATTTCCCTAACGGGGGTCTATTTCATAGGTTCTCTGTTATCGGTCGTAGAGATTCATCTCCTACCTCCCTTTTCAGATCGACGATATACTCTCATATACCATTACCTCTACTGATAACTGTTTCAGTACTGGTTTGGCTATCTGCTATATGTGGATGGGTGTCTTTCGGTAAGTATGATTTTTATTACTTAAGACACCCCAGCTATGGTCTGGCACTTTATGCATTTATATAAAGTTCTAAATATATGTATTGTACTTATATTTGCCATGAGTCAGGTTCATGTATTTCCTTGTGCAGACTGTCAGTTTCATATTTAGGGAAAATAAACATATTAAGAAATATTTTTCTTACCTGGGATTTAGTCTTTTTTTCAATTGACTACTTTTTTTCTTACAAAATGCGGGCAGTACTAGGCCCACGGGTGCGCCAAATGCTAGACTTTATTGCGTCATTCTTGGTGCGAGAATTTTTTGGAGTGAAAAGTACGTCCGTTGACGCAAGTTTGTCATTTCCGGCGTCATAGTTGACACAGAAGCCTTACACACGGTTGCGTCGTTAGTGACGCGAGTGTGTCATTCCGGATATTGTTGGCTCCAAAAAATGTTCAGTTACGTTGTGCATCATACTTGCGCCAAATTTTTTCATTAATTTAATACCCCATTGCTATTTGCCTCTTGCCTTTTTCTATGTCAGAGGGCTATGCTATTTGTATTTTTTTTCCCATTCCTGAAACTGTCATATAAGGAAATTGACAAATTTTGCTTTATATGTTGTTTTTTATTTTACATTTTGCAAGATGTCTCAATCTGATCCTGCCTCAGAAGTATTTGTTGGAACTTTGCTGCCTGATGTCGGTTCTTCTAAAGCTAAGTGCATTATATTTCCAAATGTCATTGCATTGGTTATTATGATAAACTTTTATATGCTGATATTGTGTCCATCAGTAAATAGTACATTTCCTGTTGTTGTTCCTTCAACTTTTGATGTACATGTGATACCTATGAAATTTAAAGAATTTGTTACTGATTCTATTCAGAAGGCTTTGTCTACTATTCTGCCTTCTAATTAATATAAAGGTCTTTTAAAACTTCTCATAAGGTTGATGAAATTTCAAATGACCGACAACATAATGAATTATCCTCTTCTGATGAGGATCTATCTAAATCAGAAGATCTTTCCTCAGATATTGACACTATCAAATCTACTTATTTATTTAAAATTAAGTATTTTCGTTCTTTGTTAAAGAAGTTTTAATTATTTTGAATATCGTGGAAACTAGTCCTCTTGATATTAGAACTAGTAAATTCTGTTTTTAAACCTCCTGTGGTTACTCCAGAGGTTTTTTCCTGTTCCTGATGCTATTTCTGTTATGATTTCTAAGGAATAGAATTAGCCGGGTACTTCTTTTATTCCTTCTTCAAGGTTTAAAAAATTGTATCCTTTTACCAGCAATTTCTATAGAGTTTTGGGAAAAGATCCTCAAAGTTGATGGAGTTATTTCTACTCTTGCTGAACGTACCTCTATTCCTATGGAAGATAGTACTTAAGTTCCTTTAGATAGGAAACTTGAATCTTATCTAAGGAAAGCTTATTTATATTCAGGTTGTCTAAGGCCTGCAATTTCTTTGGCTGATGTTGCAGCTGCATCAACTTTTTTGTTGGAGATTTAGCGCAACAAGAATTGGATTCTGATCTAGTATTGTTCGCTTACTGCAACATACTAATCAGTTCTGATGCCATTTTTTTATATCATCAAGATTGATGTTAGATCTATGTCTTTAGATATTTTTAGCTACAAGAGTTTTGAGGCTTAAATCTTGGAATGCTGATGTGACTTTTTAAGTCTAGATTGCTATCTCCTTCTTTCCAAGATAGTAAGAGACCTAAGGGTAAATATAAAGCTTCTAAATCGTTTTCGTTCTTTTTGTCAAATAAGGAACAAAAATCTAATCCTTCCCTATGGAATCTGTTTCCAATTGGAAAATTTCATTAAATGGATTAAATCCAACTCATTTAAGAAACCAAAAGCCAGCCCCTAAATCCGCATGAAGGTGCGACTCTCATTCCAGCTCAGATGATAGAGGGTAGATTAAGGTTTTTTTCAAGAATTTTTTGGATAAATTCGGTCCAAAATCAATAGTTTCAGAATATTGTCTCTCAGGGGTTTTGAATAGGATTCTGAGTAAATCCTCCTGTGAGAAGATTTTTCTCTCTCACGCATCCCAGCAAATCCAGTTAAAGGTCAGGCTTTCCTGAAGTATGTTTCAGACTTGGAGTTTCAGGGGTAGTCATGCCAGTTCCTTTTCAGGGACAAGGTCTGGGGTATTATTCAAATCTATTCATTGTCCCAAAGAAGGAAATTTCATTCAGACCAGTTCTGGATCTGAAAATTTTGAATAGTTATGTAAGAGTACCAATTTTCAAATGGTGACTTTAAGGACTGTTCTTCCTTTTATTCAGCAAGGACATTTTAGGTCCACAATGGATTGCAAGATGTATACCTTCATATTCTGATTCATTCAGATCATTATCAGTTCCTAAGATTCTCTTTTCTAGACAAGCGTTACCAATTTGTTGCTTTTCCATTTGGTCTAGCAACCGCTCAAAGAATCTTTTTTAAAGGTTCTTGGTGCCCTGCTTTATGGAAACCAGAGAGCAGGGTATTGCGGTGTTTCCTTATTTGGACGATATCTTGGTACTAGCTCAGTCTTTCCGTTCTGCAGAATCTCACACTAATCAACTAGTGTTGTTTCTTCAGAAACATGGTTGGAGGATCAATTTTCCAAAAAGTTTCTTGATTCCTCAGACAAGGGTCACCTTTTTAGGTTTCCAGATAGATTCAGTGTCCATGACTCTGTCTCTAACAGACAAGAGACGTTTGAAAGTGGTTGCAGCCTGTCGGCACCTTCGGTCTCAGTCATTCCCTTCAGTGGTTATGTGCATGGAAAATGTAGGTTTCATGACTGCAGCATTGGACGTGATTCCCTTTGCTCGTTCTCACATGAGACCTCTCCAGCTTTGTTTGCTGAATCCATGGTGCAGGGATTATACAAAGATATCACAATTAATATCCTTAAATCCCAATGTTTGACACTCTCTGACGTGGTGGTAAATCACCAGCGTCTAGTTCTAGGGGCTTCTTTTGTTCGGCTAACCTGGACTATGATCTCTACAGATGCAAGTCTTTCAGGTTGGGGAGCTGTTTAGGGATCTTTGACAGCACAAGGGGTTTGGAAATCTCAAGAGGCGAGATTACCAATCAATATTTTAGAACTCCGTGCAATTCTCAGACAATATCACATACAGTGGCATTTGTCAATCAGCAGGGTGGGACTCACAGTTCACAAGCTATGAAGAAGTATCTCTGATACTTGCTTGGGCGGAATCCAGCTCCTGTCTAATTTCTGTGGTGCATATCCCAGGTATAGACATTGGGAGGCGGATTATCTCAGACGTCAAACTTTACATCCTGGGGAGTGGTTCCTCCATCCAGATGTGTTTTCTCAAATTGTTCAGATATTGGGTCTTCTACAGATAGATCTGATGGCCTCTCATCTAAACAAGAGACTTCCCAGATGCCTAGAAAAAATAAGTCCAAAGTACTGCCGCTTGATTTAAATAAAATGTCCAAACTTTATTAGGAATCCAAATCCATTAAAAACGCATGTAGATAACATCAAAGGTAGGGGGAGAGACGAAAAAGTCTTACATGTTTCGGCAAGTTATAGCCGACATAAATTCAAACAGGTGTCACACTTATTTACAAAGGTAAAATGTTCCCCATTGGTTAAAACATAACACACCCTTCCCCTTCCCTCCCTTGATAGAGAACAAAAATTAACCATTTAAGCTACATAAGTGCATGACTATCATGGATAGCACAAATGAAGATACAGAATTTATTTAAATAATAGAATACTTCAAATGATCCTAGTTAATGGAAGGCAAGTTTAAATAGTATATTAAAATCAGAGCAAATGTGTGTTTATAAACCATGTGAATTATATAATGAAAAACAATTTGATATCAACTGGGCTGAAATTATTTAATCCATGCTCCTAGTTAATGTTATTAGCAATATTATTCACATTTATAAAACACCAAAATACATATAGCTCATGAATGAATATATACATAGCCACTCCATTTACCACTGAACCTAACATTTGGGCTCGGGATTAGTACCTCAAAGAAGGAATACTGGGTGGATAATACTCACAATACCATCAAACCTACAAAAAGAAAGGTGCTTTAAATTCATTTAGCAGATACAATTTAAGAAGCAAATACAGATCAAAAGGTTCCAAATACATTAACTAGATTAAATGTATCCAGACATAGCCAGAGGAATATTGACTAATTGATGTTGAAAGCTTAGCTATTTACCTGAGTTAGATATAGAAAATAGTAAAAACACATCAGATAACATTACCAAAGAAAGGGAACAAATGTTTTAAACACCTATTCCCAAAAATTGATAATGTCATTTTCTGAATTAAATCCATAATGTACGCATCTTATTGATCCAATATACTTCTTGTCTTGCAAGAATTGACCATTTATCACCTCCCCTCGGGGGTCTTTTTATGGTCTCTATTGCATTCCATTCAAAGTTTCGCACATCACCCCCATGTACAGTAATGAAATGTCTCGCTAGTTCTGAGCAGTCTACCTTATTCTTGATATACCCCAAATGCTCACGTATCCTTGTGCGGACAGCACGGCTAGTCATACCAATATATTGCAATTTGTGACTCGTACATCCAATTAGGTAGACCATGAAAGTGGTTGAACAATTGACACATCCCTTGGTATTATAACCTTCTCTAGTAAAATAGGAGGTGAAACTGGGTCCAACTTTAATAACCTCACAGGCCTTAGTTTGAGATGGACGAAACTAGTATCATGTTTCACTCTTAAATTTTAATAAAATGTGTGATCTGACTATGTTACAATCTTTGGAGAATGAACAGTGTTATTATTCTGATTTAGTGCACACACAGGCTCCTAAGTTTAGAAATAAATAATTTTAGCCCAGTTGATATCAAATTGTTTTTCATTATATAATTCACATGGTTTATAAACACACATTTGCTCTGATTTTAATATACTATTTAAAATTGCCTTCCATTAACTAGGATCATTTGAAGTATTCTATTATTTAAATAAATTCTGTATCTTCATTTGTGCTATCCATGATAGTCATGCACTTATGTAGCTTAAATGGTTCATTTTTGTTCTCTTGCAAGGGAGGGAAGGGGAAGGGTGTGTTATGTTTTAACCAATGGGGAACATTTTACCTTTGTAAATAAGTGTGACACCTGTATGAATTTATGTCTATGATTACGGCTATACCTTGCCGAAACATGTAAGACTTTTTCGTCTCTCCCCCTAGCTTTGATGTTATCTCCATGCGTTTTTAATGGATTTGGATTCCTAATAAAGTTTGGACATTTTATTTAAATCAGACAATATACAAATTGGAAGCTCACCAAGATGCCAAAGTTAATATTTTATTCCATGAGAAAGCAGGATCAAACAGTCACGACGTTTCGGGGTAATACACCCCTTAATCATGTGTACAATCACAGTGCAGATACACCTGTTTAAATAGTCTTACCTGGGTGTTAACCCTTACATTCTTACTAACAGCACAGCATATTATGCAATAGCGCCATCTAGCGAACTCCCAAGATGTATCTGGTGAAATTAAAAAGAACAAACAAATATGAAGCCTAAACTACAAACAAATATATTCAAAAAAATTCAATACATTACCAGCCTATCAATTATTTACAACAAAGATTTATTACTCAAGTAGTCCACATAGAATGGACAAAATTGAACAAAAGATTAATTAAAAAAAAATATATATAAATTTACTAAAGTCAATAAAAAACTGACCAGTCTATTTCTCTGTTGAGCCCCTTTGGTTCCAGGGTATCGAAGTGAAAAATCCAATAGGATTCTCTCTGTTTCAGCAAAACTTCACGATTGCCACCCCTTCTGGGAATTTTTATCTGTTCGATCACCTGGAAACGAAGTTGGCTGATATGATGTCCAGCTGCTAAAAAATGGTATGCAACAGGAGCTGACAGTTTGCCACACCTGATGTTGCTTTTATGTTCTGTTATACGATCACGTACCCTCCTAGTGGACTCGCCAATATAGGCCTTCCCACATGGGCATTTGATCATATAAATTACATAACTGCTGTTGCAAGTGAAATAGTCCCTATAATAAAATTTGTGTCCACTCTGTGGATGTGAAAAATAAAAAAATCAGAGACATTCCGGCAGCTTAATAATAGTAGTGTATATAAGGTTATTGCAGGTAACCCTATCAACAAAATTCAAATAATTGTCCAATGTGCAGTTAAGAATGGCCTAATTGATGATAAGACAGCTAAGTTTTTAATTGTAACTGATCCTATCACACCTGTGCTGTATGTTCTGCCCAAGATTCATAAGTCCTTGACTGCTCCACCAGGTCGTCCCATTGTTGCTGGGACTGACTCTGTGTTTTCACATATTTCCATTTTTTTGGATAGAGTAATAAGACCTTTGGTGGAGCAGTAAAGCACTTTTATCAAGGACACCAATGATTTTTTGGTTAAACTTAATAACTTGCAACTCCAGACTGATAAGTTTGTGCTTTTCACTCTGGATGTTGCAAGTTTGTATACTTCCATCACCCATGAGAGTGGCCTTGGTGCTGTTCAACATGCTTTGCTTTCTGCTGGTATGCATTCACTGGTACAGGTTGAATTTATTCTGCAAATGTTGGAGTTAATTCTTTATAACAATTATTTTCTCTTTGAAGATCTTTTTTATTTGCAGTTGCAGGGTACAGCGATGGGCTCCAACGTCGCCCCAAATTATGCCAACATTTTCATGAACCTCTTTGAGGAAAAATTTGTGTTTGAAAGTGCTCTGTTTCGTCGGTGTGGCGCCACTTGGTGGCGCTACATCGATGATATCTTTGGAGTCTGGCTGGGGGACGTTGGAGCCCTTGAGCTTTTTGTTGCTGAGTTGAATAGTTCAACCAACAACATTAAATTCACTCTGACTACTAGTGAACATTGTATTGACTTCTTGCATGTGACTGTGATCAAGGATGGATATCACTTTAAAACTGACATTTTCAGAAAAGATACAGATAGAAACAATCTATTGATGTATGATAGTGCTCACCATCCATCCCTGATCAGGTCACTACCCAAGAGCCAATTACTTAGAGTGAAACGGATTGTCAATGAAGAATCTAATATTCCTATAAGACTGTCTGAAATGGGTAAGAAATTTCTACAACGTGGCTATCCATCTGATTTGATTGATAGTACCATTGATTGTGTGTCCCAATTGAATCGTGACATTCTGTTGCAGTCAAGGAAACCAGAGAACAAGGACCCTAAAAGAATGATCTTTGTGTCTGAATTTTCTAGACAGAGTAATTAGGTTCTTAAAATAATAAAAAAGCATTGGGCCATTCTTGGTCATTGAAATTCAGATATTGAAGAGTTTGGCCTAGCACCTATGCCTGCCTACAAGCATAGTAAAAGTTTGAGAGACACTCTTCTAAGAGCTGACATTGGGTCAGCTAAAAGGGATACTCAAATGTTTATTACCAAGAAAAACCTAGGATGTTTCCCTTGTTTAGGGTGTAGCAACTGCAGTTCCATAGTGAAATGTCCTTATTTTTCACAGCCACAGAGTGGACACAAATTTTATTATAGGGACTATTTCACTTGCAACAGCAGTTATGTAATTTATATGATCAAATGCCCATGTGGGAAGGCCTATATTGGCGAGTCCACTAGGAGGGTACGTGATCATATCACAGAACATAAAAGCAACATCAGGTGTGGCAAACTGTCAGCTCCTGTTGCATACCATTTTTTAGCAGCTGGACATCATATCAGCCAAATTAGTTTCCAGGTGATCGAACAGATAAAAATTCCCAGAAGGGGTGGCAATCGTGAAGTTTTGCTGAAACAGAGAGAATCCTATTGGATTTTTCACTTCGATACCCTGGAACCAAAGGGGCTCAACAGAGAAATAGACTGGTCAGTTTTTTATTGACTTTTGTAAATTTATATACTGTATATATTTTTAATTAATCTTTTGTTCAATTTTGTCCATTCTATGTGGACTACTTGAGTAATAAATCTTTATTGTAAATAATTGATAGGCTGGTAATGTATTGAATTTTTTTGAATATATTTGTTTGTAGTTTAGGCTTCATATTTGTTTGTTCTTTTTAATTTCACCAGATACATCTTGGGAGTTCGCTAGATGGCGCTATTGCATAATATGCTGTGCTGTTAGTAAGAATGTAAGGGTTAACACCCAGGTAAGACTATTTAAACAGGTGTATCTGCACTGTGATTGTACACATGATTAAGGGGTGTATTACCCGAAACATTGTGACTGTTTGATCCTGCTTTCTCATGGAATAAAATATTAACTTTGGCATCTTGGTGAGCTTCCAATTTGTATATTGTCTACTTAACTATTGGAGTTTTGTAGTAACTCCCTGGGGCTTGTACCTTTGGTATTTTGTGATGGATACTGCTGGCTTTACTATATTCTTACTACCTTATCCGTGCACTACCAAGCCATTTGAGAAAATGACAAGTGAAGAGGACCTTGCAGGGTCACAAACATTTACCTAAACGGACTTTGAAGCCTCTAGAATCACAGCTTTTGTGAAAGGATCACGCAATTTCCTACATACAGCACCTAAACAAGCTGCTAGTAACCAATATGAGAAATTTGTTAAAAAACAATTGGCTTACGACTTGCATGCCACCACTTTGGCAGAATACCACCGTGTAAAAAGAATTCCTAGGGGATTGAGGATGAATATCAGACCTACCTTACTGAAGGAGAATCCGGAATACTGCAATAAATTTGAACAAATCCTTAATAAATGCTCCTTTGATTTGATCGTTTTAACTGTGGAGTATCTGCAGGCTGATCTGGAGAACTTGAAAACGTCAATATCGGAGCTGGAGGAAGAAATCCGGCAAGTTATGTCATCTGAGGATTTTGACAAATTAATATCCACCAATAAGGCTCCACTTGCGGAGATGCGTGCCACCAGGCAGCAGCTCTGACTCGTCCCTGGATTTTTCACAGGGGGAAGCCAACGAAAGCCCAGGAGAGGCAGCCGCAAACACCGCAGACGTGCAAAAAGGCAGCAAGGTAACATCCAAGACGGGCAAGTCGGGCTCTTACAGGATGACGAGAGCCAGAAACAAAATAAAGTCATTAATATCTCTGACTGTCCCCTTGATGATAGTGAATCAGCAATCTTGCAGAAAGGACTATCTTTGTGTCCTTTTAGAGACTGTAATTTTTTCAATCTGAATAGGGATATTCACAGGTTTTTCAGGAATATTCACTTAAAGATCTGGCATGCAAATAAAAATAGGAGTTTTGCACAGAGTGGTGAAAATTTACAAAGAAATGTCTCTGTTGTTTCTGATATTGTTGGCAATAATAATAAAATTAACCCCTTGAGCATCAAAAATCTAGGGTTGTTTAATAAGAGTTTGTTTTATCCAACTATAACTGACCATAGCATTGAGACATTTGAAAAACTTGTTCTTTTTGATATGTGTAAATTGCAGTCTAAGTTAAAACAACAGAAATTACATAGTAAACCTAGGTTGGTGAATTTCACTTGTAAAGATCAATCAGCCCTTAAGTCACTTAGGACTAATGACAATGTCATTTTTAAACAGGCCGACAAGGGCGGGGCAACAGTTGTATTAAATAAAACGGATTATAAATCAGAGATATTCCGGCAGCTTAATAATAGGAGTGTATATAAGGTTATTGCAGGTAACCCTATCAACAAAATTACTAAGGAAATTCAAATAATTGTCCAATGTACAGTTAAGAATGGCCTAATTGATGATAAGACAGCTAAGTTTTTAATTGTAACTGATCCTATCACACCTGTGCTGTATGTTCTGCCCAAGATTCATAAGTCCTTGACTGCTCCACCAGGTCGTCCCATTGTTGCTGGGACTAACTCTGTGTTTTCACATATTTCCATTTTTTTGAATAGAGTATTAAGACCTTTGGTGGAGCAGTCAAGCACTTTTATCAAGGACACCAATGATTTTTTGGTTTAACTTAATAACTTGCAACTCCAGACTGATAAGTTTGTGCTTTTCACTCTGGATGTTGCAAGTTTGTATACTTCCATCACCCATGAGAGTGGCCTTGGTGCTGTTCAACATGCTTTGCTTTCTGCTGGTATGCATTCACTGGTACAGGTTGAATTTATTCTGCAAATGTTGGAGTTAATTCTTTATAACAATTATTTTCTCTTTGAAGATCTTTTTTATTTGCAGTTGCAGGGTACAGCGATGGGCTCCAACGTCGCCCCAAATTAGGCCAACATTTTCATGAACCTCTTTGAGGAAAAATTTGTGTTTGAAAGTGCTCTGTTTCGTCGGTGTGGCGCCACTTGGTGGCGCTACATCGATGATATCTTTGGAGTCTGGCTGGGCGACATTGGAGCCCTTGAGCTTTTTGTTGCTGAGTTGAATAGTTCAACCAACAACATTAAATTCACTCTGACTACTAGTGAACATTGTATTGACTTCTTGGATGTGACTGTGATCAAGGATGGATATCACTTTAAAACTGACATTTTCAGAAAAGATACAGATAGAAACAATCTATTGATGTATGATAGTGCTCACCATCCCTCCCTGATCAGGTCACTACCCAAGAGCCAATTACTTAGAGTGAAACGGATTGTCAATGAAGAATCTAATATTCCTATAAGACTGTCTGAAATGGGTAAGAAATTTCTACAACGTGGCTATCCATCTGATTTGATTGATAGTACCATTGATTGTGTGTCCCAATTGAATCGTGACATTCTGTTGCAGTCAAGGAAACCAGAGAACAAGGACCCTAAAAGAATGATCTTTGTGTCTGAATTTTCTAGACAGAGTAATCAGGTTCTTAAAATAATAAAAACGCATTGGGCCATTCTTGGTCATTGCAATTCAGATATTGAAGAGTTTGGCCTAGCACCTATGCCTGCCTACAAGCGTAGTAAAAGTTTGAGAGACACTCTTATAAGAGCTGACATTGGGTCAGCTAAAAGGGATACTGAAATGTTTATTACCAAAAAAACCTAGGATGTTTCCCTTGTTTAGGGTGTAGCAACTACAGTTCCATAGTGAAAGGTCCTTATTTTTCACATCCACAGAGTGGACACAAAGTTTATTATAGGGACTATTTCACTTGCAACAGCAGTTATGTAATTTATATGATCAAATGCCCATGTGGGAAGGCCTATATTGGTGAGTCCACTAGGAGGGTACGTGATCGTATAACAGAACATAAAAGCAACATCAGGTGTGGCAAACTGTCAGCTCCTGTTGCATACCATTTTTTAGCAGCTGGACATCATATCAGCCAGCTTCGTTTCCAGGTGATCAAACTGATAAAAATTCCTAGAAGGGGTGGCAATCGTGAAGTTTTGCTGAAACAGAGAGAATCCTATTGGATTTTTCACTTCGATACCCTGGAACCAAAGGGGCTCAACAGAGAAATAGACTGGTCAGTTTTTTATTGACTTTAGTAAATTTATATATAATCTTTTGTTCAATTTTGTCCATTCTATGTGGACTACTTGAGTAATAAATCTTTGTTGTAAATAATTGATAGGCTGGTAATGTATTGAATTTTTTTTTTTTTTAATATATTTGTTTGTAGTTTAGGCTTCATATTTGTTTGTTCTTTTTAATTTCACCAGATAAATCTTGGGAGTTCGCTAGATGGCGCTATTGCATAATATGCTGTGCTGTTAGTAAGAATGTAAGGGTTAACACCCAGGTAAGACTATTTAAACAGGTGTATCTGCACTGTGATTGTACACATGATTAAGGGGTGTATTACCCCGAAACGTCGTGACTGTTTGATCCTGCTTTCTCATGGAATAAAATATTAACTTTGGCATCTTGGTGAGCTTCCAATTTGTATATTGTCTACTTAACTATTGGAGTTTGGTAGTAACTCCCTGGGGCTTGTAACTTTGGTATTTTGTGCTGGATACTGTTGGACTTTATTTTATTTAAATCAAGCGGCAGTACTTTGGACTTATTTTTTCTGTTTATCGAGAAGGGTAAGGAGCCCTTCTGTCTAACATTGCCTTGCAGTCGTGGGTTGTTGTATTAGCCCTGGGGGAAGCATCAATGTGGAGGATGGTAATGTAGTGAGGAGCGCGTCATTAGGAAGTGCTGGTGTGTTGAGTCGTGCAGCCTTGAGGAGGTAGAAAGCACAGAACGCCGAGGTCGCTTACCGTTCGTATTGGAGTAATCCTGTCATCATTTGGAGCAGGACCGGCTGGATTCCGCAGTTTCCCCGTCGATCGGTGTCAGCTTTAAGACACAGCACCATTGTTATTACAATACCCTCCACAATTTGTGATTTACCCCCCAGGGTTTGATAATAATATATGTATACAACTTTGCTCATATACCCGGCACCATCACCTGTTTACTGGAGAACTTTGTATTTTTGTACTTTTTTATTGTGGAACTTCCCAGATGCCTGTCCAGGTTCAGGGATTTTCAGGCGGAAGCAGTGGATGCGCTGACACTTCCTTGGTGTTATCAACCTGCTTATATTTTCCCGCCTCTAGTTCTTCTTCCTAGACCTAGAGTGATTTCCAGAATCATCATGGAACATTAATTTGTATTGCTGGTGGCTCCAGCATGGCCTCACAGGTTTTGGTATGCGGGTCTTGTTCGGATGTCCAGCTACCAACCTTGGCCACTTCTGTTAAGGCCAGACCTACTGTCTCAAGGTCCGTTTTTCCATCAGATTTTCAAATCAATAAATTTGAAGGTATGGAAATTGATCGCTTAGTGCTAAGTCATAGAGGTTTCTCGGACTCAGTGATTAATACTATGTTACAAGCTCGTAAATCTGTCTCTTGAAAGATTTATTATCGAGTTTGGAAGACTTACATTTCATGGTGTTCTTCTCATAAATTCTCTTGCTATTCTTTTAGAGTTGCAAGAATTTTACAGTTTCTTCAGAAAGGTTTGGATAAGGTTTTGTCTGCAAGTTCATTGAAGGGACAAATCTATACTCTTTCTGTTTTATTCACAGAAAGATTGCTAAACTTCCTTATATTCACTGTTTTGTACAGGCTTTAGTTCATATTTAAGCCTGTCATTAAATCAATCTCTCCTCCTTGGAGTCTTAATTTGGTTTGGAGAGCTTTACAGGCTCCTCCATATTGAGCCTATGCATTCTTTGGACATTTAACTACTTTCTTGGAAAGTATTGTTCCTTTTGGCCATCTCTTCTGCTAGAAGAGTTTCTGAGCTATCTGCTCTTTCTTGTGACTCTCCTTTTCTGATTTTTCATCAGGATAAGGCGGTTTTGTGGACTTCATTTAAATTTTTTCCTAAGGTTGTGAATTCTAACATTAGTAGAGAAATTGTTGTCCCTTCCTTGTGTCCTAATCCTAAGAATTCTTTGAAAAGATCCTTACATCTATTTGTTATATTTTCTGGTCCTAGGAAAGGTCAGAAAACTTCTGCTATTTCCTTGGTTTCTTGGTTAAAGCTTTTGAATCTTCAAGCTTATTGGAGTCGGGTCAGGCTCCGCCTCAGAGAATCACAGCTCATTCTACTAAATCAGTCTCCACTTCGTGGGCTTTTAAGAATGAAGCTTCAGTTGATAAATTTGCAAAGCGGCAACGTGGTCTTCTTTACATACATTTACTAAATTCTACCGTTTTGATGTTTTTGCTTCTTCAGAAGCAGTTTTTGGTAGAAAAGTTCTTCAGGCAGCTGTTTCAGTTTGATTCTTCTGCTGATGTTTTAAGTTTTTCTTGACATTTAAAGAATAAACTTATATTTTGGGTTGTGGATTATTTTTTTAGCGGAAAATGGCTGTTGTTTATTTTATCCCTCCCTCTCTAGTAACTCTTGCGTGGAGTTCCACATCTTGGGTATTGATATCCCATACATCACTAGCTCATGGACTCTTGACAATTACATGAAAGAAAACATAATTTATGTAAGAATTTACCTGATAAATTCATTTCTTTCATATTGGCAAGAGTCCATGAGGCCCACCCTTTATGGTGGTTATGATTTTTTTGTAAAAAGCACAGTTATTTCCAAATTCCTTTGTTTATGCTTTTTACTCCTTTCTTTATCACCCCACTTCTTGGCTATGCGTTAAACTGATTTGTGGGTGTGGTGAGGGGTGTATTTATAGGCATTTGAGGTTTGAGAAACATTGCCCATCCTGGTAGGATTGTATATCCCATACGTCACTAGCTCATGGACTCTTGCCAATATGAAATAAATGAATTTATCAGGTAAATTCTTACATAACTTATGTTTTGTAATGCTTTGCTTTTTAATAAGATAATAAAACTGGGTATGCTTTGTACATTGTCTTGCATATGTTCTGCAGAACAATATAATGGAGGCTGAAACCAGTCAAAAAAAGTATTGATCTCAGCTGTTTTTAATGTTTCATAAAATCTGAACCATCATTCCATGCGTAAGGATAAAATAATCAATAGAAATGTCAGCTAATGTCATGACATAGATACAGAAGGTGATCAGGATAGCAGTTAGGGGAGTGATGATGATTCTGATAAATAGGGAATGAAATGGGAAGATCTACCTCTACCATTCCTCTTCTTTTTTCAGTGTGTCAAATTCTTCCCAAAGGAGTGGTCTCTGTTCTGGGGCCTTCAACCAGTCCAGCCTCTGCATCCACTGTCAGCCACATCTGTGGAGAGAAAGAGGTAATACTTTCTTCTTGTCACTGTTTACATGCAACCAGTAATGATACATTCTTAGGATTTTCTCATTCAGTGCTAGATTATAAGTAAATCGGTAATTTGCGCTCGCACATTAAATCGGCAAGACAGGTGCTTTTTGTGTGCTTCGGGTAGCACACGTATTGCAAGTTAAAAGTACAATTTTTTTTGCACGCGTGCTAACCAGATGCGCAAAAAGCCAAAATCTGAATATTGTGACCACATTTACGTATTTCCGCATAGACTTCAATAGCGCGAAATGTGGGTAAAAATGTTTCTCAAGTGTGCTAACCCGACATGAAATATTAATATTTCACATTCCAATGTTCTTCACGTAGCAGAATATGTTTTATTTATTCAGAAATACACACACACACACACACACACACATATATAATTTATGTACACAAATACTTACACATACATATACACTTTTGAGACCATGGACATGTATGTATCTCTATGTTAAAGCCCTTTGAAGACTTTTTTTTCTCTAACACCTGAGACCTCATATCTTTGAGCCCTTATAACTTTTGTGTGCAATATTTTTTCAATAATTTTTATTATGACTTTTTTGTTTCGCAAAACAGTTAACCAGAGCTCTGAGGACTCGGTAACCATTCTAGCGCACATAACAATTGCGCTCAAGTGATTGCGTTTACTTTCAATTCGTAATACCAGCGGAAAACCTGACAAGGGCAAACACCCACAATAAACCCCTTATCGCTTGTGCGCATACGTTAGTGCTCCACTCATAATCTGGCCCTAATTCTTTATAGTCACAATATGTAGTAACTGCCGAGTTTCCCCTAAGCATTTTAGTCTTATCCTTATACTTTATTATAATATTGATCTTCTGCAAATGTACAGGATTTGTTCCCCTCTTTATTCTTGTTAGTTCTTCTTTCTTTCAATGAATTTCATTTCAAAAGAAGCTTTCATCTGTATTTCAAGTGATAGCTGAAAACCCTTACTTGGTTGTATTGTTCTTTATCTCTGCAAATGCTTTTTCCTATTTCATCTAATAATTACTTTGCTCTTTGCTCTGTCTTATTCACCCTCTCTTTATTTTTCTCCCCAATGTCTTATGCTTCTGGGTCCAAATGTTCTTTTCTTGTACAGATTCCTCACATTAAGGTGGGCCCCGAGGAAGCTCCCAAGCTCCAGTATCTGCGATTTGCTTCCGTCAGTCTTTACCCAAGTAATGAGGACATTAGCCTGGCTGTGTCACATATCCTGAAGTCTTTCCACAATCCGTCTACCAGCCTCATCTGTGCCAAGGCTGAATGTAAGCAATGCATCTGTCTATCTGTCTGTCTATCTGTCTTGTATGTCTGTCTTTCTGTCTTGTTTGTCTATCTATCTATCTATCTATCTATCTGTCTGTCTGTCTATCTATCATCTATCTATCTGTCTGGTCTGTTTATCTATCTGTCTGTCTGTCTGTCTGTCTATCTGTCTATCTGATTGTCTGTCTTGTATGTCTGTCTTTCTGTCTTGTTTGTCTATCTATCTATCTATCTGTCTGTCTGTCTGTCTGTCTTGTATGTCTGTCTTTCTGTCTTGTTTGTCTATCTATCTATCTATCTATCTATCTATCTATCTATCTATCTATCTATCTATCTATCTATCTATCTATCTATCTATATATCTGTCTGTCTGTCTGTCTTTCTGTCTTGTTTGTCTATCTATCTATCTATCTATCTATCTATCTATCTATCTATCATCTATCTATCTGTCTGGACTGTTTATCTATCTATCTATCTATCTATCTATCTATCGCTCTGTCTGTCTTTCTGTCTGTCTGTCTTATCTGTTTATTTATCTATCTATCTATATCAATGTGTCTGTCTTGTTCATGGATTTAAGACATTACTGAAAATATTTGCTACTGGTTTTGACACAATTTAATAGAAAAGCAAGTTTTTTCTTTTTTTTCTTTTTTTTTTCTTTTCAAAACCATATGCTCTCAGGACTCACTTTAGGCTTCACAGACTACATAATTATCTTTTAATGGGTGTGGAGTTTTTTAAAAATTCACCTCTTATAATAAGCTTGTAAAAGCAACATAATTCTCTTATTCATGTATTCAGAGCACTCTACACATCAGATATCTCTTCTTTTAGCAGTGCAAAGCTTTATACAAATGATAAAGACGTCTTTAGATTTCAGCAAAAAGGGAGTCACAGTACAAAATAAATGGAATTGCTTTTTGTGTTTTGTCTTTTTTTAGCAATTGCTGAAAAATACATAGAGAAGGTGAGAAAACACTAGTTTTAGCATTTACGTCTTGTGTCATTTTCTGTCATTTGAGTTAACAACCTTAAAAGGATATTGCCTTGTGTCCAAGTTACACTGTAAATGGACAAATGTAGGCAAATGATTTATTATTTCATTAATAGGCCTTTGACACTGGCAATTATTAGTGGCTCTGCAACTTTGACTGTGTGCCCCCCTGCATAAGGTTTCTGGAGATGAACTTTGAGTAATATATTGATTTGATTTTTTGATAATTTAGAGTGGTTTAAAGTGATTTTAATAATATTATTAGTTACAGAGAAATATGACTGTTCATGGGTACAGATAACCAGTTAAATTATTGATATGGAAGGGGTCAAAGTCTTTTCAGGGTTTTACACCTTAAAGGGACAGTCTACTCCAGAATTGTTATTGTTTAAAAAGAAAGATAATTCCTTTATTACCCATTCCCCAGTTTTGTATCACCAACACAGTTATATTAATACACTTTTACCTCCTGTGATTACCGTGTATCTAAGCCTCTGCATACTGCCCCCTTTTTTCATTTTTTTTCGACAGACTTGCATTTTAGCCAATCAGTGCCCTCTCATAATTAACTCTACGGGTGTGAGCCCAATGTTACCTATATGAGACACATGAACTAACGCCCTCTAGCTGTAAAAACCTGTCAAATTAATTTAGATTAGAGGCAGCCTTCAAGGGCTTAGATATTAGCATTTGAACCTACCTAGGTTTAGCTTTTAACTAAGAATTCCAAGACAACAAATCACATTTGATGATAAAAGTAAATTGGAGAGTTGTTTAAAATTACATGCCCTATCTGAATCATGAAATTTTGATTTTGACTAGACTGTCCCTTTAAAATTTGTGAGGGCAGGTCATGGTGCAGCAGTTAACAAGAAGGGTAAATGGGGCAGAGAGAAAGAGATTGAGGAGGAAAAGTGAAAGTGGAGAAGAAGGTAGTGTTAAGACAGAATGAAAAAAAAAGACTGAAGAGATATGAGGGAAAAGAAAGAGTGTAAAGAGAAGATATGGCCTTTGATAGAAGGGAGAGGCTAAAAGAAATATTGAAGAGAGGAGGGAGCCGAGAAAGATAGCTAAGAGCGAGAGTGGAGAAGAAGTGGAGAAGAAGGTAGTGTTAAGACCGAATGGAAAAAAAAGACTGAAGAGATATGAGGGAAAAGAAAGAGTGTAAAGAGAAGATATGGCCTTTGATAGAAGGGAGAGGCTAAAAGAAATATTGAAGAGAGGAGGGAGCCGAGAAAGATAGCTAAGAGCGAGAAGGTAGAGATGATAATTATTAAAAAAAAACTCCAGGTCTGCTATGACCTTCTATGACTGTCTGCACTCTCTGCATTCTCTATGTTCAACAACTTCCTTTTTCTATCCAGCTTCTACCCCAGAACATTTAGTTAATGTTTCTAACTGATATGATCTTATTTTTGTTAACGTATTATTGTATGTAGCATTATTTAATTAGTTATGGTATAAAACAAAAACAATATTACAAAAAGTTTCACAATGGCTAAACATATGCAGAGGGGTGAAGTAGTGGGTGTGGGTGAGATAAGAAGTTGCAAATACAATTTTGCCCTGGTTAGTAGCTAAGGACTGTGTATTGTGGGTATGGAAGAGAAGAAGAAGAGGCCCTGTCAATTTTTGTTCCTGTGCCCAATGGTTTCTAATGAAGTAATGGCTACATAACCACAATACACTTGCTTGTTGGCACTTTTGATGGATTATCTTGAAGGGACTTTTCACAGGGTGGCATCGTGCTAGAACTGGGGACCAATAACACTTCTTTTCTTAATGTTTATAATGAGGAAATGAGATGCTAAAGATAGACATTTACTGGTGAGAGGCAGGACAGAAGGTGAACAGTCTTAGTTTCAACTATAGATTTAGGTGACAAATTAAAAAAAAGCTTAACTTGCCAAGAGAACAAATGTAAATGGAGGCAACAAGAGGGACCAAGATGTAAACTCGAGGTACTGCGTGCAGAGACCATGTAGAAAAAGGGGAGTGAATAAAGATATATTGTTTTTTTATAGAGCGCATAGCTTAGCAACTCTTAAATGATCTCTATTTGTCTGATAAAATGTATGATTAATTTTCTCTATAGCCGATGATCTGAATTACTCCACTCTGGCAAGTTTATCTAAGATGTCTCATCTGTACTGCTAAGTCCCTTATAGAATTAAAAAAAAGTTAGCCTGAGAGCTGCTTGACTAGCTATGCCGGGTTCTGGATTTGAGGGAGAGGCACCTGCATTACAATATAATGCTCAAAAAAGCCCCCAGAGGTTTTATGTGATTTCTGTTCCTGCTGGCAAGAGGAGCACCCTCTACTGGTTAACAGCAGTATTTAAGATATAGGGACATCTTGACCTTCTGTAAGATGTGATAGCTTACTTGGTATAATTTTCCGCATATAAGACCTATCTAGAGTAGAAAGAACTGGCCAATTCTATCAAACTGACTTTTATTAGTGAAAAGGTTTGTCAGTGAAATGCAATAGAAAGAATCATAATTCCAAGGAGTTTAGCAAAGTGTTAGAGGTGATAACATGTCATGGTGCTTTCTTTCATACAGGTGGTGAGCGCCCATGAATCTCAAATCTCTAAGCTTGATGGCATGGAGCTTAAACAGTTAGTTCTTAAGCATAGGGGTTTCTCAGATTCTGTGATTGAAACTTTAATCCAGGCTTGTAAACCTGTGACTAGAAGGATTTATCATAAGGTCTGGAAGGCTTTTATTGCTTTGTGTATAGATCATGACTTTTCCTGGCATTATTTTACAATTCCTAGAATTTTGCAGTTACAGGATGGTTTGGATAAGGGCCTATCTGCCAGCTCTTTGAAAGGGCAGATTTCTGGTCTTTCTGTTTTGTTTCATAGAAAGATTGCTAATCATCCTGACATTTATGGTTTGTTCAGGTTTTGTATGAATTAATCAGCCTTAACTTGGTGTTAAATGTTTTTCTGGTACCTCTTTTTGAGCTTATGCATAAAGTGGATATTATGATTATTTCTTAGAAGGTTTTGTCCCTTTTGGCTTCTGCTACAAGAGTTTCTGAATTTTTTTGTGACCCTCCTTATCTTATCTTTCATCAGGATGAGTCTTAAGGACTAAGTTTGATTTCTTGCCTAAAGTTGTTTCTTCAGACAATATCAGTTGGGAAATTGTTGTCACTTCTTTTATTTAAAAGACACTTCTAGTTTGTGTGTTAACTTTTCTGGTTCCAGGAAATGACAGACATTTTCTGCCATTTATTTGGCCTCTTGAAACTTTTGATTCATAAGGCTTACTTGGAGGTAGGTCAACCTTCACTGAAACTGATTACTAATAATTTTATTAGGTCAATTGTCACTTCTTGAGCTTTAAAGAATGAGGCTTCAGTTGACCAAATTTGCAAGGCAGCTACGTAGTCTTCTTTGTATACTTTTACTAAATGCTTCCATTTTGATGTTTTTGCTTCTTTTGTGGCAGCCTTATATAGGGGAATGTGCTTCAGGTTGTTGTCTCAGCTTGATTTATTTTTGCCTGATTGTTTAAATTTTAAGTGCATTAAAAAATAATAACAATGCCATGTTTGGGTTTTTGTGAGGTGCATCTAGTTTTTTAGTGAAAAAATGTTTCTAAATACCACTCTTTATTTCTTTACTCATGGACTCCACAGCTTGGGTATTTATTCCCAGGATTACTGGATCATGGACTCTCACCACTTGTATGTAAGAAAGCATAATTTATGCTTACAAGATAAATTAATTTATGTCATGGTAGTGGGAGTCCACAAGATCCACGTTTTTGGCATTGTTTTTTTCATAAGCACCTCCTTTTCCCTGCTCCAATTACAATTATTGCTCTGATTGCTTTTTCCCACCTCTTTGACTTGGCTATATTTTAGACAGAGGTACCTGGGAGGTGGGAAGGGTTTTTTGAGCTCTTGGGGTTTGGGACTATTTGCCTCCTCCTAGTGGTATGGAGGGGTAAAACCCAGGAGTAATGGATAATGGGCTCTTAACACCATGAAAGAAATTAATTTATCAGATAAGCATAAATTATGTTTTCCATAGAAGTTTGAAGCTCAGGAAGGTAAGAAAGTAAGATGATATAAGGCATTTTGTTTGTCAAAATAGGGCTCTCTTAAAAGTGTTAAATATTCTGCCTAGCATTTAAAGGGACATGAAACCCAAAAATATTATTTCATGATATACAGAGAATATAGTTTTAAACAACTTTACAGTTTAGAGTTTGCCCTAATCTTTCTTCCTTTAAATGCTCCCTGAAGACTTTTTTGTTCAGAGAAGCCTACCATCCAACTCAGTAATACATTAAATCCACTTAACATTTCCCTCATCTAACTCTGTATTACAATCTTTCTCACTCTTGTAGTCCTCACCCCCTGTTTCTCAACCTCCTACCCTTCTAGATTGTAAGTTCCCACGGGAATAGGGTCCTCAATTCCTCCTGTATGTGTTTGCAAACTTTTGTCTTGTCTCTTACACGTTTTATATTATTGTTTTATTTAAATGAATTTTACCCATGGACAGCGCTGCGGAATATGTTGGCACTTCATAAATAAAGTATAATATTAATAATAATAAAATAAAAATAATTATATAATTTGCTTCATTCTCTTGGTATCCTTTGTTGAAGGAGCAACAGTGCACTACTGTGAGCTAGCTGAATGCATTGGGGAGCCAGTAACATGAGGCATTTATGTGAAGCCACCAATCAGTAGATCCTGCGCTTATCTAGGTATTCTTTTAAACCAAAATACCAAGAGAATAAAATAAATTAGACTAAAGAAGTAAATTGGAAAGTTGTTTAAAATCACACGCTCTATCTGAACCATGAAAAATAATAATAATAATGGGTTTCATGTCCCTTTAAGAGAGACTGTTGTTCCATACTACTTTGTGATGGGAGGTTAAAGATTTCCATGATCTTTTGTCATGGATTTAAATGATTTATTCTATGATCTGTGACACATCATTTTATGAAATGTGCTGATATCTTTTTGCGTTATTAAACATGTTTTATGTTACTGGTAATTTTTTGTGGATTATATATTTTTTTGCAAATTTTGTTTTGCTTTGAGAAATGTTATACTATACCTTATTGGGGAAGATTTATCATTGCTATTCTCCTATATTTGCACCTAAAAATGAGCACACTAATAAATGCTCCTATTTATCATTCAAAAATGGAATTCTGTTCTCCTAGGTGCACCGGTGCACCAAAAAAGGATTAAAGGACCAGTCAACACAGTAGATTTGCATAATCAACAAATGCAAGATAACAAGACAATGCAATAGCACTTAGTCTGAACTTCAAATGAGCAGTAGATTTTTTTCTGACAATTTTAAAAGTTATGTCTTTTTCCACTCCCACTGTACCATGTGACAGCCATCAGCCAATCACAAATGCATACACGTACCATGTGACAGCAATCAGCCATTCACAAATGCATACACGCTTATTCTTGCACATGCTCAGTAGGAGCTGGTGATTTAAAAAGTTTAAATATAAAAAGACTGTGCACATTTTGTTAATGGAAGTAAATTGGAAAGTTGTTTAAAATTGCAAGCTCTATCTGAATAATGAAAGTTTAATTTTGATTGAGTGTCCCTTTAAACTAGATTGTTTTAGTCATATTACCTATAGTAAGTCTCATTAATTAGACTAGTTACAAATGTATAATTTCTTCTCTCGGACTGACAGTTCTGCAAATGCGTGCATTAAAGTTCTCCATAGCTACTGTGGCGAACAGCTTTAGAAGCAATGTTAAAATAAAAAAGGGCTTGGCAAGGTGCAAAAATAATATATAATGAAGAGCAAAATATTGATGTTATGTGAGGTATGGTGTATATTGGAGCACAAAAATAATATATAAAAGTGTGGAAAAATAATATCTATTGGGGTGCAAAAATAATATATAAAAAGAAGCGCAAAATAATGAAAACAGATCTCTTTTCTTCCATGACAGTTTGCTGAAGAGAGGTGTAAACAAAACTACTAGTGGGACTGTATAAATATTGATATTGGTTCATATACAACTTACATGGAGAATAGTTGCTTATTTTCATTGATAAATAGGGCACAGATGCTAATCCGACTGGAGAAATTTATCTTTACATTTCCTCAGCTCGTCTATGGAGAAATGCAAAACAAAATCAAACATTTTTTGATAAATTAGAGCGCACAGATGTGCTTCTCTAAAGGCGAGCTGAGGAGAACACATAGGAAAATTACACAGAGAACTCTGCTTGCGCTTGATGAATCTTGCTTCCATTGCTGATAGTAGTTGCTATATTTGTTTGAAAGTCTGTCTCTTAAATCACTTTTAGACAGCTGTAAATGTCTGTAGTGCTTCTGAGTTCCTTTGTTGATCCAGCCACTTCTTGCACTCCAGGAACCACTGAAAAGTTTAGCTGGGGGCAGATCAGGGCCAATCTTTCTGTTTTTTTCCCATTATTGAAGATATGGAAACAAACATATAGGATCACAGTCTTTCTGAGTCAAACACAGCTGAGATTCATTCTCAAACACAAGATTCATTCTCCATTTCCCCACAAAGCTTCAGAGAAGCAATGCAATACTGGGAGCTAGCTGAACATATCTGGTGAGCCAGTGACAAAAGACAAATGTGCGCAGCCACTAATTACCAACTAGCTCTTAGTAATATAGGATATGTACATACTCTTTTTAAACAAAGGATACCAAGATAAAAAAGTAAATATTTGGGAATTTAAACCTCTCTTATAATTGCCTGCTTTATTTGAATCATAGAACTTTAATTTTGACTTTCTTATCCGATTAAAGGGACAGTCAATACCAGAATTTTTGTTGTTTAAAAAGAAAGATAATTCCTTTATTACCCATTCCCCAGTTTTGCATAACCAACACTTTTTACTGCTGTGATTACCTATCTAAGCCTCTGCAAACTGCCCCCTTATTTTAGTTCTTTTGACAGACTTGCCTTTTAGCCAATCAGAGCTCACTCCAAGGTAACTTCACGTGCATGAGCTCAATGTTATCTATATGAAACACATGAACTAATGTCCTCTAGTGGTCAAAATGCATTCAGATTAGAGGCAGTCTTCAATGTCTAAGAAATTAGCATATGAACCTTCTAGAATTAGATTTCAACTAAGAATACCAAGAGAACAAAGCAAAATTGGTTATAAGAGTAAATTGGAAAGTTGTTTACAATTACATTCCCTATTTAAATCATGAAAGTTTTTTTGGACTTGTCTGTCCCTTTAAATAAAATTGCTTTTTCCACATTAGATATACAATAGATTTTACAGTTTAATTCTCTCCAGAATCCTCTTCCTTTTCCTGTCATCTTTCATTACACATTTTCTTTTTCACTGCACACTAATAATTTTTTTCCCTTCTATCATCTTTTTTTTTTGTCCTCTCCTTACCTATTGGATTTGCTTACTATTCATAATATTTCTTTTCTACTTTCCAAGCTGTCATACATTTGTCCTTGTCAACTATATCCATGTGCCCCTCTAGAGTCAGACAGAGGATATGATCTGACTGCCAGTTTTTTGTCCCCGCTCTAGAAATATCCCAATAATATGTATTTCTAATGCTACCGTGTGACTGGGAAACCTAGCGTTATGGCATGAAATTGACTGAAAACAGTACTGTCTTTGAAAGCAGAGCTGGCATAATTAAGTACATAAGGTTATATAGTCAGTTATCTTGGTATTGGAATAAGGCAGGGCCAATTTAGAAGCAATATTAGATAGACAATGAGATCATGTAACATCTGCTTATAAATGTGAAAAGGTAGTTTGTGCAAAAAGTATTCTGCTGTACACTTTGGCTATATTGAACAACAAATAATCTCTGTGTAGGAAACCACAAATGTAATGTTTGATTGGGTAAAACTATCAAGAGAATTACACTCCTCTCAGAATTGTTGCACAGAGACAGGATCTACCTAAAAACTCTGCACTGGTAGTATTTCCCTACACTATTATTAGCAGTAGCAGGGTCGGCTCTAAGGGGGGGGGCATTGGGGGCAATGCCCCCCAAATTGAATGCTGTGCCCCCCAGGGCAAAATAAGTGATTTAAAAAAAAAAAAATCCGCCACTGGAGGGCCCAGCTAATCTCTTTACTATCCTCTATTTACAACCAGATAACAAATAAAGTTGCATTTCCCTGCTGGTGCTCTCACAGTTAACCTAGGGCTTGCAATGCCCCTCCTCCTGCTAGCCCACTTACTACTGAGCTGCAGTGAGATGATGACATCATCAGACCTCTGCAGGAAGTGCTGGGAGAAGCTAACAGTCAGTGAGAGGGAAGGCAGAAGTAATTTTGTGAAAACACAGCCGTATAACCAATGTGTGTGTGAGAGTAGTATCCCTTCCCTATTATGCTTTATATCCTGGCAGCCACAGATAAAGAATCAAATTGGGAATTCCTAGGTTTCCCCACTGCAGGTCACAGTGTGTGTGTGTGTGTGTGTGTGTGTGTGTATATATATATATATATTTATATATATATATATATATATATATATATATATGTGTGTGTGTGTGTGTATGTGTATATATATATAATTTGTGTGCATATACATACTGTATATACTGTGTGTGTGCTAGTAAATATCATTAACTTGATCTGTACAAGTAATGTACTGCTTGGCACTCAAACTTATTGTCACGTAAAAGCTTATTTGATCATTAGTAGGGTCATTGGTAGAGCTACACATGCAAACAGTGTCCACTGGCTGTGTCATATGTGGGAGACATTCCTGAGATATGACAAATGTAACCCCTGCACTGCCATAAATCTGGTAAATGTAACTGCTCCGGCATTGCCAGACATCTTATAAATGTAACCCCTATACTCCTTGAGATATGACACATGTAACCGCTGCACTTCCAGAAATATAAACAATTCTAACTCCTGCACAGCCAGAGATCTGATAAATGTAACCCCTGGACTGCCACAGTAGGTCTGCTCTTATTTTGACTCTCATACATGCTTTTTAAATGCGTGCCCCCTCGTGAAAAAAAAATGCCCCCCCATTTCATTCGTTCTGGAGCCGACCCTGAGCAGTAGTACTACTAAAATTGTTTTCACTATATGGTTAATACCATCTAAATATTTCTAGATGGTTGATTTTGGAGGTTGGTAATAAGTGCCCCTAGGAATGTGTTGACATCTTTTCTATAAAGCTAGATAACAAATGAAAATCAGTGGAATCATACATGTTTTTGTTCCATGTATCTTAGATAAATGAGCCTAACACTATGAGAGAGATTACAAGTGACACGCTATTGTTAGAGTGGAACGTGATAAGCAATATCGCTACTACGCTAACTAATGCACATATTACAATCTGAATATAAACTGTTGCGCTCAACCTCAAACTAAATTTGTGCTCAAACTGTTGGCGTGCCTGAGGACCTAGCATAAAGTGTAAAGGGTTGCACAAAACACATCATACACACATTAAAGGGACATGAAACCTAAAATATTTATTTCATGATTCAGATACAACGTGCAATTTTAAATAACTTTCTAATGTGCTTCTATTAGCACATTTTCTTTGTTCTCTTGGTATCTTTTGTTGAACAGTTGGGATGTATTGTCGGAGTGTGCACATGTCTGGAGCACTATATGGCAGCAGTTTTGTAAGAATGTTATCTATAAGGCAGCACTATATCCTGCCATGTAGTGCTTTAGATACCTACTCAGGTATCTCTTCAACTAAGAATACCATGGGAACAAAGCAAATTTGAAAATAAACTTTTTTTTTAAAATTGTATGCTCTGTCTGAATCACAATATAAAATGTTTGGGTGTCATATTCCTTTAAAATAAACTATTACACATATATACATCTTCTGATAAAAAAAAACCCTAAGCTAAATGCCCTTTTAAGGGAAATAAAAAGAGCTGAATGCCCTTTTAAGGGCAATGCCCATACAAATGCCCTTTTCAGGGCAATGGGTAGCTTAGGTTTTTTTTAGAGTTAGGTTTTTTATTTTGGGGGGTTGGTTGGGTGGTGGGTTTTACTGTTGGGGGGCTTTGTATTTTTTTACAGGGAAAAGAGTTGATTTCTTTAGGGCAATGCCCTACAAATGGCTCTTTTAAGGGCTATTGGTAGTTTATTGTAGGCTAGGGTTTTTTTTATTTGGGGGGCTTTTTTATTTTGATAGGGCTATTAGATTAGGTGTAATTGTTTTTATTTTGGATAATTTTGTTTATTTTTCGTTATTTTTTTGTACTTTAGTATTTTTTATTTTTTGTAATTTAGTATTTTTTATTTTTTGTAATTGTAGATTTAATTTTTTTAGTAGGATTAGGTTTTTTTAATGAGTAATTATTTTTGTTAATTGATAGTTATTTTAATTTTTGTATCATAGTAATGTTAGTTTAATTTATAGTTTAAACTTAGTTTTTTTTAATTTCCCAGGTAAGTTTTTATTTATTTATTTTAAGATATAAATATTGTAATTATAATTTAAAGTTAGGGGGTTGTTAGGTTTAGAGGTTAATAGTTTAATTTATATTTTTGCGATGTGGGGGGCTGTCGGTTTAGGGGTTAATAGGTTTATTTAGTGGCAGTGATGTGGGAGGCCAGAGGTTTAGGGATTAATAACTTTATTTAGTGGCAGCGATGTCGGGGAGCGGTGGAATAGGGGTTAATATCTTTATTATAGTCTGGCCGATGTTGGGGTGCGGGGGAATAGGGGTTAATAACTTTATTATAGTGGGAGCAGCAGATTAGGGGTCAATAGATTTATTTTGGTGGCGGCGATGTCGGGGGCAGCAGATTAGGGGTTAATAAATTCATGTAGGTGTTGGCGATGTCGGGGGCAGCAGATTAGGGGTGTTTAGACGTGGGGTTTATCTTAGGGTGTTAGGTTTAAACGTAACTTTTTTTCCTCATAGACATCAATGAGGTTGCGTTACAAGCTTTTTCATTCCGCGATTGCAGGTGTTAGTTTTTTTCTAACACTTTCTCCCCATTGATGTCTATGGGGAAAGCGTGAACGAGCATGTCAAAGCAGTGCTTTGATTTTGCGCGGTATGGAGCTCATCGCAACCATATCGCACACACAAGGTGGCTTTTTCAAAACTCGTAATGGCAGCGCTATGGAGGGTGAAATAGCATGAAATAGTGGGTTGAATGAGCAGAACCAGCTATTTGAGACACAAAATCTCTCTCTTCCCTCTTCTCTCATTGGGAGATTAATTAGTACTAATGTCTCCTGTTTACATAGCTTTTCTCCCCAAGAAACTGTTTGTTATTCATATTTTCAGTATAGTTTGGGACATAACAGGCAAAATAGCTATTTCAAATAATAAAATAAAGGTAAAAAATGGTCTGCAAATAATTGAATCAATTATTTTAAAGTGGACCATTAGGGGCCATAAACGGGGAGAAAAAAAAAATAGCGTACAATGTCCCTTTAAGCAGAAATGGTACATTTTAATATAGTGAAAACCATCCTGCTCTAACCTCTACATTTACCACTAAAGCACAATTAAGAACTGGTTAAGTGATCCCGTGGTCATTGCCTTGACACTATAAGATCAGTGACACATCTTGCCCAGTAAAAGTAGTTAAATGTGAAGGCTTTAAGGATAACTGAGGAATAGGTGTCTGCAGTGTTCCAACTATTGGGCTTGATATCCTCTTTTCTCTGCAGGCAGACAGCATAATCATACGAGAAGGTTACAACTGGGAATTGTGCTGACTTGTTGGGCTTGAGCCAGTTCACATAGAAAGCAGTTTTTTTTAGTATAAGACCTAAGTAGTAGTTCCCGTTTTGAATGAATGGAGTATATTACAGTCCCCACAAGATCTCTTTAACAATTTGCATTATATGTTCTGTATTGTGAAATAGGTGGCAAACATTTATCTCCCCTTTTTTAAATGGACAGTAAACACCTTTTAATTACAAGACACTTCTGTTGTCTGGTTATAGAATAATTTAACAGCCGAATCTAGATATTTTTAAAACAAATTAGCATCTTGTTTGCTGCATCTGTTTTTAAATAGCCAAACTACACCCGCCACGTGTCTTATTTGGAGGAGCCAATCAGACTTGAGCCTGCAACTGAAAACGCTAGCCATGGTCATTATGTTAGTATAAAATTATTATTTTTTCCCCAGTACTTGTTGAAGCCAATTAGGGAAAGATATGTACCATGGTTAGCCTTGAGGGTGCTTTTTTCATTCTGAGAATTCGAAAAGCCACAACTGTCAAAGCTGAATTGCATGAAAAGGGTAGAAAATAAATAATGAAAGTTAAATACCAAGTTGTTTTACATTGCGCAACTAAACCTTATTGATTAAATTTCAAGATATTTACTGCCCCTTTAAGAATATGTGATGTTAGTGGCTAGATCCCAGTTTTCAATCTTAATAAATTGCAGTAACATAACATAAATATTCATATTTGCATTGTACAACTGGGATATAATCTACTTCTTTGTTTATAAATAGGCTGAAATTAAAGAGACAGGAAACCAAATTTTTTCTTTCTAAGCATGCATTTAATTTTTATTTATTGTTATCATTTGTTAAAAAAAGCATACCTAGGTGGGCTTAGGAGCTTGTGATTGGTGGCTGCATATATATATATGTCTCATGTCATTGGCTCACCCATGTGCATTGTTGTTTCTTTCAAAAAGGATACCAATAGAATAAAGAAAATTAGATATTAGAAGTAAATTGGAAAGTTGTTTTAAATTGTATTCTTTATCTGAATCATGAAAGAAAAATGTTGGGTTTCATGTCCCTTTAAGTGAGAAAATATTCATGTTCTATCACAACAGGAAATGATTAATATGTTTATCCAGCTGGAGAATATATAAGTCCATTCCCACTTCTCTTTGTTTTCTATAGACCTTTAGTTTTATTTAATATATAGCTGTAGTTGGTAATTTAGGAGAAGCTTATTTTATTATTTTGAATAAATGGAAAATAAAATATAAAGGTAGTGATGTAAGGTTGAGGGTACTCCTAGGCTCTTTCCAGGTACTGCCATCTGTCTCACTACCATTTATCAATACTAACATATAACACTAATCCCTTCAAGGGCCATTAAACACAGTATAATTGCATAATCAATAAATGCATAATAGAAAGACAATGCAAAAGTACTTAGTATGAATTTCAAATTAGTAGTAGATTTTTTTTTCTGATAAATTTAAAAAATAGTTCAATTTTTCTTCCCACTGAATCATGAGACAGCCATTGGCCAATCACAAAATGCATATACATATATACTGTGAATTGTTACACAGTATAGGAGCTGGTGCCTCAGTGTTTCTATAAAAAGATTACACACATTTAGATAATGGAAGGGAATTAGAAAGTTGTCTACAACTATGTGCTCTATCTTAATCATGGAAGTTTAATTTTGGTTTTTGATTTTAAATATGGGAATTAAACTTTGATGAGATAGTGCCCGTTTTTTACAAATACTATTAAAAACAGGGGCACTTTCATTTATCAAATTTTACATTGCAGCGGATTTTACAAATACTTACCTTTTCCTCCTGAAACTATAGCTCGCCGATCCCCCGCCTGCTTCTTCCTGCTGTACTTACACAGCAATGACGA
This sequence comes from Bombina bombina, assembly GCF_027579735.1. Classification (NCBI taxonomy): domain Eukaryota; kingdom Metazoa; phylum Chordata; class Amphibia; order Anura; family Bombinatoridae; genus Bombina; species Bombina bombina. Next base: position 220,901,599 of record NC_069506.1, read on the forward strand.
AACAGGCGTCCTCCAATCACGGCGTGGCCTCACCAGATGAACACTCCTGGGGGGGAAGCCGTGATTGGAGGAAGCCAGTTTCGTCATTCCTGATGAAGTACAGAAGACCTGCAGGCAGGGGATCGGCGATCCAGAGTTTCAGGAGAAGAAGGTATTTGTAAAATCTGCTGCAATGTAAACTTTGATGATTGAAAGTGCCCCTGTTTTTAATAGTATTTTTCAAAAACGGCCACTATTTCATCAAAGTTTACATTCACTTTAAGTAGCTGTACTCTGCATATACTCCAATTGTGAGGGCTGTGATGGCAAACATGTAAAAACCTTGGGGAACAGTTTATAGTATGTTTGGGGCACCTTTGAACCTCTGGGGAACCAAGGAGTTAAATCCTGTACCTGTATTATGTGGTTGACCTGAAATTTTCAGAGCCAACATTTTGAACATGTTTGTTAAAGGGACAGTCAACACCAGAATTTTTGTTGTTTAAAATATAGATAATCCCTTTATTACTCATTCCCTAGTTTTGCATAACCAACACAGTTATAATAATACACATTTTACCTCTGTAATTACCTTGTATCTAAGTCTCTGCAAACTGCCCCCTTATTTCAGTTCTTTTGACAGACTTGCATTTTAGCCAATCAGTGCTCACTTCTAGGTAACTTCACGTGCGTGAGCTTAATGTTATCTATATGACACACATGAAATAACGCCCTCTAGTGGTGAAAAACTGTCAAAATGCATTCAGATTAGAGGCGGCCTTCAAGGTCTAAGAAATTAGCATATCAGCCTACCTACGTTTAACTTTCAAATAAGAATACCAAGAGAACAAAGCAAAGTTGGTGCTAAAAGTAAATTGGAAAGTTGTTTAAAATTAAATGCCCAATCTGAATCATGAAAGATTATTTTGGACTTGACTGTCAATTTAAGGCCTATTATAATATGTCAAGAATATAGTGAGGCAAATTATGGTTGCTGTTCCCTTCAGTTCATATTTAAGTAGTAGGAAGGTCTGTGCCAATCAGTTTTTCCCTTTTATGTAGTAGAGTCCTCAAAATTATAATACGTAAGCAGGCTCAAAAGGAATGCTGCTTCTAATAGCAAGGGCCTGTACAGCAGCTATTAATCTGATGGAGGAACACATCTGTGAGACCTTTGCTGGTTAATTTTATAACTCAGTGAACTCTCAGTCCCACAGAGTTCTTTTTCATTTGTCACATTCATTGCTTTTAGTATTTCATTGTGTGTGATATAAAGTATAAAATCCTATTAAGGTATGGTATGACAAGGATGTCTCTATGCATACATAATTCTGATTTCAGGCTATTGTGGAAAATGGTTGGTAAACATATCTAATGGTAAGGTAATATATTATGGATATGATTACACTATACTGCAAGAAGGGTGTCTAGTTCCTTAGCTTTCTAATTTTCTTTTGTTCAACTGATTATTTAGTGTGCCCTTATATAGAGCATCTTGTGGTTGTTTTCTGTACCTGCCATGTAAGATAATTTAGTTATGTCGTCTTGGAATTTCTCCTTGATGCAAAATTGGATAAAAATAAAATGTTATAAATATATTGTTAATGCACTACATGCTTCATAGCTTTTTCAGGTCTAAGTTGAAATGTGGTAAAAATGTAGTATAAATGTTGAAATGTGGTAGTTTAAAAAAAATAAAAATTCTAGGGGGCGGAGCTAACTGCCAAAACAGCAAGACATACATTTTGGGATCTCCTGTTTTAATTTAGCTTTTAATACTTAAATTCTAAAATTAATGGAGACATTTCTATATGATGGTATTGGATTACATTGTTAAGTACTGCTTGGATCGAATTCGGAACTTATGCTAAGATCATTTTCTACATATACTCTTCTGCAAAGCCATGAGGCTGTTTCCTGAAATTTTGAAGACCTGAGTGACCGAATACTAGACATAGCTATTGGAAATATTTGGTATGCAACCTTTCAACCTCTGACATGGAGAGTTTTCCAGCTACATTGCATGGCCTCTTTGCGGACGTTGAAAACTCGCTGCTGCAAAAAATTGAAAGCATATTCCAGGAGGCCAATCATGAGTATATTATTACCCTGGAGACAAAGGATGTAAGGCCTACACTCAGCCAGAGCAATACACTCTATTTCCCACCCCTGGCACCAGATCAAGACTGTTCGGAAGCCTCATCAAAGGATCTATGCATTGTGGAGGGCCCTCCCTCCTTCTTGTCCATTTACTCGCTGGGGGATGTGGCCGAGCCCCCGGAGAGAGTCTATGGTTATTCCTGTAATCCTCAGAGGGGCCCGGTGATAGTTGATAGAGACGAAACGGATGATATGGTGGATAATTGCTGGGGAGTCCATGGGGCTTGAGATGTGCAACTAACAGACCCGAAGCTGAAGATGAAGGTCTCTATCAACTTACCTGGAGAGCTGAAGCAGAGCGCTATGTGTCAAATATATGGCTCACAGACGGACCGGGTCATCTGGAAATTGGAATGGCAGAGTATGGAGACACTACTCTGCAGAGTATCGACAAACTACCATCAGACGCAGTTATGAGGAATTCATCCTCCATGGAGGGCGATCACAGGCTAACTCCATAAAACAGAGCAGACTTGGCATAGGATAAGGGTTCATAAGCTCTCATACACTATTAAAAGGCAAAGCCTCTAATTGTTACAGTTTATGGTTTACGCTCTACATGAAGGTTTACTAACCTGATTCAAGAGAATATATAAACATACAGTCTGTAATGACCCTAATAACAGGCATAGTACATAATGTGCCAGAGGTATTTCAGCTTTGTTTGACCTTTTATTACTTCGTTAGAGGCACTGGTTTCTTGTTTGATGGCAGTATTAACACATTTATAGCCTTCTGTTGTGTCTTAATTATGTGTCTTAATTAGCCATACTGTTTTAAATTGTTTTTAAAGTATAACTAGTTATGTCAGATCATGACTACTATGACTTATACCATGGCTCATTGGGGCCTGCTGACATATTTCCTTTTTTCCTCAGTATAGTAGCCATAGACATATTTGTACCTTACACTTTTGACTATAACCTATGCCATTCTATATCCTTACTCTTCGTAGGACCTAAAACTACTAGCTAATATTTACCTGATATATTTAAGATACTGAGAGTTAAGAGGTCAGCATGCATGTGTGACCGTTACAGTGAGTAATGTGCATCTCTCCCTGAGTTCGGTGGGCCATAACACTCAACTTATTACAATCTTTATTGATATTCTCCTTACAATTTATGTCTTTAGAACAGCCATTTCATCTCATGTGCATTTTTGCTGCAATGTTTCTCCATCTCCCATGCATATATGTTGTTATGTATTGTAGACAATAGTCTCATGTTGTATCTGCAAAGCTAGGCAACAGATTGTACTTGACTTAAATTTAAGGTCAAGACCCTTCAGTATGTCCCACTGAAACAGTTCTTCATATGTCATGGACAAGACTATGTGCCTTGACAAGTACACTAGATTTAATGACGGCAATAAACCTGGGCTGATTGCTTAGTGTACATGCACAAGTTTACTGTATATATATATATATATATATATATATATATATATATATATATATATACGCTGGCGTGGCCTAATAATCCAACCCATATCTGCCCTCAGATGTAACTCCTACACTAGAGTTATAAATATATGCCGGTCTTATAGTCCAGTATTATAATCCTTGATTAAGCAGTACTGGCGTGGGATAGAATATCACACCTCATACAGTGAGATTAATATCTTGTGAGAGAACTGACTGCGATTCTGTTGAGCTTATTTAATTTACATTGACTATGTTGGCTAATGGGTCTCCAGACTTGGGAAGTGTGATAATTATCTCACCTTGCTTGCAAAATATATACACTAATTGTTATGAAGTTCATAGTTCTAAGTCTCTGGTTTAACGTATTTCCACATGCTATATCTATATATGTACAGAGGAGACCTACTATTAGGCACCTGGCCCGCAATTCAGGGTAAACACTTGAACTATACGTTCATGCCAGAAGCTTACTGTAAGATCCTCTCATACACTGCTACTGGTGAACTTTTAATCTGATAACCCTGTCTGCTAGTGCATATGGGTGTTTCATGATAGATTCAGTAGTGTGTTCCATTATTATATAAGGAAGTGAATAGATACATGAGGAAATCAAATATTGGTGTACAGACCTTGGTCAGCTTGGGATGTTATTAATCCTTATATTATTGGTTACTGTTGATCTCACTTGATGACTTAATACACGCGCATATTGCATAGCTCTTTATTTTTCCTTGCAATGTTATATGTACTCTTTACCAACCAAGCCTTAACATTTTATCTTTCCTCTACAGTTATTAATGTCCTATGAGCTTTGTCTCTTATAATTAGTATATAAGTCTAGAGAATACATCGACTGCTTCCTTACTCAGCTAGAGGAGACAGTAACATCCCATTGAGTTCCTGTACGAATGTAGCGCGGTCCCTCTGTCATAGTCAGAAATCCCCGATATTTGGCTCATCTAGTCTGATTTATTCAAGTATCCCTGGACCCCCCCCCCCCCCCCACTCCAATGGGCTTACATCGTAAGCAAAGGGAAATGCACCATATATACATTTTTCCTTTCATTATTAAATATCTTGATACACATATTCACATTTTAGTTATGTCACTATCATGTATCATATTACTAAGGGTCCAAAAGCGACCCTATATGCCTTCTATTTGTTACATACCCCCTATTACATCCTCAAACCCCTATATAATAGCATCAGAGGTCCAAGACAGACCGCCACCTCCTACATGAGGGATACTTTTTTCTAGTTTATCTTTACACTTTGCATTATGGGAAAATGATAAGTTTACATTGTGGTAAACAAGGCAACTACATATACATAAACAGATGTTTGACTGAGAGTACACAGGTTAGTTATCTGTCAAGGGTTGTGTTTGCATTCTAGGATGTTATGTTTTATTTATAATGTATAATTTGTGCATTGGGGACATTTTGTATCTTTCAGATGCTACTACTCTCAGACATATGCTTATGTCACCGATTACATTGCAACCTTAATGCTGTTTGTATACTATATAACCTCAAAAAAACCTGCAAAAAATAAATAAATTTCTAATTCACTACTTAAAGGGGTAGTCAACACCGGAATGTTTGTTGTTTAAAAAGATAGATAATCCCTTTATTACCCATTCCCCAGTTTTGCATAACCAACACAGTTATATTAATACATGTTTTACCTCTGTAATTAACTTGTAGCTAAGCTTCTGCTGACTGCCCCCATATTTCAGTTCTTTTGACAGACTTGCATTTTAGCCAATCAGTTCCCACTCCTAGGTCACTTCACGTGTATGAACTCAATGTTATCTATATGAAACACATGAACTAATGACCTCTAGTGGTCAAAATGTATTCAGATTACAGGCAGTCTTCAAGGTCTAAGAAATTAGCATATGGACCTCCTAGTTTTAGCTTTCAACTAAGAATACCAAGAGAACAAAGCAAAATTAGTGATAAAAGTAAACTGGAAAGTTGTTTAAAATGACATGCCCTATTTAAATCATGAAAGTTGTTTTTTGGACTTAACTGTCCCTTTAACTTCTGAAAGGAAGGCATTGTTGACATGATACAGCGTGTGTATAGTTTACAGAGGTCAATAGTTAAATCTAACAAAACCCATCTCTGAATTTAACTCATATTTGCCTCATATATTTCTCACCAACAGAGGGGGTCATACACCCCTTCACTATAAAAATAACGATTTGTGATTAAATTAATAAATTAGACTGTAGGGATTAGAAAGAATTATGCAATCAAATTACCCCTCAACATTTTGCGCATGCATAATTGGCCCAGGCCAAAATATAGCTCTGTCTAGATGGTTATAGCAATTATACGAGATACTTATGCAGAGATTACGAGTTTTGCGTTAGAGGCTGTGCGGTGATAACGAGCAGTTTATGATCACCGCTCACTTGCAGACAGCGCTGGTATTATGGGTTTTCTACAAACCCAGCATTAGCCGCAAAAATTTGAGCGTAGAGCAAATTTTAGCTCCACAACTCACCTCAATACCATCGCTGCTTACGTTAGTGGTGAGCTGCTAAAACGTGCTTGTGCACGATTTCCCCATAGGAATCAATGGGGGAGAGCCAGCTGAAAAAAAAACCTAACACCTACAAAAAAGCAGCGTAAAGCTCCTAACGCAGCCCCATTGATTCCTATGGGGAAATAAAAGATATGTCTACACCTAACACCCTAACATGAACCCCAAGTCTAAACACCCCTAATCTTACACGTATTAACCCTAATCTGCCACCCCTGACATCGCCGACACCTGCATTATATTATTAACCCCTAATCTGCCGCTCCGGACACCGCCACCACCTACATTATACTTATGAACCCCTAATCTGCTGCCCCCAACATCGCCAACACCTATATTATATTTATTAACCCCTAATCTGCCACCCCCTACATCGCCGACACCTGCATTATATTATTAACCCCTAATCTGCCGCTCCGGACACCGCCGCCACCTACATTATACTTATGAACCCCTAATCTGCCGCCCCCAACATCGCCGACACCTACATTTTATTTATTAACCCCCTAATCTGCCACCCCCTATGTCGCCGCAACCTAACTACATTTATTAACCCCTAATCTGCCACCCCCAACGTCGCCGCCGCCACTATAATAAAGTTATTAACCCCTAAACCTAAGTCTAACCCTAACACCCCCTAACTTAAATATAAATTAAATAAATCTAAATAAAGTTACTACAATTAACTAAATAATTCCTATTTAAAACTAAATACTTACCTATATAATAAACCATAAGCAACTTACAATATAACTAATAGTTACATTGTAGCTAGCTTAGGGTTTATTTTTATTTTACAGGCAACTTTGTATTTATTTTAACTAGGTACAATAGTTATTACATAGTTATTAACTATTTAATAACTAACTAGCTAAAATAAATACAAAGTTACCTGTAAAGTAAAACCTAACCTAAGTTACAATTACACCTAATACTACACTATAATTAAATTAAAGGGACATGCCACCCACATTTTTTCTTTTATGATTTAGAAAGAGAATGCAATTTTAAACATCTTTCTAATTTACTTAAATTATTTAATTTGTTTAATTCTCTAGATATTCTTTGATGAAAAGCATATCTAGATATGCTCACTAGCTGCTGATTGGTTGCTGCACATAGAAGCCTTGTGTGATTGGCTCACCATGTGCATTGCTTTTTCTTCAACTAAGGATATTTAAAAAATGAAGCAAAATAAATAATGGAAGTAAATTGTAATGTTATTTAAATTTCTATTCTCTATCTGAATCATGAAAGAAAGATTTTGGGTTTAGTGGCCCTTTAATTAGCTAAATTAAATACAATTAATTACAATTAAATAAAATTATCTAAAGTATGAAACCCCCCCCCACTAAATTACAGAAAATAATAAAGAAATTACTAGATATTTAAACTAATTACACCTACTCTAATCCCCCTAACAAAATAAAAAAGCCCCCCAAAATAAAAAAAAGCCCTACCCTACACTAAATTACAAATAGCCCTTAAAAGGGCCTTTTTTTGCGGGCCATTGCCCCAAAGTAATCAGCTCTTTTACCTGTAAAAAAAAAAGTACAAATACCACTCCCAACATTAAAACCACCACCCACACAACCAACCCTACTCTAAAACCCACCCAATCCCCCCTTAAAAAAACCTAACACTAACCCCTTGAAGATCACCCTACCGTGAGAAGTCTTCACCCAACTGATAGAATTCTATCAGCCAATCGGAATTAAGGTAGAAAAAAATCCTATTGGCTGATTGGAACAGCCAATAGAATGCCAGCTCAATCCTATTGGCTGATTGGATCAGCCAATAGAATGCCAGTTCTATCAGCCAATCGGAATTAAGGTAGAAAAAAATCCTATTGGCGGATACAATCAGCCAATAGGATTGAACTGGCATTCTATTGGCTGACTGGGACATTGAAGAGACGCCATCTTGGATGACGTCATTTAAAGGAACCTTCATTCAGTCATCGGCCGTCGGAAGAAGAGGATGCTCCGTGTCGGATGTCTTGAAGGTGGACCCGCTCCATGCCGGATGGATGAAGATAGAAGATGCCGTCTGGATGAAGACTTCTGCCCATCTGGAGGGCCACTTCTGCCCGATTGGATGAAGACTTCTGCCCGTCTGGAGGACCACTTCTGCCCGGTTGGGTGAAGACTTCTCACTGTAGGGTGATCTTCAAGGGATTAGTGTTAGGTTTTTTTTAAGGGGGGATTGGGTGGGTTTTAGGGTAGGGTTGGTTGTGTGGGTGGTGGGTTTTAATGTTGGAGGGGATTTGTACTTTTTTTTCAGGTAAAAGAGCTGATTACTTTGGGGCAATGCCCCGCAAAAGGCCCTTTTAAGGGCTATTTGTAATTTAGTGTAGGGTAGGGCTTTTTTTATTTTGGGGGGCTTTTTTGTTAGGGGGATTGGAGTAGGTGTAATTAGTTTAAAAATCTTATAATGTCTTTATTATTTTCTGTAATTTAGTGTTTTTTTTCTTCGTACTTTAGATAATTTTATTTAATTGTAATTAATTGTATTTAATTTAGGTAATTAATCTAATTATAGTGTAGTGTTAGGTGTAATTGTAACTTAGGTAAGGTTTTATTTTACAGGTAAATTTGTCTTTATTTTAACTAGGTAGTTATTAAATAGTTAATAACTATTTAATAACTATTGTACCTAGTTAAAAAATAAATACAAAGTTGCCTGTAAAATAAAAATAAACCCTTACCTAGCTACAATGTAACTATTAGTTATATTGTAGCTAGTTTAGGGTTTATTTTATAGGTAAGTATTTAGTTTTAAATAGGAATTATTTAGTTAATTGTAATAATTTTATTTAGATTTATTTAAATTATATTTAAGTTAGTGGGTGTTAGGGTTAGGGTTAGACTTAGGTTTAGGGGTTAATAACTTTATTATAGTGGCGGCGACGTTGGGGGCGGCAGATTATGGGTTAATAAATCTAGGTAGGTGGCGGCGATGTTAGGGACGGCAGATTAGGGGTTAATAATATTTAACTAGTGTTTGCGATGCAGGAGTACGGCGGTTTAGGGGTTAATATGTTAATTATAGTGCCAGCGATGTCCGGTTCGGCAGATTAGGGGTTAAATTTTTTATTTTAGTGTTTGCGATGTGGGGGGCCTCGGTTTAGGGGTTAATAGGTAGTTTATTGGGTGTTAGTGTACTTTTTAGCACTTTAATTAAGAGTTTTATGCTACGGCTTTGTAGTGTAAAACTCAACTACTGACTTTAAAATGCGGTACCAGGCTTGACAGGAGAGGGTGTACCGCTCACTTTTTGGCAGACTCATAATACCGGCGCTATGCAAGTCCCATTGAAAATATAGGATACTCAATTGACGTAAGTGGATTTGCAGTATTTCTGAGTCTGGCCAAAAAAGTGAGCAGTACACCTGTACCTGCAAGACTTGTAATACCAGCGGGCATTAAAAAGCAGCGTTAAGACCTCTTAATGCTGCTTTTTAAGGCTAACGCACAACTCATAATCTAGGCCTTAGTCTTATAACATATAAGACTAAGTATCTTGTATAACTACTATATAAGAAATGCCAATAATTGGAAAGCAAAACACATGAAGGGAGCCAAGCTAGAACCATTGAAAAGCATTATAGACGCTTTGAGAATGTCCACATCAGTTAATGCCCAGTCTTTACTAAAAATAAACATACTTTTTTTTTTGTGTGTTCTACAGAAGGATCTCTTCAGTTTATTCCATTCAACTGGTTACTCAGCTTCTCCAATAGAGTAGGAATTTATAGCAACAAAAACAGACTCGGATAATGCTGCCTTTTAGTTACGTTTGTTATTTTTTGACCATTGTGTATTTTTTATTTTACTATGTTAAATCTGGTGTAGAAGATAGTATAAGAGAGGGGTTGAAATGTCCCTGGTGTCAAGGAGCATGAGCTCCTAAGCTTTTACTTAAAGGGACAGTAAACATTAAAAATGTTATTTACCATTCACTCAGTTTTGCATAACCAATACACTTTTTACCTCTGTGATTACCTTGTATATAAGTCTCTGCAGACTGCCCCTTATTTTAGTTCTTTTGACAGACATGCATTTTAGCCAATCAGTGTTGACTCATAAGTAACTCCATGGGCATGAGCACAATGTTATCTATCTGGCACACATAAACTAATGGCCCCTGGCTATAAAAAATGTCAAATGCATTCAAAGAGGCAGCCTTTAAAGGCTTAGAAATTAGCATGAGAGCCTACCTAGGTTTGGGTTTCAACTAAGAATACCAAGAAAACAAAGCAAATTTTCAGAAAAAAAGTAATTTGGAATGTTGTTTAAAGGGACAGTCTAGTCCAAAATAAACTTTCATGATTCAGATAGGGCATGTAATTTTAAACAATTTTCCAATTTACTTTTATCACCAATTTTGCTTTGTTCTCTTGATATTCTTAGTTGAAAGCTTAACCTAGGAGGTTCATATGCTCATTTCTTAGACCTTGAAGGCCACCTCTTTTCAGAATGCACTTTAACAGTTTTTCACCACTAGAGCGTGTTAGTTCATATTCATATAGATAACACTGTGCTCATGCACGTGAAGTTATCTGGGAGCAGGCACTGATTGGCTAAACTGCAAGTCTGTCAAAAGAACTGAAATAAAGGGGCAGTTTGCAGAGGCTTAGATACAAGATAATCACAGAGGTTAAAAGTATATTATTATAACTGTGTTGGTTATGCAAAACTGGGGAATGGGTAATAAAGGGATTATCTATCTTTTAAAACAATAAAAATTCTGGTGTAGACTGTCCCTTTAAAATTACATGCCCTGGCGTGGCCTGACCGAGCTAGGAAATGGCTGCATAGCTGCAGAGCTCCGCTGAGCACATCAGCCAAAAACGAGCAATTAGGTCCTAAATTGTGGCCAAAGGAGCGATACATCATGTAGGGACCCTCACTGAACCCTAACATAGCTACAGGCGACTGGGGGACCGAAAGCAACAAGTGCTTAGAACACCTTCAAAGCGGCGGACCGCACTAACTCAGCAAGGGGTTTCTCATGGGACCCGGACCCGCTAAGCTCACAAGACAGAGGCGGTCTCGATAGTGCACCTCGCACAGCCTCCACCATATACCCGTGAACAGGGTAGATGCCGAGATTCCGCGGCTCTCAGAAACTACGCCACAAGATGACAGGGGGCAAGATGGCGGCGGAAGCATGAGGAGCCGGAGCCCCATGCGTGCTGTGAATTCCACAACAGACTAAGCAGAGTCCAGATCTGGTGACCGGAGGTGGGGAGAAAAGCTGCATCAAGTACGGTAGGCGGCAGATTATGCCGGAGATAATGAGATTTTGAAGGGGACATATAAACACTAAGTGACCAAGGGATAGTTTGCGGCCTAAACCAAATTGACCCCAAACAGCAAACACACGCTTCCTACATAACACATACCCTCAGATATGGGAGAAATCAATATCTAAGTACAGAAAACGAACACAGGGAGCAAACAAAAAAAAAAAAGGGGCAGCAAAGAGGATCCTCTGAGTCAGATTCAGCTAAGAGTACTAAATAGATGCTGGGGATACAGGAAAATTGAATTAAACCCCTAATCCTACCCACGAAGGCTGATACAACACACATAGTGGAGGGAGCTGACAAGCAAATACTTCTCACTGAGATAGAAAACAAGCTGATCCTAATCCTCAGTAAGAAAGTTTGAGACACAAAAGAGAGAAAAGAAAAGAAGAAACAATACATACTCCTCTCATAATGTCCTCCAGGAGACTAGTGAAGGGAGACAAAATTTCCAAATCAACCCCTGTCAGCACTTTTTTCAAAGCGGCATTAACTTCCAACTTATCTACAGAACTGGAGCCAGATATCAGGGAGCAAGAGAGGTCAGAAATGGACCCTACAGACACTATGACAGATCCAACCCCAGTCACTAAAGCAGACCTAAGAAATTTAGTTTCCAAGCAAGACATTGCCACAAACTTTGAGAAATTATGGAACAAGATGGACAGCATGCACACCGCAATGACCAATAGTCTCTCTGAGATTAAATCTGAAATTGCTGAGCTTGGGGGACGGATAGATTCCCTAGAGGAACACACCGACAACCTGACTGAAGACATCACCAACATAACTCAGTCGGTAGCTACCCACCATCAAGAAATTATTGATATTCAGGAAAAAATCGACGACTTGGAAAATAGGAGTAGGAGAAACAATATAAGACTTAAGGGTGTACCTGAGACTATCCTTAATAAAGATCTCCTCTCCTATGTAGCGCAACTTTTCCACCAAGTGACGGCGGGGACGATTGATTTCGACATGGGGATTGAAAGGGCACATAGGGCTCTCAAACCCAAACCCAAGGAGGGACTACCCCCAAGAGACATAATTATAAAGATGGCGCTCTTCCAAGACAAAGATAAGATCTTACAAGCCGCACGAAAGAACCCCACGTTCAAATTCCAGGGGAATATTATACAATTTTATCAAGACCTCAGCATACGCACCCTTCAACGTAGGGGCTCCCTTAGACCGTTAACACAGCTATTAAGAAAAAAACAAATCCCATACAAATGGGGATTCCCCTTTGCACTATTTATCAACAAGGAGGGCAAAACAATCACCCTCAAAGAACCCACGGATATCCCTGAAGTTTGCCAAATACTGGGACTAGACACACCGACGACACTACCTGCCCCCCCTCCTCCCAAGTCACCGAAACCAATGGCCCAATGTTCCACACCACAGTGGACCAAATCGAATAGGAAAAAACAGAAGACTCAGAAGTCACCAGATTGAACCGGAAGATCACGTACAGATTGGAAGACTGGACTATGAGTCGCTAAACTAAAGCTATGTCCCTTCATCACTGCATAGCTGGACTATTTAAAGTATACATATATAGACTGATCCTATTGCCTGAGGACCAGAATCTGAAAAACGATTGGCATGGTGTTGCCGCGGCAACATCTCTGTAGCTGTTTGCACCATTTATTTGTTTGTTAGTTTATTGTTTTTTCTTGCTCTTCTCTTTGCTGAACTCCTTTTCTCTCTTTTGTCTTTTTTTCATCACTATTTTCTTTTCTTGAAGAGGAGAAGGCAATGACTGTTTTGTGGTTTTATTGTTACTTATTGTTTTTTATATTTAAGGATGCCGAGAATAGTAGACTCTCATTAATGCAGACACATAGGCCTTCAGACAAGAAAACATTGCTAGAGCATGCCAGACCCACGGTGAGTCACACACCCACGAGAAAAACTCTGAACCAAGGTAAGCTAGACCCCCACACCCACACTACACATGACAGGTGAACTGACCATTATCTCTCACAACGTGAGGGGCTTAAACACAGATACCAAAAGAAGAGTAGCCTTCAAACAATATTCTACACTTAAAGCAAAGATAGTGTTCATGCAGGAGACCCACTTTGTCACACCACAGTTGCCTTATTACTGGACTAAAGCTTTCCCAACACACTTCCATGCGACTATAGACACAAAAAAAAGGGGGGTCTCAATACTAATTCACTCCTCAATTAATTTTGTCCATGAGTCCACGATAGCCGATGTAGAAGGGAGATACCTAATTCTAAAAGGCCAAATAGATAACATAGACACTGTTTTGTGTAATGTATATGCCCCCAATGAACAACAACACCTATTTTTTGAAAATCTATCGTTACTTCTGACGCAATGGTCACAGACCAGAGTAATCCTAGCAGGTGACTTTAATATCTCCATGATACCACAGTGCTCTCAGAAAGCTACCTTAACGACAAATAAACAACAGAGACGCAATAGTATAATTAAAAGCATATCTTCATCGCTTAGCACACACTCCCTGATCGACACATGGTCCACGTTAAATGGGACCTCAAACGACCCCACCTTCTACTCAGCAGCGCATAATATATACTCAAGGCTTGATTATATATACACGAGCCAAATACTACAACCCAATCTGATAACCACCTCTATCATTCCATGTGTGTGGTCAGACCACTCTCTGGTGGTGCTCAAGATGACGGGAACATCCGACCCAAACAGACTGAAATCGTGGACTTATGACTCCACACTGCATAAAAACCCACAAATATATGCTTCGACTTTACAAAATCTCACAAACTACTGGGATATCAACACTGACACCACGGACAACCCACTTTATGTATGGGCGGCCCACAAATCAGTAATTAGAGGCCTACTTATTCAGGGGAAAACGTTACATAACAAACAAACACAGAGAGAAATGCGACAGACACACGATGAAATAGCACAATTGGAGAGACAGCATAGGATAACAGGTAGCCCATCCACGTTGAAAACATTACAGAATAAGAGAGATTCGTTGGCCAAAACCTTAAAATTCGCAAGCCAGCAGAGCTATAATGAGATTGAAATCACAATACTTTATTTATGCAAATAAGCCGGATAAATTTCTGGCACATAAGATTAGAGAAAAATTTAAAGCAGCCAATATCCCGCTTATAGGGAAAAAGGATGGCACTATTACCTCTCACCCCCAGGAAATAGCAGATGCGTTTGGGGAATTCTACACAGACTTATATGACGGCAAAAAAGTGACACACAGTTCAGAGGTGAGGAGACTGAGGGGGTAATTTTTGGATACATCCCCATTAGAGAAACTGACAGAAGAAGACCAAAAAACACTGAATGACCCTATAACAAAACTAGAAATAATTCTTGCAATCAAAGGACTAAAACCAGGAAAAGCAGCTGGGCCCGACGGTTTCCCTGGGGAATATTATAAATTATTTAAGAACACATTGGTCCCGCACTTAACTAAATTTTGCAACTATATAATGGAGGGGCACCCGATACCCCCCGAATTACTACAGGCAAAAATTATAGTAATACCCAAACCAGGCAAAGACCCCAAAAAATGCGCCAGCTACCGCCCCATTTCATTGATCAACCAAGATCTGAAGATCTTCACTAAAATTTTGGCCAACAGATTAGCACAGATTCTACCCAGGCTGATCCATCGAGACCAGGTGGGTTTCATAAAAGATAGGGAAGCCCCCGACAATATTAGACGCTTAATTAACACCATACAACATCTGAGTGATACAAGGACGCCTTCTCTGCTTCTCTCATTGGATGCGGAGAAGGCGTTCGATAGAGTGGACTGGGATTTCATGATGGCGACCTTATCACACATGAATTTTACGGGCCCCTTTGTGGATGCCATAAAAGCCATTTACACCAGCCCCTCGGCTCGAGTGTCCACTAATGGATATAAATCCAACCTAATTCCAATACTAAACGGAACAAGGCAAGGCTGTCCGCTGTCGCCCCTATTGTTTGCGATCTGCATAGAACCACTAGCAGCCCAGATAAGAGCCCACCCAGACATCACAGGAGTCAAGATAGGTAAACTCGAATACAAGCTGAATCTCTTTGCAGATGATGTTCTACTCACGTTGACAAAACCTATGCAGTCTCTCCCCAACTTGTATAAGGTGCTTAACACATTCTCAGTAATTTCGGGATATAGAATAAACCTAGACAAGTGTGAGTTGCTACCGATAGAGCTCCCCCCACACACAAAGAAATTATTAGAGATCAATTTTGACCTCAAAGAGACGAAACACCCTTTAAAATACCTAGGTATTCACTTGACATCTCAAATCCAACAGCTATATAAAATTAACTATCTCCCGTTATATAAATCAATAAGACAAGACCTTCAAAACTGGAGACGACACCACTTTTCCTGGGTGGGGAGGATGTCAGCGGTGAAAATGACCATTTTGCCACGACTACTGTATTTATTCAGAGCTCTCCCCATACGAGTTATATACTCAGATATAGACAAAATCCAATCGGACATATTGACATTTATTCGGGGGAAAAAATCGGCCAGAATAGCAGGGAAAATCATGACCAAACATAAAAATTTGGGAGGACTGGGGGTACCAAATTTGATAGATTACTACAAGGCAGCGAAGCTAGCTCAGGATGCATTAATACTTAGATCCAAACAAGAAGCGATGTGGGTTCAATTGGAGTCAGACATGGGAAAGTGGGACAAACCAGACGACGTTCTCTGGGAACAACACAGCATCACGCGAAAGACAATTCCCTGGTACTCTAAGGCAAGCGAAAATACTCACCACTTGTGGTCAGAACTATCTCATAAGCAAGGTTTATGCCCAGTAAGGTCACTAACACAACCCATTAGATACCTACTTCAGGGGGATTCACGAAAGGAAATTAATAAATGGGAAAATAAAGGGCTATACCGAGTAGCAGACTTATTGGTACAGAGCAAAATAATGACATATAACCAACTTAGGGAAAGGGTGGCCCCTTTAGAACTACACTGGTACCTATACCTCCAAATCTCATCCTCACTACAAACTTTTCTCAAACTGGCAAAACCGAACAACAGAACAGCACTGGAAGGACTAAGTGACTCACAAACTAGACCAAAACAAGCAATCTCCAGACTATATCTTGACATACAAAAACTGACACATAAAACCAAAACCTCTTTAATACACAACTGGGAAGCCGACTTGGAGGTGACTTTGGACTTAGACACCTGGGATGAAACACTTGCTATGGCCACCAGGGGACTACTTAGTGCAGATCTAAGGGAAAATACCATGAAGACGATTTTTAGATGGTACTTAACGCCCCTTAGAACTTCACACATATCAAAGACTAGCTCCAGACTGTGTTACAGGGGGTGTGGTGCAGTGGGGACATACCGACACATGATGTGGGACTGCCCAGGAGTTAGAGACATATGGCACTCACTTTCACGTATGATTAGTTACCTTCTGGACGAACAGGTACACCTTGAAGCAGCACAGGCACTACTACACCAAAAAGTCCAAAGATTTAACAAACCAATAAACACCTTCATCAAGATACTTTGCACGGTAGTGCGAACAAACATAGCGAAATATTGGAAAATAGGCACACCAACATGGCAGGAAGTTAAAAATAAAATCCAGCACATCTATAGTATGTATGAATCTGCATCTTGGTCCTTAGGCACTAAAGAAACAAATGATGAGGTTTGGTTCTACTGGAATCTTAGAAATGGCACTAACTACTCCAATTAACAATATTGGTTAGCAAAGGCAAATACAGAGTCCAATTATAAGATGAATAGAAACTGAAAGAATGTGTAATAATCTAACTATTTCTCGGCACCCGATTATCTTCTTGGTTTTTTTTTTTTTTAAGGTATAATAATGTTATTAAAAAAAAAAAAATTCTTATGTATGAGTTATATAAATGTTTTGTCTGTGATGTACTAGTGGAGGAGATATCCTTATGCCCAATGTATTGAGATTGTTTCCAATGCAACAGAAGGACAGTAAAGAGAAAGACTCTCAGATTGGTGATGGGCTCAAGATAATGCAACACCATTGACTATATAAGAGCTCTCGCAGATTGATATACACTGCCTTTTAAAACTCATAATGCTCAATCTTTTGTATTTTTTTTTTCTTTTTTATTCACTCTACTGTACATCCGGATTTTCTTGTTATTGCTTCTAATAAAAACAATTTAAACATAAAATTACATGCCCTATCTGAATTATGAAAGTTTATTTTGGAGTTTACTGTCCCTTTAAGGCTCCTTTTTAGAATGTTCTGCATATAGTTACATATAATTTTCCTTCTTGGTTCTTTTGAAAATGTGTGTCAGATTCCTTCAGCTTCTTTCTGACTCCTAAATTAAATATAAATTTGGCATACAAAGCGTAAGGATATTTACCAAACTCGCACCTAGATCTAGAGTTCTGCGTTAGCCTTAAAAAGCAGCGTTAAGAGGTCCTAACGCTGCTTTTTAACCCCTTAAGGACAAGGCCATTTTTCAATTTCTTTCCCTTAAGGACCAGGGCTATTTTTAAATTTCTGCAGTGTTTGTGTTTAGCTGTAATTTTCCTCTTACTCATTTACTGTACCCACACATATTATATACTGTTTTTCTCACCACTAAATGGACTTTCTAAAGATACCATTATTTTCATCATATCTTATAATTCACTATTAAAAAATTGTAAAATATGAGGAAAAAATGGAAAAAAATACACTTTTTCTAACTTTGACCCCCAAAATCTGTTACACATCTACAACCACCAAAAACAACCATGCTAAATAGTTTCTAAATTTTGTCCTGAGTTTAGAAATACCCAATGTTAACATGTTCTTTGCTTTTTTGCAAGTTATAGGGCAATAAATACAAGTAGCACTTTGCTATTTCAAAACCACTTTTTTTCAAAATGAGCGCTAGTTACATTGGAACCCTGATATCTGTCAGGAATACCTAAATATCCCTTGACATGTATATATTTTTTTTAGAAGACATCCCAAAGTATTTATCTACGCCCAAATTTGGTATATTTCATGCCACCATTTCACCGCCAAATGCGATCAAATAAAATAAAATGTTCACTTTTTCACAAATTTTTTCACAAACTAACAGCTAGATTTAGAGTTTTGTCGGTAACGACCCGCGTAGCTAACGCATGCTTTTTCCCCCCGCACCTTTTAAATACCGCTGGTATTTAGAGTTCACAGAATGGCTGCGTTTTCAGTGCGTTAGGCTCCAAAAAAGGAGCGTAGAGCATAATTTAGCGCCACTGCAACTCTAAATACCAGCAGTGCTTACGGACGCGGCCAGCTTCAAAAACGTGCTCGTGCACGATATCCCCATAGGAAACAATGAGGCTGTTTGAGCTGAAAAAAAAACCTAACACCTGCAAAAAAGCAGCGTTCAGCTCCTAACACAGCCCCATTGTTTCCTATGGGGAAACACTTCCTAAGTCTGCACCTTACACCCTAACATGTACCCTGAGTCTAAACACCCCTAACCTTACACTTATTAACCCCTAATCTGCCGCCCCCGCTATCCCTGACCCCTGCATATTATTATTAACCCCTAATCCGCCGCCAACTACGTTATCCCTATGTACCCCTAATCTGCTGCCCCTAACACCGCCGACCCCTATATTATATTTATTAACCCCTAATATGCCGCCTCCAATGTCGCCTCCACCTACCTACAATTATTAACCCCTAATCTGCTGACCGGACCACACCGCTACTATAATAAATGTATTAAACCCTAAAGCTAAATCTAACCCTAACCCTAACACCCCCCTAAGTTAAATATAATTTAAATCTAACGAAATAAATGAACTCTTATTAAATAAATTATTCCTATTTAAAGCTAAATACTTACCTGTAAAATAAATCCTAATATAGCTATAATATAAATTATAATTATATTGTAGCTATTTTAGGATTAATATTTATTTTACAGGCAACTTTGTATTTATTTTAACCAGGTACAATAGCTATTAAATAGTTAAGAACTATTTAATAGTTACCTAGTTAAAATAATGACAAAATTACCTGTAAAATAAATCCTAACCTAAGTTACAATTAAACCTAACACTACACTATCAATAAATTAATTAAATAAACTACCTACAATTATCTAAAATTAAACCTAACACTTCACTATCAATAAATTAATTAAACTACCTACAATTACCTACAATTAAACCTAACACTACACTATCAATAAATTAATTAAATACAATACCTACAAATAAATACAATGAAATAAACTAACTAAAGTACAAAAAATAATAAATAACTAAGTTACAAAAAAATAAAAAAATATTTACAAACATTAGAAAAATATTACAACAATTTTAAACTAATTACACCTACTCTAAGCCCCCTAATAAAATAAGAAAGCCCCCCGAAATAAAAAAATGCCCTACCCTATTCTAAATTAAAAAAGTTTAAAGCTCTTTTACCTTACCAGCCCTTAAAAGGGCCTTTTGTGGGGGCATGCCCCAAAGAATTCAGCTCTTTTGCCTGTAAAAGAAAAATACAACCCCCCCAACATTAAAACCCACCACCCACATACCCCTAATCTAACCCAAACCCCCCTTAAAATAACCTAACACTAATCCCCTGAAGATCATTGGCATCCTGATCGGAACAGCCAATAGAATGCAAGCTCAATCTGATTGGCTGATTGGATCAGCCAATCGGATTGAACTTGAATCTGATTGGCTGATTCCATCAGCCAATCAGAATTTTCCTACCTTAATTCCGATTGGCTGATAGAATCCTATCAGCCAATCGGAATTCGAGGGACGCCATCTTGGATGACTTCCCTTAAAGGAACCTTCATTCTTCAGTTGGACGTTGAACGAAGAGGATGGATCCGCGCCGGAGGTCTTCAAGATCAGCCGCTCGTCATCGGATGGAACAACATAGAAGATGCGGCTTGGATGAATATGTTTGCCGGTCCGGATGTCCTCTTCTGCCCGGATAGGATGAAGATTTCTTCCCGAAGATGGACTTCTTCATTTGCCGCTTGGAACAAGACTTCAGCCGGAGGATGGACGTCACTCTTCAGCCCCCGCTTGGGCTTGGATGAAGACATCGGAGGCTCTTCTGGACCGATCGATGAACCCGGTGTGGTGAATACAAGGTACGGAGATCTTCAGGGGCTTAGTGTTAGGTTTATTAAAGGGGGGTTTGGGTTAGATTAGGGGTATGTGGATGGTGGGTTGTAATGTTGGGGGGGGTATTGTATGTGTTTTTTTTAAAGGCAAAAGAGCTGAATTATTTGGGGCATGCCCCGCAAATGGCCCTTTTCAGGGCTGGTAAGGTAAAAGAGCTTTTTTTTTAATTTAGAATAGGGTAGGGCATTTTTTTATTTTGGGGGGCTTTGTTATTTTATTAGGGGGCTTAGAGTAGGTGTAATTAGTTTAAAATTGTTGTAATATTTTTCTAATGTTTGTAAATATTTTTTTATTTTTTGTAACTTAGTTATTTTTTATTTTTTGTACTTTAGTTAGTTTATTTCATTGTATTTATTTGTAGGTATTGTATTTAATTAATTTATTGATAGTGTAGTGTTAGGTTTAATTGTAACTTAGGTTAGGATTTATTTTACAGGTAATTTTGTAATTATTTTAACTAGGTAACTATTAAATAGTTATTAACTATTTAATAGCTATTGTACCTGGTTAAAATAATTACAAAGTTGCCTGTAAAATAAATATTAATCCTAAAATAGCTACAATATAATTATAATTTATATTGTAGCTATATTAGGGTTTATTTTACAGGTAAGTATTTAGCTTTAAATAGGAATAATTTATTTAATAAGAGTTAATTTATTTCGTTAGATTTAAATTATATTTAAGTTAGGGGGGTGTTAGGGTTAGACTTAGCTTTAGGGGTTAATACATTTATTATTGTAACGGTGTGGTCCGGTCGGTAGATTAGGGGTTAATAATTGTAGGTAGGTGGAGGCGACGTTGGGGGCGGCAGATTAGGGGTTAATAAATATAATATAGGGGTCGGCTGTGTTAGGGGCAGCAGATTAGGGGTACATAGGTATAATGTAGGTTGCGGCGGTGTACGGAGCGGCAGATTAGGGGTTAAAAAAAATATGCAGGTGTCAGCTATAGCGGGGGCGGCAGATTAGGGGTTAATAAATATTATGTAGGTGTCGGCGTTATTAGGGGCAGCAGATTAGGGGTACATAGAGATAGCGTAGGTGGCGGCGGTGTGCGGTCGGCAGATTAGGGGTTACATTTTTTAATAGAGTGGCGGCGATGTGGGGGGGCCTCGGTTTAGGGGTACATAGGTAGTTTATGGGTGTTAGTGTACTTTAGAGCACAGTAGTTAAGAGCTTTATAAACCGGCGTTAGCCCAGAAAGCTCTTAACTACTGACTTTTTTCTGCGGCTGGAGTTTTGTCGTTAGATTTCTAACGCTCACTTCAGCCACGACTCTAAATACCGGCGTTAGAAAGATCCCATTGAAATGATAGGATACGCAATTGACGTAAGGGGATCTGCGGTATGGAAAAGTCGCGGCTGCAAAGTGAGCGTTAGACCCTTTCCTGACTGACTCTAAATACCAGCGGTAGCCCAAAACCAGCGTTAGAAGCCTCTAACGCTGGTTTTGACGGCTAACGTCAAACTCTAAATCTAGCCGTTTAGATTTCTCACAGAAATTATTTACAAACAACTTGTGCAATTATGGAATAAATGGTTGAAAATGCTTCTCTGGAATCCCCTTTGTTCAGAAATAGCAGACTTATATGGCTTTGATGTTGCTTTTTGGTAATTAGAAGGCTGCTAAATGCCACTGCGCACCATACGTGTTTTATGCCCAGCAGTGAAGGGGTTAATTAGGGAGCATGTAGGGAGCTTGTAGAGTTAATTTTAGCTTTAGTGTAGTGTAGTAGACAACCTAAAGTATTGATCTAGGCCCATTTTGGTATATTTCATGCCACCATTTGACTGCCAAATGCGATCAAATTTAAAAAAAACTGTCTGCCAGTACCCAGTTTACATATATTTTTTATTTTTTCCCCCCACTTTTCTGTAGTGTAGCTCCCCCCCAAGACTAAACCCCCACCCCCTCCCAGATCACTTCAATTAACTTTTTTTTAACATTTTTATTCCCCCTCTCTCCCTCTAAATGTAAAACACACTGTTCCATAGTGTAATGGTTCCCACCCGCTCTCTCCCCATGCACGCGCCCGCCCGCCTCCCCCGTGCACGCGTACGTGTCCGTGCGCGCCCCCCAGCAACCCCGCCCACGATTCTGCCCACCTCTGCACATCAGTAAGCCATCGATGGCCGCCCACCCGCCTCCCACGTCTGCTCCCACCCACCAACGATTGTGGCCATCGATGTCCGGTGCAGAGAGGGCCACAGAGTGGCTCTCTCTGCATCAGATGGGGAAAAATGCTATTGCAGTGATGCCTCGATATCGAGGCATCACTGCAATAACCTGAAAGCGGCTGGAAGCGATCAGGATCGCTTCCAGCCGCTTTCAACCCCAACGTCGTACAGGGTACGTCGCTGGTCTTTAAAGACCAGTTTGTGTAAGACGTACCCTGTACGACTTGCGTCATTAATGGGTTAACGTCTGCTGGTATTTAGAATCAGGCAGGAAAGGGTCTACCGCAGTGACGTGCTGTTATAGGAGACAGGTGAGGCAGCACCTATCTGTGTAATTACACCTGATTTAATTAATTTTAATTAAAAGAAAAAAAAAATGTAATTTTTTATATAAAAAAAATTGGGGTATTTATTGGTGACCCCCCCCCCCCCCGCTTCCCGCTCAGCTCCTATTTTTATTAATAGTTCTTGTCGCTGCATAATTTATCTCAAAATCAAATACATACACATTGCGCAAGTAGGTAGAGGCTGGGAGCCCTTCCGTTGCGCAATATGTTTGTATTTGTTTGTATGGGCCGGCAGAGAGGGAGACTGCCACCCAGTGGCTGCTGGCAAAGTCCTCTTCGTGGCCCATACCGCTCCCATAGAGGCTCGTCTATACCAGCCTCTGGAGCCCTGCCTGCCCCATCAGCCAATCAGCAGTCCCAGTCTCACTGACAGTGAGTGACTTAGTCAGTGGGGGTGGGACTGGTGCGGCAGACGGGAGATCATCCAGGCGCGGAGTGAGAGCCGAGGTCTTTTTGTGTGTCTCCCTCCACAGTGCAGCCCTGAGCCAGCCACGCACGACCATGTCACACTCAGTGGACTGTCAGTGAGTGTCAGTGATCCCATAGATGGACGGTCACGGTGTCGGGTTTTGTGACAAAGACAGGAGCCAGGTCAGTGAGAGCTGCAGCTGCCGTGTTGTTCCCCCTGGCATGACACACGCTGTGTGACCGTTGTGATGGTTAAGAAATAGCAACTCATTGCCTTTACCATATTCACTAGCAAAGGGGCTGAATTTGTGATATCCCATTGAGCTGTAAAATGTTTCCCATTGAAAATAACAGGTCTGCCTGAATCTACCGTATATATATTATAACCAGACCAGTGAAGTTTAAAATGGTGCTGCCCTGTTTGATCAAATGCTCCTTTACTGCTGCATATACAAAACTGTAATGTTAGTGATTTTCTTTAATATTATGATACAGCTTTATCAGGACTCATATATCAAGATAGCTAATTTAATCATTCAGAAATTGCTTTTTGTAAACACCTTAATTTATGCAGAATCAACATGATATTATAAACTATGCCAAGTCAAGTGTAGGCTTTTTAGCAATACTACAGCGTATGGCGTGTAGTGAACAGTATTGCCTATAGTGAAAAACTATAAAGACAGTGAATTATTGTCTGAAATTTTAGTCAGACTTTTAGTCCTCAAAGCCCAGTGAGCAATATAACCATTCAAGGTCACTGTCTTCTTTAAATACTGGATGAGACATTAAACGGACTAATTTGCTTTTTACACTATTATATATTTCAACAATATCTGTCTTGCAAAAGTATTTATTACAAAACTATTACTTTGCATTTGCTAACTTTGCCATGATAATTTGGTAATTTCATTTTTTTGTTCAGCTATAGAGCTGAGCATATCCTTGTGCCGGTTTTCAAAAATATATACGTAATAAATCATCTATATCTGTTGACATAATGATGTTTATGCAAACAAGCAAGACCACATTGTTTTATAGCTCACTCTATAAATTTGCCTGTAAGGAATGCTGTGCAACAACTTTTTCAATACGCTTCTATTGATGCTCTAAAGGGTTAGTAAAGTCAAACTTAATCTTTCATGATTCAGACAGAGCATACAATTTTAAACAACTTTTCATTCAATTTGCTTACAGTACCAAAATTGCTTAATTCTCTTTGTATCTTTTGTTGAAATGCATACCTAGGTAGGCTTAGGAGCAGCAATGCCCTACAGTGAGCTGGCTGCTGATTGGTGGCTGCACATATATGCCTCTTTCCATTGGCTCACTTAATGTGTTCAGTTAGCAACCAGTAGTGCATTGCTGCGCCTTCATCAAAGGATACCAAGATAATGAAGCAAAATAGATAATATAAGTTAACGGGAAAGTTGTTTAAAATGGTATGGTCTATCAGAATCATGAAAGAAACATTCTGGACAACACAAATCACAATGCTGTAAAATAAAATATAAGATCTATTCTGTATGTAAAACAGTTTAAAACTAGTACAATCAATGTTGTCAGCAGACTAGTAGAAGTTTTGGAGCCAGGTCAGTGAGAGCTCAGCTGCCGTGCTATTCCCCCCCGGGGCCCGGCATGACCCAGACCCACGTTGTTGTGACGGTTAAGATCTATTCTGTAATCTGTACATTACAACTACTAGTACAATCAATGTTGTCAACAAGCTTAATGCCCTGTGTTTTATAGTACTAATTTAAATTTAATGTCTGTCTATACTTATACTATAGCCAGACATTAAATTTAAATTAGTGCTATAAAAGCAGTTTCCACTCAGGACCAGCAGTGCAGTACTTATACTATGTATTTAACCCATTTGCGAGGGTTAAACATGTAGAGGTGCAAAGAGTATGTAGTTTTTCAACTGTAATGTCCCTTTAATTTCGAAATATGGTTTATATATATATATATATATATATATATATATATATATGTGTGTGTGTTTCTTAAACCAGTGCCTCACCAGCATCTGAGGTCACCGCACGTCACTGGTCTATCGCTCACTTTTTTTCTGCGACTCGAGGCTACCGCAAATCCCCTTACGTCAATTGCGTATTCTATCTTTTCTATGGGATTTGCCTAATGCCGGTATTACAAGTCTTGGAAGAAGTGAGCGGTACAGCCTCTACCGCCAAGACTCCAACCGCAAAAAAAAGTCAATAGTTAAAAGTTTTATAGGCTAACGCCGGAACATAAAGCTCTAAACTACAGTGCTATAAAGTACACTAACACCCATAAATTACATTGTAGCTATTTTAGGATTTATATTTATTTTACAGGCAACTTTGTATTTATTTTAACTAGGTACAATAGCTATTAAATAGTTAATAACTATTTAATAGCTACCTAGTTAAAATAATTACAAAATTACCTGTAAAATAAATCCTAACCTAAATTACAAATACACCTAACACTACACTATCAATAAATTAATTAAATAAATTACCTACAATTATCTAAACTAAAATACAATTCAATAAACTAAACTATAAAACAAAAAACAAATACTAAATTACAAAAAATAAAAAAAATTACAAGAATTTTAATCTAATTACACCTAATCTAAGCCCCCTAATAAAATAAAAAAGCCCCCCAAAATAATAAAATGCCCTACCCTATACTAAATTACAAAGTAATCAGCTCTTTTACCAGCCCTTAAAAGGTCTTTTTGCAGGGCATTGCTCCAAACTAATCAGCTCTTTTACCTGTAAAATAAAATACAATCCCCCCAACATTACAACCCACCACCCACACACCCCTACTCTAAAACCCACCCGATCCCCCCTTAAAAAAACCTAACACTACCCCCCTGAAGATCACCCTACCTTGAGCCGTCTTCAGCCAGCCGGCCACTGATGGGACAAAAGAGGACATCCGGACCGGCAGAAGTCTTCATCCTATCCGGGCAGAAGAGGACATCCGGACCGGCAGACATCTTCATCCAGGCGGAATCTTCTATCTTCATCCTTCCGGAGCGGAGCCATCTTCTATCCAGCCGACGCAGAGCCATCCTCTTCTTCCGATGTCCTAAGGCTGAATGAAGGTTCCTTTAAATGACGTCATCTAAGATGGCGTCCCTCAAATTCCAATTGGCTGATAGGATTCTATCAGCCAATCGGAATTAAGGTAGGAAAAATCCGATTGGTTGATTTAATCAGCCATCTTCTATCCAGCCGACGCAGAGCCATCCTCTGCTTCCGATGAAGTTCAATCTGATTGGATGTGCCAATAGAATGCAAGGTCAATTCTACTGGCTCATCCAATCAGCCAATCGGATTGAACTTCATCGGAAGAAGAGGATGGCTCCGCATCAGCTGGATAGAAGATGGCTCCGCTCCTCTCCGGAAGGATGAAGATAGAAGATGCCGCCTGGATGAAGATGTCTGCCGGTCCGGATGTCCTCTTCTGCCCGGATAGGATGAAGACTTCTGCCGGTCTGGATGTCCTCTTTTGTCCCATCGGTGGCCGGCTGGCTGAAGACGGCTCAAGGTGGGGTGATCTTCAGGGGGGTAGTGTTAGGTTTTTTTAAGGGGGGATCAGGTGGGTTTTAGAGTAGGGGTGTGTGGGTGGTGGGTTGTAATGTTGGGGTGGGGGTTATATTTTATTTTACAGGTAAAAGAGCTGATTAGTTTGGGGCAATGCCCTGCAAAAAGCCCTTTTATTTATATTGACAGACTTGCATTTTAGCCAATCAGTGCTCACTACTCAGTAAATTCATGTGCGTGAGCTCAATATTATCTATATGAAGCACATGAACTAACGCTATCTAGTGGTGAAAAACTGTCAAAATGCATTTAGATTAGAGGCAGCCTTCAAGGTCTAAAAAATTAGCATATGAACCTCCTAGGTTTAGCTTTCAACTAAAAATACCAAGAGAACAAAGCAAAATTGGTAATAAATGTAAATAGGAAAGTTGTTTAAAATGACATGCCCTATTTGAATAATGAAAGTGTTTTTTGGACAGTCCCTTTAAATAGAAATGAATATGACAGTGGAGGGCCCTCTAGTGGGCTTGTAACAAAATTAAGGGATAACTTACTTGAAGTTTGGAGATTGCTATGTGTGTTTTTGTTACTTTGTTGCAACTCGAGGGAGAGTGTGCGTTCCTTTATAGGGTCCTCTTGCAGTGGTTCCAGCCTCTTTTCCTGCTTCCAGAGTTAAAGAGGATTTTATAGTAAGACAGGAGGCTTCATATTTTGCATCAAATCTTTACTGAATTCCAAAAAGCAGCAAAGAAAACTGAACAGGAACATTTGCATAAAGTTGCAACAGTGCAGCACCAATCAGCACACAGATAATGTGTAAGAGTCCTAACACAACACAGGAACTTCCTCTTTTCTTTGCTGCTTCCAGACAGCAGGTCACATATACTTTATCTCCATTTATAGTGGTTTATTATATATATATATTTTCTATATTTAGTTTAATTTATTCAGATGTTTTCCTTTTTGATCATCTAGAAGTCTTATCACCATGTATTTTCTTTTACCGTTTATTTTCTTTTAGAAGCAAGCTTGTTTTCTTATACCTCATGTTACTTTATATAGCTGTTTTATTTATTATTTTCTATTTTATTGCGTTTTTTTTATTATTTCTATTTTCTTTCATGTAATTAGCAAGAGTCCATGAGCTAGTGACGTATGGGATATACATTCCTACCAGGAGGGGCAAAGTTTCCCAAACCTCAAAATGCCTATAAATACACCCCTCACCACACCCACAAATCAGTTTTACAAACTTTGCCTCCCATGGAGGTGGTGAAGTAAGTTTGTGCTAGATTCTACGTTGATATGCGCTTCGCAGCAGGCTGGAGCCCGGTTTTCCTCTCAGTGTGCAGTGAATGTCAGAGGGATGTGAAGAGAGTATTGCCTATTTGAATTCAATGATCTCCTTCTACGGGGTCTATTTCATAGGTTCTCTGTTATCGGTCGTAGAGATTCATCTCTTACCTCCCTTTTCAGATCGACGATATACTCTTATATATACCATTACCTCTACTGATTCTCGTTTCAGTACTGGTTTGGCTTTCTACTACATGTAGAAGAGTGTCCGGGGGTAAGTAAGTCTTATTTTGTGACACTCTAAGATATGGTTGGGCACTTTTGTATAAAGTTCTAAATATATGTGTTTAAACATTTATTTGCCTTGATTCAGGATATTCACCGTTCCTTATTTCAGACAGTCAGTTTCATATTTGGGATAATGCATATGAATAAATAAATTTTTTCTTACCTTAAAATTTGACTTTTTTCCTGTGGGCTGTTAGGCTCGCGGGGGCTGAAAATGCTTCATTTTATTGCGTCATTCTTGGCGCAGACTTTCTTGGCGCAAAAATTTTGTCATTTTCGGCGTCATACGTGTCGCCGGAAGTTGCGTCATTTTTTTGACGTTTTTTTGCGCCACAAATGTTGGCGTTTCCGGATGTGGCGTCATTTTTGGCGCCAAAAGCATTTAGGCGCCAAATAATGTGGGCATCTTTTTTGGTGCTAAAAAATTTGAGCGTCATTGTTGTCTCCACAATATTTAAGTCTTATTGCTTATTGCTTCTGGTTTGCTAGAGGCTTATTCATTGGCATTTTTTCCCATTCCTGAAACTGTCATTTAAGGAATTTGACCAATTTTGCTTTATATGTTGTTTTTTCTATTACATATTGCAAGATGTCTCAGGTTGACCCTGAATCAGAAGCCACTTCTGGAAAATCATTGCCTGATGCTGGATCTACCAAAGTTAAGTGTATTTGTTGTAAGCTTGTGGTAACTGTTTCTCCGGCTGTTGTTTGTGATGAATGTCATGACAAACTTGTTAATGCAGAAAATATTTCCTTTAGTAGTGTTCCATTACCTGTTGCTGTTCCATCAACAT
The DNA here is from genome assembly GCF_027579735.1 of Bombina bombina. Lineage (NCBI taxonomy): Eukaryota > Metazoa > Chordata > Amphibia > Anura > Bombinatoridae > Bombina > Bombina bombina. The sequence goes on from NC_069506.1 coordinate 220,931,082, forward strand.
CTAATATTCAGGGTGTTCCTGTTAACATAAGAGATTTTGTTTCTAAATCTATTAAGAAGGCTATGTCTGTTATTCCTCCTTCCAGTAATCGTAAAAGGTCTTTTGAAGCTTCTCATGTTTCAGATGACTTTTTAAACGAACATCATCATTCTGATTCTGTTTCTGATACTGATTTTTCAGGTTCAGAGGATTCTATTTCAGAGATTGATACTGATAAATCTTCTTATTTATTTAAAATGGAATTTATTCATTCTTTACTTAAAGAAGTCTTAATTGCATTAGAAATAGAGGATTCTGGTCCTCTTGTTACTAAATCTAAACGTTTGAATACGGTTTTTAAATCTCCTGCGGTTATTCCGGGGGTTTTTCCCGTCCCTGATGCTATTTCTGAAGTAATCTCCAGGGAATGGAATAATATGGGTAATTCATTTACTCCTTCTAAATGGTTTTAACAATTATATCCTGTGCCATCTGACAGATTAGAGTTTTGGGACAAAATCCCTAAGGTTGATGGGGCTATCTCTACTCTTGCTAAACGTACTACTATTCCTACGGCAGATGGTACTTCCTTTAAGGATCCTTTAGATAGGAAAATTGAATCCTTTCTAAGAAAAGCTTACTTATGTTCAGGTAATCTTCTTAGACCTGCTATATCTTTGGCAGATGTTGCTGCAGCTTCAACTTTCTGGTTAGAAGCTTTAGCACAACAAGTAACAGATCATAATACTCATAGCATTGTTAATCTTCTTCAACATGCTAATAATTTTATTTGTGATTCCATCTTTGATATCATTAGGGTTGATGTCAGGTATATGTCTTTAGCTATTTTAGCTAGAAGAGCTTTATGGCTTAAAACTTGGAATGCTGATATGTCTTCTAAGTCAACTTTGCTTTCCCTTTCTTTCCAAGGTAATAAATTGTTTGGTTCACAGTTGGATTCTATTATTTCAACTGTTACTGGGGGGAAAGGAACTTTTTTACCACAGGATAAAAAATCTAAAGGTAAATTTAGGTCTGCTAATCGTTTTCGTTCCTTTCGTCATAATAAGGAACAAAAGCCAGATCCTTCCCCTACAGGAACGGTTTCAGTTTGGAAACCATCTCCAGTCTGGAATAAATCCAAGCCCTTTAGAAAGCCAAAACCAGCTCCCAAGTCCACATGAAGGTGCGGCCCTCATTCCAGCACAGCTGGTAGGGGGCAGATTACGTTTTTTCAAAGAAATTTGGATCAATTCGATTCACAATCTTTGGATTCAGAACATTGTTTCACAAGGATACAGAATAGGCTTCAAGATAAGGCCTCCTGCAAGAAGATTTTTTCTTTCCCGTGTCCCAATAAATCCAGTGAAGGCTCAAGCATTTCTGAAATGTGTTTCAGATCTAGAGTTGGCTGGAGTAATTGTGCCAGTTCCAGTTCTGGAACAGGGGCTGGGGTTTTACTCAAATCTCTTCATTGTACCAAAGAAGGAGAATTCCTTCAGACTAGTTCTGGATTTAAAAATATTGAATCGTTATGTAAAGATACCAACATTCAAAATGGTAACTATAAGGACTATTCTGCCTTTTGTTCAGCAAGGGCATTAAATGTCCACAATAGATTTAAAAGCTGCATATCTGCATATTCCGATTCATCCAGATCACTATCAGTTTCTGAGATTCTCTTTCCTAGACAAGCATTACCAGTTTGTGGCTCTGCCGTTTGGCCTAGCAACAGCTCCAAGGATTTTTACAAAGGTTCTTGGTGCCCTTCTATCTGTAATCAGAGAACAGGGTATTGTGGTATTTCCTTATTTGGACGATATCTTGGTACTTGCTCAGTCTTCACTTTTAGCAAAATCTCATACGAATCAACTTGTATCGTTTATTCGAGAACATGGTTGGAGGATCAATTTACCAAAGAGTTTGTTGACTCCTCAGACAAGGGTAACCCTTTTAGGTTTCCAGATAGATTCAGTGTCCATGACTCTGTCGCTAACGGACAAAAGACGTCTGAAATTGGTTTCAGCTTGTCGAAACCTTCAGTCTCAATCATTCCCTTCGGTAGCCTTATGCATGGAAATTCTAGGTCTTATGACTGCTGCATCGGACGCAATCCCCTTTGCTCGTTTTCACATGCGACGTCTTCAGCTCTGTATGCTGAACCAGTGGTGAAGGAATTATACAAAGATATCGCAATTAATATCTTTAAAACCGATTGTATGACACTCTCTGACGTGGTGGACAGACCACCATCGTTTAGTTCAGGGGGCTTCTTTTGTTCTTCCGACCTGGACTGTAATCTCAACAGATGCAAGTCTGACAGGTTGGGGAGCTGTATGGGGGTCTCTGACAGCTCAAGGGGTTTGGGAATCTCAGGAGGCGAGATTACCAATCAACATTTTGGAACTCCGTGCAATTTTCAGAGCTCTTCAGTCATGGCCTCTTCTAAAGAGAGAGTCATTCATTTGTTTTCAGACAGACAATGTCACAACCGTGGCATATGACAATCATCAAGGAGGGACTCACAGTCCTCTGGCTATGAAAGAAGTATCTTGGATACTTGTTTGGGCGGAATCCAGCTCCTGTCTAATTTCTGCGGTTCATATCCCAGGTATAGACAATTGGGAAGCGGATTATCTCAGTCGCCAGACATTACATCCGGGCGAGTGGTCTCTTCATCCAGAAGTATTTCTTCAGATTGTTCAAATGTGGGGACTTCCAGAAATAGATCTGATGGCTTCTCATCTAAACAAGAAACTTCCCAGGTATCTGTCCAGATCCAGGATCCTCAGGCGGAAGCAGTGGATGCATTGTCACTTCCTTGGAAGTATCATCCTGCTTATATCTTTCCGCCTCTAGTTCTTCTTCCAAGAGTGATTTCCAAGAATCTAAAGGAGCATTTGTCTGTTCTGCTGGTGGCTCCAGCATGGCCTCACAGGTTTTGGTATGCGGATCTTGTCCGGATGGCTACTTGCCACCCGTGGACTCTTCCTTTAAGACCAGACCTTCTATCGCAAGGTCCTTTTTTCCATCAGGATCTCAAATCCTTAAATTTGAAGGTATGGAGATTGAACGCTTGATTCTCAGTCATAGAGGTTTCTCTGACTCTGTAATTAATACCATGTTACAGGCTCGTAAATCTGTTTCTAGGAAGATATATTATCGAGTTTGGAAGACTTACATTTCTTGGTGTTCTTCTCATCATTTTTCCTGGCATTCTTTTAGAATTCCTAGAATTTTACAGTTTCTTCAGGATGGTTTGGATAAAGGTTTGTCTGCAAGTTCCTTGAAAGGACAAATCTCTGCTCTTTCTGTTCTTTTTCACAGAAAGATTGCTAATCTTCCTGATATTCATTGTTTTGTACAGGCTTTGGTTCGTATAAAACCTGTCATTAAGTCAATCTCTCCTCCTTGGAGTTTGAATTTGGTTCTGGGGGCTCTTCAAGCTCCTCCGTTTGAACCCATGCATTCGCTGGATATTAAATTACTTTCTTGGAAAGTTTTGTTTCTTTTGGCCATCTCTTCTGCTAGATGAGTTTCTGAATTATCTGCTCTTTCTTGTGAGTCTTCTTTTCTGATTTTTCATCAGGATAAGGCGGTTTTGCGAACTTCATTTAAATTTTTACCTAAGGTTGTGAATTCTAACAACATTAGTAGAGAGATTGTAGTTTCTTCATTGTGTCCTAATCCTAAGAATTCTAAGGAAAGATCGTTGCATTCTTTGGATGTGGCTAGAGCTTTGAAATATTATGTTGAAGCTACTAAAGATTTCCGAAAGACTTCTAGTCTGTTTGTTATCTTTTCTGGTTCTAGGAAAGGTCAGAAGGCTTCTGCCATTTCTTTGGCATCATGGTTAAAGTCTTTGATTCATCATGCTTATGTTGAGTTGGGTAGAACTCCGCCTCAAAGGATTACAGCTCATTCAACTAGGTCAGTCTCTACTTCCTGGGCATTTAGGAATGAAGCTTCGGTTGATCAGATTTGCAAAGCAGCAACTTGGTCTTCTTTGCATACTTTTACTAAATTCTATCATTTTTATGTGTTTTCTTCCTCAGAAGCAGTCTTTGGTAGAAAAGTACTTCAGGCAGCTGTTTCAGTTTGATTCTTCTGCTTATATTTTCAGTTCTTTTCATTATAAGATTTAAACTTTGTTTTGGGTGTGGATTATTTTTCAGCGGAATTGGCTGTCTTTATTTTATCCCTCCCTCTCTAGTGACTCTTGCGTGGAAGATCCACATCTTGGGTATTCATTATCCCATACGTCACTAGCTCATGGACTCTTGCTAATTACATGAAAGAAAACATAATTTATGTAAGAACTTACCTGATAAATTCATTTCTTTCATATTAGCAAGAGTCCATGAGGCCCGCCCTTTTTGTGGTGGTTATGATTTTTTTGTATAAAGCACAATTATTCCAATTCCTTATTTTTTATGCTTTCACACTTTTTTCTTATCACCCCACTTCTTGGCTATTCGTTAAACTGATTTGTGGGTGTGGTGAGGGGTGTATTTATAGGCATTTTGAGGTTTGGGAAACTTTGCCCCTCCTGGTAGGAATGTATATCCCATACGTCACTAGCTCATGGACTCTTGCTAATATGAAAGAAATGAATTTATCAGGTAAGTTCTTACATAAATTATGTTTTATCATCGTTTGCTAAAATCTTAGAATTTTACATATGATTCATTGGTGGCAGTGGCATCTTACCTATGTAATCGAGCGTCCTTAACTTACCGCTCCGATCACTTTCTGCTCTTGACTCGCGGTCACAGGAAGGCCCACCCCTCCCACCTCCAATCATTGCATGACTACTCCCTAGGACTAAAGGCGGATGCTCCTCTGACCAGCTCTTTATGCCGGTCGGCCAAGTGAGCTGCTTCTGGGCATTACAGCGGTATTCATTTTACTTGCAAGGTTATATGTTAAATAGAGCCATGATGGAAATTTGTAGATATCATTTTACTTGCAAAGGTTATATGTTAATTAGAGCCATGGTTGAACTTTGTAGATATCTTTATACTGTATATAGATATCTGTTCTTCAGGCATTTTAGTTTTTTTCTCTCTGCCTGTTAACATTGGGAAGTTTTGTTTTTATATATATATATATATATATATATATATATATATATATATATATATATATATATATATATATATATATATATATATATATATATATATATTCATATATTTATTTTGTTAGTAGGTTTTTTTTTCTATATGTATAGCCACATTTTTTTGTTTTCACAATTTTATTTATTTAAAATTCTGAATAACAGATTGCATTATGCAATCCCAAGAAGACTCTCATTCTGTATCTAAAGTCTCTCAACCTATAGAGATCTCCCTTGCGTCTTCTAGAGACCTTTTGGATTACATGAATACTGCTATTGCAGCTGCCTTAAAACAAAATAATCCCCTTCCATCTGAGGCAGATTCTAAGGCCATAACTTCCCACTCTAGAGTGATCTCCCCCTCATCTGATTCTTCAGCGTCAGAATCTGAACCTCACAGACCCTGCAAGAGACACTGGAAAGCAGAGTCATGCTCAGCCCCTCATAAGGGCAAAGCGCCGGTCCGTAGGCCTCACACCTCTCCCCCGGCCGTTTCACATAGGGGTGATAGAACTTCCTCCCCAGAGGTGAAATGGGGCAAAAGAACATTCTACCCCCAGGGTTTACAAGAGGGGCATCAGAGCTCAGACTCTGACAATTTTGATCCAAATGATAATTTTTATTTAGACGACTTGGCATGGAAAGCGGATGAACAATCTGATCAAGAGATCCTTCACTCTACTTCTCATTCCAACACGCCTCTCCCATCGGCGACTTATGAGGAGCCAGAAGATGATTAAGTAGATCCTTCGTGTAATCCAATCTTTAGCCCTAAGCGCATAAAACATCCTAGATCTTCCGAATGGTCTCTGTCTCCTCATCTCTCCTGGTTCCTGCAAAGGCAACTTTGCAAATCTTTAGATCGCGAATATCGCAACAAACTCAGGGCAGAATGTTACAGCCCTTCTCTACCCGGTAGAGAATCGGTAACCCCTGAGTTTGATGCTTATTTAGCCACTTATTTTACCAGAAAGGGCAAAGATACAAGGAAGAGTATGGATAAGGCCCTTAGAAGAGTGCAGGAAATTACTTGATATTTCTGGCCCCCTGGCTCAGATCCTACACCTTACTGATGAAGCCCTTCTATCCAACTCCTCCTTGGATCCCTTCTCTATTCGAGAATGGACCTTCCAAACCTTTTTTTTGGGCAATGCAAAAGTAGCCCTTTCCAGTGAGCACAGGAGATCGACTCCCTTCTGCAGGTTTACCCCAACTTAGCGGTACTGGCAGTGGAAGAAGCTGGTTCATCAGCCAAAGGACTTCTCATTGGAGATCCTTTCTTGCAGATTATGAGGCACTACGTCTCCACTTTCATCTTTATTGAGAAGATTCAATCCTCCCTAAGAAGGATCTTCAACCCAACTCGTGTTTTTTGCAGGGCCGGCAGCTTCAGAGGTTGTCTCCCTGGCTGCCAACAGTTTCTGGCACACCAGCAACAACACTGTTCTTCCCTCTTCATTCCCGAGCAACCAGGTCAAGACCCCCAGAGCCACATTATCAACAGGACCAGCTATCCCCCAGCATGAGTACCCTACTTACCCCTCCCTCTTTCCCCTTTCCATTTGCGGGCAGACTCTCTCATTTTTCATTTTTCCCACATGTGGGCCTTAATCTCTCAAGATCCCTGGATCTCCCAAATGATTCAGAGTTTCAAACTCAAATTCATATGTCCTCCCTTTCAGGACTCCCCCCCCCCACAAAAAAAACAACCATTATTTGGTCCAAAGAGGCTGCAACCTTGGTTCATTCAGAGGTTCTCTCCCTCAGTTGCAAAGGCGCCATAGAACTGGTCCTTTCCTCAGACCGAGGCTTTATAAGCAATTTCTTTTAGGTAAAGAAAAAGACAACTGGGTTTCAATCTGTCATCAATCTTAGGGATCTCAATTACTTTGTGACATACAGCCATTTCAAGATGGAAGGCATTCACATGTTGAGAGATCTTCTTCGAATTGGAGATTGGCTGGTCCACTTAGATCTGACCGATGCATACCTCACGGTGCCGATAACCCAGAATCACCGAAAATTTCTCAGATTCTAATGGGCAAGCTCATGAAACCAGTTGTAACATCCCTGAGAGGCAGAGGTATTTGCCTTATTATATACCTCAACAACATTCTCCTTATTGCAGAGGATCAGACAACGATCAGGCGTGACCTAAACAACACCCTATACCTCCTTCAAGGTTTAGGTTTCGTCATCAACTTAGAAAAGTCATCCTTGTCACCTTCACAGAAAGTGGAATTTCTAGGCTTTCACATAGACTCCACTTCGGGCCTCCTCCTCCTTCCCCAGGACAAAAAAGACAGCATCAAATTGGAGATTCAAGGAGCCTTTCGGCCCCAAAGATTTCCATTTGACATCTGTCCAGGATAATTGGTCTCTTGTCTCCTTCCATACAAGCAGTCTTTCCCGCTTCTCTTCACTACCAGGCTATGCAATGCCTGAAGATTCAGTCTTTCCATGAATCCAGGTCTTACCACTAAATGATTTTCCTGACCGACAAAGTGAGAGCAGAAATGTCCTGGTGGTTGCTCCACATGGAATCGTGGAACGGCAAAGCTATATTTGGCTCCGGACAAGATTTTGTTCTATCCTTGGATGCCAGTCTTCTGGGATGCGGGGCTTCCTGTGGGGATCTGGCTTTGTGAGGTTCTTGGATCCTTTGCGATCCAATGTTTCTCAAAACAATTTACAGATTGTTGCATCCTTTTTCGGATGGACAACATCGCAGCCGTCCAGTATATTAATCGCCTGCTCGACACCAGGTCCAAATCCCTATCAGATTTGGCCTCCAACCTTTTTTGGTTTCGCGTTTCCCGAAACATTTCTCTCCAGACTCAATAAATTCCTGGTATCACAACATGGTGGCGGATTGGTTCTCTCGCTTCTGGATAGATTTCAGCGATTGACGACTTCTTCGCCCCATTTTTCTATTTATCCAGAAATCCTTTGGACCCTTTTTCCTGGACCTGTTTGCCTCCTGTACCAACCATCAACTGCCCCGATACTTCAGCTGGCTTCCAGACCCAGGGAGCGAGGCCACGGATGCCTTTCTTAAACCTTGGCCTCTTATGGGAGCTTACGCTTTTCCTCATTTTTCTCTCATTCTGAGAACCCTTTGGATGGTCCAGAAAACCAGATGTTGCCTGACCCTTGTCACCCCCTTTTGGCCGATGCAACCCTGGTTTTCTCTCCTCTTGGAGATGACCGTTGCACCTCCTTTCCTGCTTCCCCAGAACCGGAACCTTCTGTTAGACCCAAGAGGACTCCCTCACTTGCTGGTCCTTCAGGATCATCTGCCTCTGTTAGCCTGGCAGATTTCAGGGGATCCTGGTCGTCTAAGGGCCTTGCTAGAGATGCTCAGTTGCTCCTCATAGAGTCTTGGGCTCCAGGCAGGTGAAAATGCTACTCATCAGCCTGGTCCTTATGGGTTCCTTGGTGCGATAGCAGGCACGTTGATCCCTTTCAGCTCCTCCTAATTTAATTGTGAATTTCTTGATGGAGCTTTTCTGTCAAGGGAAAGCTAATCATTCCATCAAATCCTTCCATGCCTACTAATGAGGCCCTCTCTCTAAAACCACTGTCTGCCAAATTGGCCATGTTTTTATGCTTAGTTTCCTTTCGGTGCATCTCAGATATTCGAGCTTTAGACATTGAAGCTCTCTCCTTTTCTCCAGAGGGTGTTTCCTTTGTAGTCTCTCAAAGTTCCAAAAGCACCTCTTCATCTATATTTTACCCATATTTTCCTGAAGACACTAATCCATGTGTGGCACTTTGCCTTAAGGAGTATTTAGCTAGAACCTTGCCATATAGCTCTTCACAATGGAGTCAGATTTTCATTTCTTATGTCCATCTGTTCAAACCAGTTTCTTCTCCTACTCTGGCCAGATGTGTTCGTTGGCTTATGTCCTCTGTTGACATTGATTTGTCTTTCGGAGCCCATTTGGTTAGAGGAGTGGCGGCCTCTAAAGCCCTTTTGGCCGGAAGTCTATTTTGAAGGCCCCAGACTGGCCCTCGGCTTCTACTTTTTCCTGTTTTTATTTTAAACCTATCCCTCATATAGCTTACATTCTTTCTTCTGTGCATTAAAAATGCAAAATATGAAGCCTCCTGTCTTGCTATAAAATTTGGCTTATTATAGCCTTGGTGTATAAATAATCCAGATTTTATAAAAGACAGGAGGCAATAATTTTCCCTCCACTTTACTTTTTCCCTCCCAAAATATATATATATATATATATATATATATATATATATATATATATATATATATATATATATATATATATATATATATATATATATATATTTAAAGTTTCCTATCTATATATGTATGTTTCCTACATGTTTATAAGAATGAATTAGGGGCAGTGGTTATTTGCATTTGCTTTTATCTTACAGTGTAATCATCCTGATGGTTCTTCCCACTGGCTTCCTTCTCCAACTGTCTTTTGTGGTTGATTGTTGATTGTTCTAGTTCATTAGTTCCTGTGCATTCATCTTAAAGAAAAGAGGAAGTTCCTGTGTTGTGTTAGGACTCTTATACACCATATGTGTGCTGATTGGTGCTGCACTGTTGCAACTTTATGCACATTTTTCTTTTCAGTTGTCTTTGCTGCTGTTTGGAATTCAGTAAATATTTGCTGCAAAATATTCGCCCCCTGTCTTTAATAAAATCTAGATTATTTATACACCAAGGCTATAATAATCCAAATTTTCCCACCCACGTCCCCTTGGGAAGCAGATGTTGGCGGCAAGGTGTAATTGGTGCCTTATTGGTTAGGTCTATCCCCTGGCGTGAGTAGGTTTAATTGAACTATCTCTTTAAGTCCAGGTTTTAAAATAGACCTCCACCCTTGGTAAGCAGATTGAATGGCACACTGGTAAAGGTCACTCTACTGGGTTGGTGGTTATACCCTAGCTAGGCGGTCGGTCATGGCCCTGGAGTGAGCAGTCAGAATGAAGAGTGACGGCCTTTGAGAACGGGGAGGGGTGATGGCCACTAGGTGCCGGCCTAGGGATACCCCTCCTATACGAATTGCCAGCCGAAGATCTCTAAGTAAACATCCATTTCTCTCTGCTTATGAGTGTGAGCAACACGTGCCATGCTGCAGGTACCGAAAGGGGCCTTGACCGTCTGTCGATAGGGGTTAGTTTAGTTTTAAGTGCCGCCAAATTTAGATTTAGAACTTTTACAAAGTTCAAATATTGGAAAAAGTTGCCTAAACTATTAAATATTTGATAAAGTTTACTTGAGGGTTTATCCCTCATGTATAAAAAATACCATAGAGCATTTTCCCTTAACATTCAGCTGTGACCCAGGCAGAATGCTTATATCTTTAATCACATTTTTAAATGGTGTTTGTGTCATTCATTTTTTTGACAAAGGTACTAGTGCTGTGAAATGTTCTGGTTTATGTGTTAAATACAGTTTTTCATATCTCTGAACATTGGTTTTCAATCCCTGAATTGGATCATCAGTATTATAGCGGCTGAATAGAGCCTCCTAACAGGGCTGGTCATGGCGGCCACCCTTAAAGAGCTGCTATTATGCAGTGATACGCAAATAGCATGTTGTCACTAAATAATAGCTATTTGATTGTGATACAGCCATACCATGGAGCTGCTACAGAAAAATGTGTGATGATTATAATGTTTTCTAGTGCCTACATGTGTACTGCTCGATTGGGATCTAGCCCTATTTCATTGCCTTCACAGGCTGAGTTCAATAAAATGCTGAAGCTCTGCTTGTTCTAATTGAAGGCTTTTCATCTAACATACACATAGTAGAAAGTAAAATAATTATAGAGAGCAGTTATACGAAGCAAAAGGAGTAGACTGTGTGGCTGTAGGAATTCTATAACAAGTTAAAGATAACAATGATATGGTACAATAACATTTGTTACAGGGAGCAGTAAATTGAAACAACTGAAGGAATTAGAGAGGGGTTATTTGGACTATGTTGTACATATTATACAGATGCTACCTTCTGTTTCTCAGTTTATTTTGTAAGCAGTTTAAATCTGTTAGGCTGTGAGACTTGTGCGCAATCTGTCAGATTTAATTTTACTCACATGCTAATAAATTCTATCAAATAAAACATGTGTTGTACGTGAGAGGGTGTACTGGTTATAGAAACCTTGTGGTTTATTCTGAGACCTGACCTGCACTACACTTCATTCTCTGCAATATTCTCTCCATCTTGTCCTCCGCTGTCATTTTGCAATAATGATTATTTTTATTTTCTTAGCTTCTTTCACTGTATTGTTTGCTTTCCTGACACTTTCCTTTTTCATCTTTACCATCGCATCCTTTTCTTCTTCCTATATACTTTATGCATCATAAGGATTTGCTGACAACTGTGCAGAATTTCCCTGGACAGTCCATTTGTTTGGTCCTCCTTTCTCATAATATAAATGCAATGCATTTAAAAGATCTGTCCTGGGGTGTGGGCTTGGCATGGTTGTCAGACTGGAAATCAGACATAAGGGGGTCGATCCGATAAAAATCGTCGCCCGCAAAAGTCGGCGACGCCAATATTTGCGCGGGTTTGGTATCTTATATACGGCGTAACCTAGAAGTTACGCGCGTATATTTCTGCTGTCGCCCGTAGTTTTTTGGGCCATAGGCAGGTATACCAAACCCGCGCAATTTGGTATCCAATATACAGCGTAAGGACTTACGTGGCGAAAATGGAGAAATCTTACTCCATTTTCACCTCGCCACAAAAAGCAGCCGTAAGAAGCCTTACGCTGACTATTGGAGCCCCGTAACTCCCTAAACTGGCTGCTAAAATAAACCTAACACCTAACGCATGCGCAATGTCTATCTCCCTGTCAACCGCGATCTTCTAAAATAAACCTAACACCTAACGCATGGGCAATGTCTATCTCCCTGTCAACCACGATCTGCTAAAATAAACCTAACACCTAACGCATGCGCAATGTCTATCTCTCTGTCAACCGCGATCTCCCGCCGCAATCCCTAATAAAGTATTTAACCCCTAAACCGCCGCCATCTACATAAACTAACCCCCTACTGTGAGCCCCTAAAACCTCCACCATCTAACTGATCTATCCCCTAATGTGAACCCCTAAAACCGCCACCATCTAACTGATCTATCCCCTAATGTGAACCCCTTACACCGCCGCCATCTATATTAAAATTATTAACCCCTAATTTAATCTATCTACCCCGCCGCCAGCTATATTATCTATATTAACCCTAAGTATATTATAGTTAATATAGTTATTACATTATATATATTAACTATATTAACCCTAATTATATTAGGGTTAATATAGTTAATATAGTTACTATAGTATTTATATAAACTATATTAACTCTATCTAACCCTAACACCCCTAACTAAATTCTTATTAAATAAATCTAATTCATATTATAAACTAAAATATTCCTATTTAAATCTAAATACTTACCTATAAAATAAACCCTAAGATAGCTACAATATAATTAATAATTACATTATAGCTATGTTAGGGTTTATATTTATTTTACAGGTAAATTGTTAATTATTTTAACTAGGTATAATAGCTATTAAATAGTTATTACCTATTTAATAGCTACCTAGTTAAAATAATTACCCAATTACCTGTAAAATAAATCCTAACCTAAGTTACAAATACACCTACACTATCAATAAATTAAATAAACTACAAATATCTATCTAAAAATACAATTAAATAAACTAAACTAAATTACAAAAAAACCCAAACACTAAATTACAAAAAATAAAAAAAAGATTACAAGATTTTTAAGCTAATTACACCTATTCTAAGCCCCCTAATAAAATAATAAACCCCCCAAAATAAAAAAATTCCCTACCCTATTCTAAATTTAAAAAAGTTCAAAGCTCTTTTACCTTACCAGCCCTTAAAAGGGCCTTTTGTGGGGGCATGCCCCAAAGAAAACTGCTCTTTTGCCTGCAAAAAAAAACACAATACCACCCCCAACATTACAACCCACCACCCACATACCCCTAATCTAACCCAAACCCCCCTTAAATAAACCTAACACTACCCCCCCTGAAGATCTCCCTACCTTGTATTCACCCAGCCGGGCAGAACTCCTCATCCGATCCAGGCGATGTGTTCCAGCAAGCGGCAGTGAAGTCTTCTTCCATCCGGGCGATGTCTTGAAGCAAGCGGCAGAGAGTCGTCTTCCATCGGCGATGTCTTCAAGCAAATCGGCATCTTCAATCTTCTTTGTTCGCTCCTCCGCCGCGGAGCATCCTTCCGGCACGACGACTTCCCGACGAATGAGGTTCCTTTAAATGACGTCATCCAAGATGGCGTCTGCCAAATTCCGATTGGCTGATAGGATTCTATCAGCCAATCGGAATTAAGGTAGAAAAATCTGATTGGCTGATTGAATCAGCCAATCAGATTCAAGTTCATTCCGATTGGCTGAACCAATCAGCCAATCGGATTGACCTTGAATCTGATTGGCTGATTAAATCAGCCAATCAGATTTTTCTACCTTAATTCCGATTGGCTGATAGAATCCTATCAGCCAATCAGAATTCGGCGGACGCCATCTTGGATGACGTCATTTAAAGGAACCTCATTCGTCGGGAAGTCGTCGTGCCGGAAGGATGCCCCGCGGCGGAGCGAACAAAGAAGATTGAAGATGCCGATTTGCTTGAAGACATCGCCGATGGAAGAAGACTCTCTGCCGCTTGCTTCAAGACATCGCCCGGATGGAAGAAGACTTCACTGCCGCTTGCTGGAACACATCGCCTGGATCGGATGAGGAGTTCTGCCCGGCTGGGTGAATACAAGGTAGGGAGATCTTCAGGGGGGGTAGTGTTAGGTTTATTTAAGGGGGGTTTGGGTTAGATTAGGGGTATGTGGGTGGTGGGTTGTAATGTTGGGGGGTGGTATTGTGTTTTTTTTTTGCAGGCAAAGGAGCAGTTTTCTTTGGGGCATGCCCCCACAAAAGGCCCTTTTAAGGGCTGGTAAGGTAAAAGAGCTTTGAACGTTTTTTAATTTAGAATAGGGTAGGGAATTTTTTTATTTTGGGGGGTTTATTATTTTATTAGGGGGCTTAGAATAGGTGTAATTAGCTTAAAAATCTTGTAATCTTTTTTTTATTTTTTGTAATTTAGTGTTTGTTTTTTTTTGTAATTTAGTTTAGTTTATTTAATTATATTTTTAGATAGATATTTGTAGTTTATTTAATTTATTGATAGTGTAGGTGTATTTGTAACTTAGGTTAGGATTTATTTTACAGGTAATTGGGTAATTATTTTAACTAGGTAGCTATTAAATAGGTAATAACTATTTAATAGCTATTATACCTAGTTAAAATAATTAACAATTTACCTGTAAAATAAATATAAACCCTAACATAGCTATAATGTAATTATTAATTACATTGTAGCTATCTTAGGGTTTATTTTATAGGTAAGTATTTAGATTTAAATAGGAATATTTTAATTAATAATATTAATATTAGATTTATTTTAATAAGAGTTTAGTTAGGATGTTAGAGTTAGATAGGGATATTATACTTAATATATATATAATATAATAACGATATTAACTATATTAACCCTACTATAATTAGGGTTAATATAGTTAATATATATAATCTAATAATTATATTAACTATATTAACCCTAATATAATTAGGGTTAATATAGTTAATATAGCTGGCGGCGGTTTAGGGGGATTAGATTAGGGGTTAATACATTTATTATAGGTGGCCGCGGTGTAGGGGGATGTAGATTGTAGGCAAAAGAGCAGTTTACTTTGTGACAAAGCCCCGCCAAAAGCCCTTTTAAGGGCTGGCAAAAGAGCTGTTACTTTGGGGCAATGCCACGCAAAAAGCCCTTTTCAGGGCTATTTGTGGGGTTAGACTTAGGTTTAGTGGTAGGGATAGTTTAGTATTTTAGGGGTTAAATAATTTAATATAGATGGCGGCGGGGTAGGGGGATTAGATTAGGGGTTAATAATTTTAAAATAAATAGCGGCGGGGTAGGGGCTCACTTTAGGGGGTAGGTAAGGTAGATGGCGGCAGTGTTAGGGGCTCACTTTAGGGGGTTATAGATTTAATATAGCTGGCGGCGGTTTAGGGGTTAATAACTTTATTAGGTAGCGGCGGGCTCTGGGAGCGGCGGTTTAGGGGTTAATACATATTTTATTGTTAGGATAGTGAGGGGGGATAGCGGATAGAGGGTTAGACGTGTCGGGCTATGTTAGGGAGGCGTGTTAGACGTGTCGGGCTATGTTAGGGAGGCGTGTTAGACAGTGCGGGTGATTTAGACTTTAGTCAGGTTTTGTAGGCGCCGGCAGTTTCTAACGTGCCGAAAGTCACTGGCGACGCCAGAAATTTGTACTTGCGCAGATTTCTGGACATCGTTGGTTTGTCAGACTTACGGCACGCTAGCATCTGACGGCAACATATATGGGATAGCTCGAGTTGCGAGCTGAAACTGCGGGCGACGCGGGTTCCCTCGCTTGCGCCGCAAACTACGATCTATATCGGATCGACCCCCAGGTCTTTGGTGGCCTTATGTATATAAATATATGTTTGCATACTGAGACATTGGAACAGCAGAATAATAAAATAATATCTAGATTGGGGATCTGGCATCTGTGAATCCCATACAGTTACACATTAGATTGACTAATACAGTATTTCATATTTTGTGCATAATATGTGTAATTTGGATGTGGTCATTTGTCTATAAATTGCTTACCTGATTGCCCTGCTTCTTGAAAGTTCCTTTGTATAACTATATATAAAGTGTATATATATGTATAGGATACCAATATAATGAATTTGATAATACAAGTAAATGGAATATTGTTTAAAATTGTATGATCTTTCTGATTCATTAAATAAGATTTTGGGTTGCATGTTCTTTTAACACCACTTAAGCGCAATCAATAACAATGTAATTTTTACACTCATATTACAATTCCAAAGTAATTTTTTATAGCTTGAGATAGACTTCTGGGGGGGAGGCGGGGGGACACACAGTAAAATTTATACTGGATATTTCTTGGGCGCTAAGCCGCTGGTACAATAGGCTGAGGATGCACTAAGCCGATGGTGAACAAGTACAGGAGATCTTCATGTATTTCTGTGCTATACTAATAATAATAATGGTTTACTACAAGCTCTAAATTTTACAGTGCTATTTTACTATCTGTATTACACTTATAGTGCTCTGTGCTATCCATTAAAAGTATAGGACAAGCTAAAAATGTTTCAGCCACATTAAGATGCTCTGGTTTACATTTCTGACCATCTAGATGTAAAACTGGATTGTGCGTATTTCTTTGCACAAGCTTTGGTAAAAGAGATGGAATTCTGCTCTATTAATTGTGCTCTGCTTGTAATCTAACCCTAAATGTGTTTTATAGGTGACGCATGATAATGAATAATAATATGAGAAGTGTGAAGCCAGTGTGAGTGACTGGGGCTTGGGTAAAAGATATGGGAATGCATCCTGCTCTAATAATTGTGCTCTGCTTATAATCTTACCCTAAATGTGTTTTATAGGTAAAGAATGATAAGGAATAATAAGAGATGTGTGGAGCTAGGGTGAGTGATTGGAGTGACTGACCCAGCCTGTTAATGGGGCTGGACTGCTGTAAGGGAGGTACAGCCTAGGGCAGCAAGAGGGAGGGTGAATTGGGTCCAGTCTGTGAGGGAGACTGCACTAAAGAGAGAGAGGTGAAATCTAGCCTTTAGGAGGGCTGCACCACATTCATTGAGAGGAGTGTTATGGCCAGCAAGGGTGAAGACCATAACATTTAAGGGTGTAAAAAGGTGACTAAAAATCTAAAGAATGTACTGGTTTCTGGTGGGGACTCATCTTGTTCAACATAGCTCTATACTATATCACCTTTCTCTTCTTTAATTCTCTCCTTGTGCTGCATAGAGCACTGGAACCACCTGGCAAAGCACTACCTTGCACATTCAGGGTAGCTGGCTGGTATCTCTGATATTTTAGGGTGCAATACATGTATATACAATATACAGCATCATTTCTGCTGGGAAAGAAGGGTTTATATATAAGATTTGTATAGTAGAGAGCTTCCAAGAAAAGCTTGTTGACAAAGAGGGTGATTGGAACATGGGTCTCTCCTGGGTTACCAAAGGAACATTTTGTGCACCTCACAGACACAAATAAATAATACATTTGAACTATGCAATCTCCCTTTCACTCATGCTTTGATACTGGCTCTCACAATATGACACACAAAGAAATCTACACATCCATATAATAGCATCCACAGACAGTTAGTTCAGCATTCTGCTGTCTGTGTGCCTTGGCAGAAAGAAAGACAGCTGCAGCCTTTTGCAGGACATCAGTAAGAGGAGAGGGAGAGCAAAGCACACAACACACCAGAAATGGAAGGAGTATAGTAAATGCACTGTGGCGCACTCCAGGTAGAGAAAGAGAATTGGACACACAATCAGCAGAGGTGCACTTGTCTTAGTGCTGCCTAGTTTCTAGTGCTGTCTGATATATAAATTTTTAACCAATTTATTACATTGTGTTGTCTCAAACATGTATCAAATTATTAGTTTGATTTTCAGGAAATTAGATTCCAGAATAGATAAGGTACACAGTGGCCTCTATTTATCAAGCTGTCAACCGCAAATACGCTGGAATTCGGCAGCGTATTTGTGGCAAGCCTGATTCGCCGTAGTTATCAAACCCTACAGACCGGCAAAAGTAGAATATAGTGACGTAACATACGATCCGGTGGACTCAATCCGACACAGATCGATGGTTACGTCACTCCAGATGTTCCAAACGCAAGTTCGGCACAATCTGACTACTTTTGGAAGTTATCAAGATCCTACCAGGTACGCTCGTCACTATTCTGGCCCAGCATACCTGGTTTTCAATCCAGGGCGGCGGATGCCATAGGAATCAATGGGAGTCTGACAGCAGCGAAAGCTTATGTTCGCTGCTGCCCGATATCCCATTGATTCCTATGGGAACGTCTACACCTAACACCCTAACATGTACCCCGAGTCTAAACACATAATACTTATTAACCCCTAATCTGCCGTCCCCTATACCGCCGCCACTATAATAAAGTTATTAACCTCTAAACCTAAGTCTAACCCTAACCCCCCCTAACTTAAATATAATTTAAATAAATCTAAATAAATATTACTATTATTAACTAAATTATTCCTATTTAACACTAAATACTTACCTGTAAAATAAACCATAAGCTAGCTACAATATAACTAATAGTTACATTGTAGCTATCTTAGGGTTTATTTTTTATTTTACAGGCAAGTTTGTATTTATTTTAACTAGGTACAATAGTTATGAAATAGTTATTAACTATTTAATAACTACCTAGCTAAAATTAATACCAAAGTATCTGTAAAATAAAACCTAACCTAAGTTACAATTACACCTAACACTACACTATCATTAAAATAATTACATAAATTAACTAGAATTAAATAAAACTAATTACAATTAAATAAAATTAACTAAAGTACAAAAAACAAACACTAAATTACAGGAAATAAAAAAAATTACAAGAATTTTAAACTAATTACACCTAATCTAAGCCCCCTAATGAAATAAAAAAGCCCCCCAAAATAATAAATTTCCCTACCCTATACTAAATTACAAATTAAAAGGGCCTTTTGCGGGGCATTGCCCCAAAGTAATCAGCTCTTTTACCTGGAAAAAAAGAAATACAACCCCCCCAACATTAAAACCCACCACCCACACACCCAACCCTACTCTAAAACCCACCCAACCCCCCCTTAAAAAACCTAACACTACCCCCTGAAGATCACCCTACCTTGAGACGTCTTCAGCCAGCCGGGCACAAGTGGACCTCCAGACCGGCAGAAGTCTTCATCCTATCCGGGCAAAAGAGGACATCCAGACCGGCAGAAGGCTTCATCCAGGCGGCATCTTCTATCTTCTTCCATCCGGAGCGGATCCATCTTCAATCCAGCCAACGCGGAGCCATCCTCTTCCATCGACGTCCTAACACTGAATGAAGGTTCCTTTAAATGACATTATCCAAGATGGCGTCCCTTGTATTCCAAGTGGCTGATAGGATTTAAGGCGTCCCTGGTATTCCAATTGGGTGATAGGATTTAAGGTAGGAAAAATCCTATTGGCTGATGCAATCAGCCAATAGGATTGAAGTTCAATCCTATTGGCTGATCCAATCAGCCAATAGGATTGAGCTTGCATTCTATTGGCTGTTCCAATCAGCCAATAGAATGCAAGCTCAATCCTATTGGCTGATTGCATCAGCCAATAGGATTTTTCCTACCTTAATTCCGATTGGCTGATAGAATCCTATCAGCCAATCGGAATTCAAGGGACGCCATCTTGGATGACGTCATTTAAAGGAGCCTTCATTCAGTGTTAGGACGTCGATGGAAGAGGATGTCTCCGCGTCGGCTGGATTGAAGATGGACCCGCTCCGCTCTGGATGGAAGAAGATAGAAGATGCCGCCTGGATGAAGCCTTCTGCCAGTCTGGATGTCCTCTTCTGCCCGGATAGGATGAAGACTTCTGCCGGTCTGGAGGTCCACTTGTGCCCGGCTGGGTGAAGACGTCTCAAGGTAGGGTGATCTTCAGGGGGTAGTGTTAGGTTTTTTTAAGGGGGGTTTGGGTGGGTTTTAGAGTAGGGTTGGGTGTGTGGGTGGTGGGTTTTTTTTTTTTTTTTTCAAAAGTTTTTTATTGAGGAATAAACATTACAGCAGATGTCACAGCGCAGGTGACCAATAGGTAAATATATACATAAACATTGTGCCGTTGGAATGACACAGTAAGCGTAGCTATTAATGAAATTACTGCGCCTATAGGTCAAGTATGTCAAGTATGAAATAAGATAACTACCATATAAACCTCATTTTCGATAAATGTGAACTCAGAAATAAATCCATTATGAAAACATTGTTTACAAACAGAATGAACAAACTTGGGTTATAAGGACCGGGTAGTACCTCAGTCCTACACAGTAACTCAACTTGTCTAGGAATTTCGTGAAGTCAGCTTAGGAGTGCCTCTCCGTGTACTACATCTGGGAATTGTAGTGCGCATCTCCAGGCGGGGGGGTCCAGGTTGAGCATGAGGGAGGAGGGAAAGGGAGGGGGAAAGAGGGAGGGATAAGGGTATGGTGGTAGGGGTGGCTGGGGCCTTAAAATCGACTAGTCATTTATCTTTGAGCTCCTTGGTAGTCAAACCAGGGCTCCCAAATCTGCCAGTAAAGCTCTACCTTGTCCATATGGGAGTAGAAACTTTGTTCCATTGTGGCGTATACCTGCATTATAGATGTAACAACCGTTATATCTGGGGGATGGGTTTGTTTCCAGGCCCTTGCTATCGCCAGTTTTGTGGCCGCTAGGACAAAGATGACCAATTTAGAGACGTGGGTTGGAACGCTCCTCGGGAAAATGTGTAAAAGAGCGATTGCAGGAGTGAGTGGGATAGATAGCCCCAGGTTAGCACAGAGGGTTTCTACCTGTGTCCATAGAGGTGCCAGTTTTGGGCAGTCCCACCAAGTATGCATGTCTGAGCCTCTTTGCATGCATTCCCTCCAACACAAAGGGGGCGTTGTGGGGAACATCTGTGACAGTCTTGTGGGAGTATAGTACCATTTTAGGAATAATTTCATGTAAGCTTCTAATGTATTTGCACAGTGTACTGTCTTTTTAGTTAACGTCATGGCTGTGGATAGGTCCTTATCCGAAATTGGTCTGGATAAATCTCCCTCCCAAGCCCGTATCTGCCATGGTCTGTCTTTGTTAGTGGACGACTGTAGAAGATCGTAGTGGAACGATATGAGCCTAGGAGTCTTAATAGGGAGTTGCCATAGCTTTTCCCAGTTAGTCAGGGGCCTGTTTAGGACTTTGGGGAATCCCCAAGATGTCATAAAGGCGTAGAGCCTTGAATATTCAAAGGAGGCCCACGGGGGGGGGGGGGGGCTCTGGAATAATGGTACTGATATTATGAGGTGAGACTAAGGTGTCCGAGAGGTATACACAGGAGACCACTTTCAGGTCTAAGTCATTCCACTGCTCTATGTGTGTATCAGGGAGAGCCGCCAATAAGGCTGGTATAGAATGAATGGGAGACGGGTGTGGGGCGATGTCGCAAAGGTTTCTAAGGCTATACCAAACTTTCAGATTGTCTCTGATAATGACGTTTTGTATTCCTAAGCTGTCAACACAATGCTTAGGGATCCAGGGTAAGTCTGCCAACCTTAGGCCTAGGGGAAGGGTCGATGTTTCTATGTTTTTCCAGCCCTGTTGCTCCCCCTTATCTGCCCACGCCGTGATATGAGAAAGCCTGGCTGCCTCATAATAACCAGTGGGTGGTGGGTTTTAATGTTGGGGGGGGGTTGTATTTCTTTTTTTCCAGGTAAAAGAGCTGATTACTTTGGGGCAATGCCCCGCAAAAGGCCCTTTTAAGGGCTATTTGTAATTTAGTATAGGGTAGGGAATTTTTTTTATTTTGGGGGGCTTTTTTATTTTATTAGGGGGCTTAGATTAGGTGTAATTAGTTTAAAATTCTTGTAATTTTTTTAATTTCTGTAATTTAGTGTTCGTTTTTTTTTGTACTTTAATTTTATTTAATTGTAATTAGTTTTATTTAATTGTAGTTCATTTATGTAATTATTTTAATGATAGTGTAGTGTTAGGTGTAATTGTAACTTAGGTTAGGTTTTATTTTACAGGTACTTTTGTATTTATTTTAGCTAGGTAGTTATTAAATAGTTAATAACTATTTAATAACTATTGTACATAGTTAAAATAAATACAAACTTGCCTTCAAAATAAAAATAAATCCTAAAATAGCTACAATGTAATTATTAATTATATTGTAGCTATCTTAGGGTTTATTTTACAGGTAAGTATTTAGTTTTAAATAGGAATAATTTAGATAATAATAGTAATATTTATTTAGATATATTAGTTAGGGGGGGTTAGGGTTAGGGTTAGACTTAGGTTTAGGGGTTAATAACTTTATTATAGTGGTGGCGGTGTAGGGGGGGCAGGATAGGGGTTAATATATATAATGTAGGTGGTGGTGGGCTACGGGAGCGGCGGTTTAGGGGTTAAACAATTTGGTTATAGTGGGGTCCGGGATTGGCAGGATAGGGGTTAATAACTTTATGTAGGTGGCGGCGGTATAGGGGGCGGCAGATTAGGGGTTAATAGGTATAATGTAGGTGGCGGCGGGGTCCGGGAGCAGCGGTTTAGGGGTTAATATATTTATTATAGTTGCGGCGGGGTCCGGGAGCGGCGGTTTAGGGGTTAATAACTTTATTTAGTTGCGGGTGGCTCCGGGAGCGGCGGTTTAGGGGGTAAACAGTATAGTTTAGTGTGGGCGCTTAGTGACAGGGTAGCAAGAAAGCTGCAAATAAGCAGATGAGCAGTGAGATCGATGACTGTCAGTTAACAACAGTCCGCTGCTCATCGCACCGTACTTGGTGCACGGCTTTTTGACAGCTTTCTTGCTAAATTTGGCGAACGTATTCAGGTCCGCGGCGGCGATGTTAGGCAAGCTTAGGCGAGTATAAGCCGGCGAATGCTAGAAAGTAGATAGCTTGATAAATAGAGGCCAGTGACACAAGATATGGCCAGTGAACATTAAATTAGTTGTAATGTCCAATTTAGATAAGACAATAATTATATGGATAGGTCATGAATGGTGGTATTCAAAAACCAACTATAAATTACTGTAACCAAATTTAAATTGAATTAAGTATAATTTTAAAAAGAAAAACAAACAAACAACAACTACCTAAGTTCAGTCTCTGACATTTTATCATTTTCTTCAACTCTAGGTTTACTGAGGTTAGAAGAGCTTGTTCGTCAGTTCCTCATTTCTAAGGATACACTCTCCATCCGAATGTTAGATGAGTCTAATGACCCAGTACCCCTGCTGAAAGAGATTCGTGATGACAAGGTGTCTACGATTATAATTGATGCAAATGCAACCATATCTCACCTCATCCTAAAGAAGGTACGTGCTTAAAACATAAGAGAAAGAACATAATATTGTGATATGCCAAAAAAGAACATTTTGAGAAGACTGAGAAGAGTTGCATTAAATATTTGTACTTATTTAAATTATTTTTCCTTATGTTTTTAGGCCTCAGAGCTTGGGATGACATCTGCTCATTACAAGTATATCCTGACTACAATGGTGAGACCAACAGAATATGAGGTTTAGAGAGTATAAAATGGTTAATTTCAGAGATTGTAGGAACTGGGTTAACACAAGCAAGATAAATAAAAACATTTTTTTTAAAGAAAATGTCAGGAAAGAAGGAAGACAAATGTGTTGAGCATGATGTGAACTGAGAGATATCTATCAGAAACCATCTAAACATGAATTGTGTCTGCTCCAGGATTTCCCTCTGTTACCACTGGATGGAGTAGTTAGCGATCATTCCAACATCCTGGGCTTTTCCATGTATAACAGCAGCCACCCATTTTATCTGGAGTTCCTGAGGAGCCTTAACATGTCTTGGAGAGAGAATTGTGAACTTGGCACCTACTTGGGGCCTGCAGTAAGTAACATGGTTTGAGAATGAGATATGATAGGAGAGGATGGGGAAATAAGTATTGGGCAATAGGAGAGCAGTGTTCAGCAATAAAACTCAAATACTTGGAGAATATCACATGAGTCCTTTCCCATCTCTCTCATCTGTCTTACATTTTTTTGTCTTTGCCTCTTATCATTTCCATTCCTCTTTGTTAACTTAACTTTTTTCTTTTCCATCCAGCTTTCAGCTGCTTTAATGTTTGATGCAGTACATGTTGTGGTCAGTGCTGTACGAGAATTAAATCGGAGCCAAGAGATAGGAGTGAAGCAGCTGTCCTGCAGTACTTCACAGATCTGGCAACACGGCACAAGCCTCATGAACTATCTGCGCATGGTGAGTGGCCTTAAACGCACTCAGAATATTAAAGTAATCACAAATTAGTTCTCCTAAAGTAACATATCCCATTAAGCATGTGCCACCAAATACTTGATTTGTAAATCACGAAGAATTTAAATAACTAGCTAGGGAGATACAAGTCTCCATTTCCTATCATATGAAGGTTATTCATTAAACAATTAAGTCATTTTTCAAATTTGTAGTGACTCTCCTCTGTAAGATAATGTAAGAAATAAGAGAGATTGGTCTTCTGTATTCTTGTTGAAACCGAAAAGCTGTTACCCAAAACCTTTGCAACTCAGAAATGTTGGAGGTAAAGTAGTGTAAGCTCTAAGCTGAGTGCATGGGAATTCCCAAATTCTTCCATATTCTGGTTTGTTGCCTTCAATACTAATTTTGACATCTATTCTGTACCATATGACGCTCAATTGCATTTTGCTAAGTAAATAGTCTTCTGGTTAATCTACTGAGCTCTCCTATCTTACATATTTCAAATGCTCTTTGTTAACTTACTACATGTCTTCCTCATTTCTTTCTCCACTTGATTTTCCATCTCCTGCCCTAGGTAGAGTATGACGGCCTCACTGGACGGGTAGAATTCAACAGCAAAGGTCAGAGAACAAACTACACCCTGAGGATCTTGGAGAGAGCAGGGGATGGACACCGAGAGGTAAGAGTTGGTTTGTTGTTGTGAGGAAGAAGTTATAGCTGTCTACGTTTAGCCTTGTGTACAGAGAGAGAAGAAGTCAGGATGGTTATTTATGAGACTAGAGAGACATTGGTTGTATAGAAATGGAGAACCATTATATAGAGGAAGCTTAGCCAGTTACACTTCAAGGCCCTGTCCTTGGTCCCGTTCTCAATTTAGACATCATTTTTAGGTTCCTTAATAAAGCCCCACAGGTTTCAATATCATTTGTATGCTGATTCTACCAAATCTACCTCTGTGTGTGTGCACCAGACCTATCCACTTCCTTGCTAACTTGTGTCACTAACTTTCTAATATTTCATCAGTAAATGCCTTCTCAGTATCTTAATCTGTCTCCAAAACTGAGCTCCTTATCCCCCCTTCCAAGATATCTACCCCCCCAACTTTCTATAACTGTTGATAATAGCATCATTACCCCAATCCCTGCCTGATGTATTGAGGTGACACGACTCAGATCTCTCTTTCATTCCCTATATCCAGTCTTTGCATGTAAGCCTAGAGCCCAGCTGTTCTGAAGATCACCTTCATGAAAGCTGATATACAACAGTGCAACTCTTGGCAGGGCCCTCTATCTATTTGTCTTCCATAATTGTTAGCTTGCATATTAACCTATGTTTATAGCTCTGCGGAATCTGGTGGCGCTTTACAAATAACTGATAATAATAATAATAATAAAAATACTTTATTTTGACTTAAGTGGTAACTGTGGTGAAGCAACTGGTTATACTTGAGTGGTCACTTAAAGGAAGAATAAATGCTAGATAGAATGATGCATTCATAGAAAATATTAGTTTCATTAGCTGTTTAAATAGTGACAAAATAAGTGTAATGTTTTATTGCCTATAAAACAATTGGAGCTGCCATGTTGTAACTTAGGTTACCTTCTCTGCTTTGGCCAATTAGGGATAGTTATAGGTAACTAGAGTGTGCAGCCAATGCCTGTGTAGAATATAACAGTGTTCTGCACTTCCATTTCTAACATCAACTGAAAAACTCGCAATTTCAGAATGGAATTACTGAAAAAGGGGACAAAATAAACGATAAAAGTATATTGCAGAGTTTTTTTTATATATATGATTTATCATTTTATATTACCATAGTCGCTTTAAAGCATAATGGACAGGTGTATCTGGTAGTTCAGGTTTTGGGATTGTGTATATGGGTAATGCTACTGCATTGGTTGGCTGTATAAATGGATTTATTACATTTATTCAAGTTGTGTGTGTGTCTATCTATCTAGTTTACCAGCAGAAAGGAAAGTTACTAGGTAGTAGAGAAAAGTTACCAGTCTACTCCATGTTAAGAACATAAAAACCTTCGGCTAGATTACGAGTTGTGCGTTAGGATTAAAAAGTCAGTAGTTAAGAGTTTTATGGGCTAACGCCGTAGCATAAAACTCTTAACTAAAGTGCTAAAAAGTACACTAACACCCATGAACTACCTATTAACCCCTAAACCGAGGCCCCCCCCCCCCCCACATCGCAAACAATTAAAAAAATGTTTTAACCCCTAATCTGCCGAACCGGACATCGCCGCCACTGTAAAAAATATATTAACCCCTAAACCGCCGCCCTCAAGCATCGTAAACACTACTTACATTTTTATTAACCCCTAATCTGCCGTCCCTAACATCGCTGACACCTACCTACATTTATTAACCCCTAATCTGCCGCCCCCAACGTCGCCGCAGTTATATTAAATGTATTAACCCCTAAACCTAAGTCTAACCCTAACCTTAACAACCCCTAACTTAAATAGAATTTAAATAAATCTAAATAAAATAACTAACATTAAATAAATTATTCCTATGTAAAACTAAATACTTACCTATAAAATAAACCCTAAGCTAGCTACAATATAACTAATAGTTACATTGTAGCTATTTTAGGATTTATTTTTATTTTACAGGCAACGTTGTATTTATTTTAACTAGGTAGAATAGTTATTAAATAGTTATTAACTATTTAATAACTTCCTAGTTAAAATAAATACAAATATACCTGTAAAATAAATCCTAACCTAAGTTACAATTACACCTAACACTACAATTAAATTAATTACCTAAACTAAATACAATTAAATACAATTTAAAAAATTATCTAAAGTACAAAAACCCCCCACTAAATTACATAAAATAATAAAATAATTACAAGTTTTTTAAACTAATTACACCTAATCTAATCCCCCTAATAAAATAAAAAAGCCCCCCATAATAATAAAAAGCCCTACCCTATACTAAATTACAAATAGCCCTTAAAAGTGCCTTTTGCGGGGCATTGCCCCAAAGTAATCAGCTCTATTACCTGTAAAAAAAAAGTACAATACACCCCAACATTAAAACTCACCACCCACACACCCAACCCTACTCTAAAACCCACCCAATCCCCCCTTAATAAAACCTAACACTAACCCCTTGAAGATCACCCTACCTTGAGAAGTCTTCACCCAGCCGTGCCCGAAGTCCTCAACGAAGCAGGGCGAAGTGGTCCTCCAGACGGGCAGAAGTCTTCATCCAAGCTGGCCAGAAGAGGTCCTCCAGATGGCAGAAGTCTTCATCCAGGCGGCATCTTCTATCTTCATCCATCTGGAGGCGGAGCGGCTCCATCTGCAATACATCCGATGCGGAGCATCCTCTTCCAACAAAGTCCAACTGAAGAATGAAGGTTCCTTTAAATGACGTCACCCAAGATGGCGTCCCTTCAATTCCGATTGGCTGATAGAAATCTTTTAAGGGCTATTTGTAATTTAGTATAGGGAAGGGCTTTTTATTATTTTACTTTATTAGGGGGATTAGATTAGGTGTAATTAGTTTAAAAAACTTGGAATTATTTTATTATTTTCTGTAATTTAGTGGGGTGTTTTTTTTCGTACTTTAGGTATTTTTTTTTTAATTGTATTTAGTTTAGGTAATTAATTTAATTATAGTGTAGTGTTAGGTGTAATTGTAACTTAGGTTATGATTTATTTTACAGGTAAATTTGTCTTTATTTTAACTAGGTAGTTATTAAATAGTTAATAACTATTTAATAACTATTGTACCTAGTTAAAATAAATACAAAGTTGCCTGTAAAATAAAAATAAACCATAAGCTAGCTACAATGTAACTATTAGTTATATTGTAGCTAGCTTAGGGTTTATTTTACAGGTAAGTATTTAGTTTTAAATTGGAATAATTTAATTAATGTTAGTTATTTTATTTAGATTTATTTAAATTATATTTAGGTTAGGGGGTGTTAGGGTTAGGGTTAGACTTAGGTTTAAGGGTAAAACATTTAATATAGTTGGGCGACGTTGGGGGTGGCAGATTAGGGGTTAATAAAAATAATGTAGGGTTCGGCGATGTTGGGGGCAGCAGATTAGGGGTTAATAAATATAATGTAGGTGGCGGCGGTGTCCGGAGCGGCAGATTAGGGGTTAATAATATTATGCAGGTGTCTGCGATGTCGGGGGCGGCGGATTAGGGGTTAATAAGTGTAAGATTAGGGGTGTTTAGACTCGGGGTTCATGTTAGAGTGTTAGGTGTAGACATAAAATGTATTTCCCCATTGGAATAAATGGGGCTGCTTTACGCTGCTTTTTTGCAGGTGTTAAAAAAAAATTCAGCCGGCTCTCCCCCATTGATTCTTATGGGGAAATCGTACACAAGCACGTTTACCTGCTTATCGCTAACGTAAGCAGCGCTGGTATTGAGGTGAGATGTGGAGCTAAAATTTTGCTCTACGCTCACTTTTTTGCGGCTACGCCGGGTTTCTAAAAACCCGCAATACCAGCGTTGTCTGTAGGTGAGCGGTGAGGGAAAACTGCTGGTTAGCAACACACAGCCTTACCGACAAAATTCGTAATCTAGGCGATAACTTGTTAAACAATCCTATACAATTTGGAATTTTAAAAATTCCATTACTAGAATAAAAATAGAAATCAATATAGACATACTTTAGTCATCTTTCAATTTTGTTTGTTGGAAGGAATTTAGAGAATTATACAAAACTTCCTATAGCTCAAGTTTAATAATAAAATGAAAAGATAAATTTATAAACAACAATCTGGGGGGTGCTGTGTATTGGCAAACTTACCACTAGATTTAGAGTTCTGCGGCCAAAGGGGTGCGTTAGCTACGCATGCTTTTTTCCCCCCGCACCTTTTAAATACCGCTGGTATTTAGAGTTCAAAGAAAGGGCTGCGTTAGGCTCCAAAAAGGGAGCGTACAGGCATATTTACAGCCACTGCAACTCTCAATACCAGCGGTGCTTACGGACGTGGCCAGCTTCAAAAACGGGCTCGTGCACGATTCCCCCATAGGAAACAATGGGGCCGTTTGAGCTGGAAAAAAATCTAACACCTGCAAAAAAGCAACGTTCAGCTCCTAACGCAGCCCCATTGTTTCCTATGGGGAAACACTTCCTAAGTCTGCACCTAACACCCTAACATGAACCCGAGTCTAAACACCCCTAACCTTACACTTATTAACCCCTTATCTGCCATCGCTGACCCCTGCATATTATTATTAACCCCTAATCTGCCACTCCGTACACCGCTGCAACCTACGTTATCCCTATGTACCCCTAATCTGCTGCCCCTAACACCGCCGACCCCTATATTATATTTATTAACCCCTAATCTGCCGCCCCCAACGTCGCTGCCACCTACCTACAATTATTAACCCCTAATCTGCCGACCGGACTTCACCGCTACTATAATAAAGTTATTAACCCCTAATCCGCCTCACTCCCGCCTCAATAACCCTATAATAAATAGTATTAACCCCTAATCTGCCCTCCCTAACATCACCGCTACTCTAATAAATTTATTAACCCCTAAAGCTAAGTCTAACCCTAACATTAACACCCCCCTAAGTTAAATATAATTTTTATCTAACAAAATAAATTAACTCTTATTAAAGAAATTATTCCTATTTAAAGCTAAATACGTACCTGTAAAATAAACCCTAATATAGCTACAATATACATTATAATTATATTGTAGCTATTTTAGGATTAATATTTATTTTACAGGCAACTTTGTATTTATTTTAACCAGGTACAATAGCTATTAAATAGTTAATGACTATTTAATAGCTACCTAGTTAAAATAATTACAAAATTACCTGTAAAATAAATCCTAACCTAAGTTACAATTAAACCTAACACTACACTATCAATAAATTAATTAAATAAAATACCTACAATTATCTACAATTAAACCTAACACTACACTATCAATAAATTAATTACATACAAATACCTACAAAGAAATACAATTAAAGGGACATTAAACACTAAATACATGCTAGATAGAATAATGCATTCAAAGAAAAGATTAGTCCATGACTAACATGTAGATGTATTTTTTAAAGTTTCATTAGTTGTTTAAAAAGTGACAAAATAAGTGTAAAGTTTTAGTGTCTATAAAACACTGGGAGCTGCCATGTTGTAACTTGTGTTACCTTCTCTGCTGTGGCCAATTAGGGTCAGTTATAAATAGAACACTAGAGTGTGCAGCCAATGGTTGTGCTGGATTTAACAGTGTTCTGCACTTCCATTTCTAGCAGGAACTGAAAAGCTCACACTTTTAGAATGGAATTACAGGCAAAGAGGACAAAATAAATAATGAAAGTGTATTGCAGAGTTGTTTTATTATATACAATTTATCATTTTATATCATCATCTCAAAGTGCTTAATGTCCCTTTAAATAAACTAACTAAAGTACAAAAATAAAAAAGAACTAAGTTACAAAAAATAAAAAAATAATTTACAAACATTATAAAAATATTACAACAATTTTAAGCTAATTACACCTACTCTAAGCCCCCTAATAAAATAACAAAGCCCCCCAAAATAAAAAAATGCCCTACCCTATTCTAAAATACAAATAGAAAAGCTCTTTTACCTTGCCAGCCCTTAAAAGGGCCTTTTGCGGGGCATGCCCCAAAGAATTCTGCTCTTTTGCCTGTAAAAAAAAACATACAATACCCCCCCTCAACATTACAACCCACCATCCACATACCCCTAATCTAACCCAACCCCCCCTTAAATAAACCTAACACTAAGCCCCTGAAGATCTCCCTACCTTATCTTCACCACCCCGGGTATCACCGATCCGTCCAGAAGAGGCTCTGAAATCTTCATCCAAGCCCAAGCGGGGGCTGAAGAGGTCCATCATCGGGCTGAAGAGGTCCATCATTCGGCTGAAGTCTTGATCCAAGCGGGCGCTGAAGAGATCAATCATCCGGCTGAAGTCTTCTATCAAGCGGCATCTTCAATCTTCTTTCTTCCGGATCCATCTTCATCCCACCGACGCGGAACATCCATCCTGGCCGACGACTTCCCGACGAATGACGGTTCCTTTAAGGGACGTCATCCAAGATGGCGTCCCTCGAATTCCTATTGGCTGATAGGATTCTATCAGCCAATCGGAATTAAGGTAGGAAAATTCTGAATGGCTGATGGAATCAGCCAATCAGATTCAAGTTCAATCCGATTGGCTGATCCAATCAGCCAATCAGATTGAGCTCGCATTCTTTTGGCTGATCGGAACATTTAAACATATATATTCGGAATATATAAAGAAAGAGACACACTCAGCTAAGACAGAACAAAAGCTAGAATAACTTCCATGCCTGTTCATTTTCAGTGCCACTCAGGGTGCATACTCTTTTAGCACACTATGCCTTTCCACAGAGAAAAAATATCCTGCCCAATGACAGTCCAGCGCCCAAAAACCAGGCAAATACCGAAATACCAGGCAATTCCTCTCTGAACAAGAGAAACAACAACCCCAGCTGATCGTTTCGGCCTTCTGTGGGCCTGGTCAGTGAGGTGCAGTTGCATCTCTCTAAGGGCATGTGTGCAAGGAGTCCACGTCTAGTTTCCCCCATTATTCTTAGGGAGACGTAAGAGCAATTTGCATAACTAAAAATAGTGTATATAGATATATATACATATACAGTATATATATATATATATATATATATATATATATATATATATATATATATATTGTATATACACATGTACATACATATATATATACACTTTGAAGCCCTTTCCACTCAAATACCTTAAAATATTTTTATAAAATTTTATAATGTGTTTTACTGTTTATTTACTGCAATTTTACATTCCAATGTTCTTCGCATAGTAGAAAAATGGTTACAATATCCGAAGTCCTAAAATTAGCGTGCATTGGGTTTCGCTTGCGTATAAACATTTTACTTTCAACTAGTAATACGCGTACTAATCCACCCACGTTAAAAATATATCTCCAGCTGTGTTTGCGCATGAGCGAAAGCTCTAAATATTGTGCCACTTGTAATATGGCCCTATGTCTGGTATAGAGAGTAAAAAAGCCTAAGAGTAGAAGAGCTCTCTGTTCTAAATGTTTAGTTGTAGATAAATAGTGTTCAATGGTGAAGAGGGTCAGATAAAAAGCACTTGGAGATGGTTGGAGATTCTGGGTGCAAAATATGGTTGAAAGCAGTTTAAGTTTCCAAAAATAGGTGAGATTTAACCTTAATGTTTTGTGCCTGTAGATCGGAGTCTGGTATTCCAATCGCACCCTGGCTATGAATGCCAGCAGCTTGGAAATTAATATTTCAAAGACTTTGGAGAACAAGACTCTGGTCGTCACCACCATCCTGGTGAGATCTGTGAATATTTGCTACCTTGTATATACTGTATCTTTCCTCTTCTCCATTTCTCTTTTCCTGTTCTTGTTTCCTGTTATGTTTGCTCTTATTTTGTTTACTGTACCATAGACATCCATCATTGGCATCTCTCTTGTAAATTTAACCATTTACCCCTTTTCCATAGCCAAAGAATCAGCCCTCCAATATCCATATGACCTCATATTTACCTTATTTAATATCCCATCATTCTGTAACAGGAAAATCCATATATGATGCGCAAAGCAAATTTTCGCTCCTTGTCAGGAAATGATCAGTATGAAGGCTTCTGTGCTGAGATGTTGAAGGAGCTGTCCAATCTCCTTCATTTTGACTACAAAATCAAACTGGTGGAGGATGGGCTTTATGGTGCTCCTGAACCTAATGGTTCCTGGACGGGAATGGTTGGCGAACTCATCAACAGGGTATGTGATATCTGACTTTTTCCCTAATAAGCCTTTGTGGTTTCAGATTTCAATTTTATTTTGTCGCTTTTGACCTGTATTTTTTTAATTATCTTTACAGTCAAGATCCAAATACATAGAATGTTAGAAATACTGGATTCCATTCCAGTCCATCAAAATTCTTGTGCAATATGCATTCTATCTTTAAAATCTATTTTGACCTGTTTTAAGAGGAAATTGTTCATGGCTTTTTTTTGTTTGTTTTAAAGTTTGCGTGCATACTTTTGAGAATGCTTTGTAAATACATATTTTTAGCTTTTTCATTAGCTAAAAATTTTTTTGTTTTTGTCTTCCGGTTAAGCAACACTTGTATTTTACATTTACTAATTACAATTTAGGAAAATAAATATTGTCTTTAATGAAATGTCAGAAGAATGTAGAAATAAAGATACCAGAAAATGGTTAATACTTAAAAGTGAATAGTTAATACAGGAAGATTAAGACAGAGGCAAAAGTCACAAAAGCTGCATGGGAAGTTAAAGGGATATGATACCCAAATGTTGAAGCACATGAAAGTGATGCAGCATAGCTGTAAAAAGCTGACTATAAAATATCACCTGAACATCTTTATGTAGAAAATGAAGATATTTTACCTCATATTTTCTAAGTATTTACACCCCCCTGTAAATAGACTTTAAGCAGCCAGTCAGGATGCTTGTTCTAGGATAAGTTAGGAAGTGTTCAACTTGCAGCTGGACAGCAGCTGAAGTATAACTGTTTACACAGCACTTACTCTGGTAAGCTGAAGAAAGTTTGAGGTAAAATACCTTTTTCACATAGAGATGTCAAGGTGATATTTTCCTGTCAGCTTTTTACAGTTATGCTGCATCACTTTCAAGTGATTTAGCATATGAGTTTTAATCCCTTTAAACAGTGGTCTAGTAGCAGAAGAAGTCACTGAAGGACTCATCTGATCTCTGCTGTAAGGACAGCACCCCAAAATGCCCTTTTTAGGGCTAGAACATTTTTTTTTTTTGCCTGTGTAATTTTGACTGTGAAACATCAGTCTGCTAGTGTAATCTAATTGCAGTTGCCTGCCTGAAGTGCCACCACTCATATCTGTAGCGTAAATTTTGTAAAAAAAAAACTTTTTTGACTGTGAAATATCAGTCTGCTAGTGTAATCTATAAGCAGTTGCCTGCCTGCCAGCGTGTGTGCCAGGCCCACTTGCCATCTAGTGCCACCACTCATATCTGTTGTAACAGTAGTGTAAATTTAAAAAAAAAAAACTTTTTTGACTGTGAAACATCAGTCTGCTAGTGTAATCTAATTGCAGTTGCCTACCTGCCAGTGTGTGTGCTAGGCCCACTTGCTAAGTGCCACCACTCATTTCTGTTGTAACAGTAGTGTACATTTTTTAAAAAAAAAACTTTTTTGACTGTGAAACATCAGTCTGCTAGTGTAATCTAATAGCAGTTGCCTGTCTGCCAGCGTGTGTGCCAGGCCCACTTGCCAACTAGTGCCACCACTCATATCTGTTGTAACAGTAGTGTAAATTTAAAAAAAAAACTTTTTTGACTGTGAAACATCAGTCTGCTAGTGTAATCTAATTGCAGTTGCCTGCCTGCCTGCCAGCGTGTGTGCCAGGCCCACTTGCCAACTAGTGCACTGCCACCACTCATATCTGTTGTAACAGTAGTGTAAATTTAAAAAAAACAAAACTTTTTTGACTGTGAAATATCAGTCTGCTAGTGTAATCTAATTGCAGTTGCCTGCCTGCCAGCGTGTGTGCCAGGCCCACTTGCCAACTAGTGCCACCACTCATATCTGTTGTAACAGTAGTGTAAATTTAAAAAAAAAAACTTTTTTGACTGTGAAACATCAGTCTGCTAGTGTAATCTAATTGCAGTTGCCTGCCTGCCAGCGTGTGTGCCAGGCCCACTTGCCAACTAGTGCCACCACTCATATCTGTTGTAACAGTAGTGTAAATTTAAAAAAAAAAACTTTTTTGACTGTGAAACATCAGTCTGCTAGTGTAATCTAATTGCAGTTGCCTGCCTGCCAGCGTGTGTGCCAGGCCCACTTGCCAACTAGTGCCACCACTCATATCTGTTGTAACAGTAGTGTAAAATTTTTTTAAAAAAACTTTTTTAACTGTGAAACATCAGTCTGCTAGTGTAATATAATAGCAGTTGCCTGCCTGCCAGAGTGTGTGCCAGGCCCACTTGGTATCCAACCTTGTGCAAATGGGGAGTTTGCGGTTGTGCAAATGGACTGTTTGCGGTTGTTTGCGGTGCGTTAAACGGGGAGTTTGGTCTGTCACTGTGAAGTGGGCGTAACCCTTACACCACCTGAACGATACAACATCATACCTGATGTTTTAAAGCACGTTATTCCAAACAATTTAGGAATTTTAGGTGATTTATGCCCTTTATGGATTAAAAACAGACTCTACATCAACTATGTAATTTTCCATGGGAGTTTTGCCATGGATCCCCCTCCGGCATGCCACAGTCCAGGTGTTAGTCACCTTGAAACAACTTTTACATCACTTTTGTGGCCAGAAAGAGTCCCTGTGGGTTTTAAAATTCGCCTGCCTATTGAAGTCAATGGCGGTTCGCCCGGTTCGCAAACTTTTACAGAAGTTCGCGTTTGCTGTTCGCAAACGCAAAATTTTAGGTTTGCGACATCACTATTGAGGATTAAAAACCTAAATATGATATTTGTTAGAGACATAGAAAATGCTTTAATTTGCTAGAGCACTTTCTTATAGCACTCAGATCGCATATATCTGTTCAACCGCTCCAAACTGTTAAACATTTAGTTAAAGTCGGTTCCAAGACCAGTAATGCATTTCTGTTCTTTAGCTTAACATGATAGAAAAAAGAAAAATTATCACACTACTTAGTTTTATTTTTTCAACAACGAGGGATATTGCCATTAGAGATTATTATTAAGCCTTAAATGTAATATATATCTGGCTAGTAGGTGCTATGTATCATCTGCAGCATTTACAAAAACAACTAAGAGAAGTTGAGAAAAGGATACATTTTAGCACTCAAATCCCTCAAAAATACTATGGTGGTTACATCACTCTACAAATTAAAATCAAACTTTATTGATAATAAAAATGGGTGAATTTAAAAACAGATGCTAGATACGGACTGGACACTGTGATATAATTGCTTATTATCAAAATAAAGAGCTGAATAAAATATTATTCATACAAGTCATGGGATACGTTCTAATACAAATAATATAAGATCTCTCTAATGGATTAGCTAAGTTGGCGCAAAAGTAACTGTGTGGTATAGAGGAAGGGCCAAAAGTGTGTTGAGATTAGTACTGTTGTGTTTGGGTGCTAATTTTAACCCCTTAGTGACCAGAGCACTTTTCCATTTTCTGACCGTCTGGGACCAAGGCTATTTTTACATTTCTGCGGTGTTGTGTTTAGCTGTAATTTCCCTCTTACTCATTTACTGTACCCACACATATTATATACTGTTTTTTCTCACCATTAAATGCACTTTCTAAAGATACCATTATTTTCATCATATCTTATAATTTACTATAAAAAAAATATAAAATATGAGGAAAAAATGGAAAAAACACACTTTTTCTAACTTTGACCTCCAAAATCTGTTACACATCTACAACCACCAAAAAACACCCATGCTAAATAGTTTCGAAATTTTGTCCTAAGTTTAGAAATACCCAATGTTTACATGTTCTTTGCTTTTTTGCAAGTTATAGGGCAATAAATACAAGTAGCACTTTGCTATTTCCAAACCACTTTTTTCAAAATTAGCGTTAGTTACATTGGAACATTGATATCTTTCAGGAGTCCCTGAATATCCCTTGACATATATATATATATATATATATATATATATATATATATATATATATATATATATATATATATATATACACACACATATATATATATATATATATATATATATATATATATATACACACACATATCTATATATATATATATATATATATATATATTTTAGAAGACATCCCAAAGTATTGATCTTGGCCCATTTTGGTATATTTCATGCCACCATTCCACCGCCAAATGCGATCAAATAAAAAAAATTGTTTACTTTTTCACAAATTTTTTCACAAACTTTAGGTTTCTCACTGAAATTATTTACAACAACTTGTGCAATTATGGTATAAATGGTTGTAAATGCTTCTCTGGGATCCCCTTTGTTCAGAAATAGCAGACATATATGGCTTTGGCCTTGCTTTTTGAAATTAGAAGGCCGCTAAATGCCGCTGCGCACCACACATGTATGATGCCCAGCAGTGAAGGGGTTAATTAGGGAGCTTGTAGAGTTAATTTTAGCTTTAGTGTAGTGTAGTAGACAACCCAAAGTATTGATCTAGGCCCTTTTTGGTATATTTCATGCCACCATTTCACCGCCAAATGCGATCAAATAAAGAAAAAACTTTACATTTTTCACAATTTTAGGTTTCTCACTGAAATTATTTACAAACAGCTTCTCTAGGATCCCCTTTATTCAGAAATAGCAGACATATATGGCTTTGGCGTTGCTTTTTGGTAATAAGAAGGCCTCTAAATGCTGCTGCGCACCACACTTGTAATATGCCCAGCAGTTAAGTGGTTAATTCGGTAGCTTGTAGGGTTCATTTTTAACTTTAGTGTAGAGATCAGCCTCCCACCTGACACATCCCACCTCTGATCACTCCCTGACCCCCCTCAAATAGCTCTCTTCCCTCCCCCACCTCACAATTGTCACCACCATCTTAAGTACTTGCAGAAAGTCTGCCAGTACTGAAATAGAAAGCATTTGTTATTATTTTTTTTATTTTTTTATTTTTTTTACATACAGTCTGCAGTTTATTTCAAAAAATTGTTTTCTGTAGTGTAGCTGCCCACCCTCAATAATCTACATCCCTCCCTCTCCCTTACAAAACATCGGAGATCCCCCCTCTGCATCAGTCATATTTTTTTTTATTGTGTGCACTGCCACCGCCAACAACGGCGATCATCACACCAAAACCGAATCCGGATACTGACATGTTTGGACCGCCCACCCACCTCCCATAGTAGCTCCCACCCACCAACGAATGTTAGCATTGATGGCCTCTGCATCGTGGGTAAAATAGGGGATTGCAGTGATGCCTCAATATCGAGGCATCACTACAATACCCTAGAAGCAGCTGGAAGCGATTAAGATCGCTTCCAGTGCTTCAAACCCCAGAGGACGAGCCAGGAATGTTCTTGGTCGTTAAGGGTGTGTTTTTGTAGAACGTTCCTGGCATGTCCTCGGTCGTTAAGGGGTTAACCAACGTTAGAACATTAGACCAAATATAGGCAGTGCATGGAGCCAATTCAGAAATCCGTAAATATGGGAAGTTAGTGTTCCCACGAATTGCCTAGCTTCAATAGTGGACCAAAATATTAGGCCTATGTACTAAACATAAACGTCTGATCAGGGTATGCTAATAATATAAATATAACTAGAATAACTGTATGGTGTTTGCCGAAAAGCAGGCTGCCGAGTTATATTAAAGGGACAGTCCAAAAAAACTTTCATGATTTAAATAGGGCATGCAATTTTAAACCACTTTGCAATTTACTTTTATTACCAATTTTGCTTTGTTCTCTTGGTATTCTTAGTTGAAAACTAAACCTAGGAGGTTCATATGCTAATTTCTTAGACCTTGATGGCCGCCTCTAATCTAAAAGCATTTTGACAGTTTTTCACCACTAGAGGGCGATAGTTCATGTGTTTCACATAGATAACATTGAACTCAGGCATGTGAAGCTCCTAGGAGTCAGCACTGATTGGCTAAAAATGCAAGTCTGTCAAAAGAACTGAAATAAGGGGGCAGTTTGCAGAGGCATAGATACAAGGTAATCACAAAGGTAAAAAGTATATTATTATAACTTTGTTGGTTATGCAAAACTGGGGAATGGGCAATATAGGGATTATCTACCTTTTTAAACAACAATTCTGGTGTTTACTGTCCCTTTAATAAAAGTTATAGCACAACCAATCCTTCTAAATAATAAAGTTGGTGGTTATGTTAAACCCAATAAATATCTGGTGTTAGTGCTATAGCAATTTGGTGCAAATTCGAAACAGCGTCTGATAGCTTCAGACTGCTAACGGCAATACATAAAGACTTTCGTAATGTGTTTAAATACAAATAGTGAGTGTACCCACAAATCTCCTAGTTCTGGTCAAGTTACTATGGCATTTGCTCAATTGTATATGCCACAAAATTACCTAGAGACTTGGAGTTCCAACCCACTATTATGATAAATATACTTGATGAAACATCCTAATATCTTAATAGTCTTAAATTAGTGCTGATATAATTGCACAGGAGTATCTAAACAACAATCAGACATTGTCTGTAAAAAAATTAATTTCATCAACAATGTCTGTTACTATGTAATTAATAATTAAAACGCATGATCGCTTATGACCACAACTATCCTCTTTGTAGTTTACTTAACTATTGCATATAGAGCGGATATATTAGAAATCAGTGCCAGCGCTTGCATAAGGCAAACAGGCAGCCGCCTTAGTGCGCCCCAGCAGGGTGGGCGCCAAGAGCGGGAGGGATTTGCCTGTCAAACCAGCGTGACGTAAGCGGTAAGATCACTTCTGCGTCTGGCTGCAAGTTTGAAGTCTGCTCTGTGGCCGTGCTTTGTGGTGCTCTTGCCGCGCTGCCTAAGAAGAGCCTCAGTGACTGTTAGCCTGTCTGTGCACACAGTACACAGTGACGTGTGGAGTCTGTCTGATCTCACTCTGAGAGGGAAATGGGAAATTGTGGCACGGTTTGGATGCCTGGTGGCACGCACAGCCTCAGCCACGTGAGTGATGCCCACCCGACCCGGACCCGCGGTATTGCAGCCAGCAGTGAGAACTTGAAGAAGAGGACTGAAGGTAGGAGCCAGGGTCTGACTCCGTGGGTGGAAATTCAATTCCCATTCCATTTATAGTATGACATATCAGCTATTATTAGACTAGATCACGGCCCCCTTTTATTGGTATACCCCAAATGTGTAGTATTTATGAGAGAGGTTAGCAGTGGTCACATGACGGATCTAAGGATATAAACCCCCCAGATATCAACTGTTCTTGGGGCTCTACCCTTTCAAATGAAGCATCTTGGGGTCTGCTTCTCTTGTTGGGGGTTATAGGCTTTTATAATGTCACAACCCCCCAAAATAAGATTAAAGCTGTAAGGTTTTTAATACTGTTATGATGGATCACCTGCTAAGTTTTTTTGTATAAGGGATCATTTGTTCTCTATATTGTACGTGAGGAAGATTGGGACTTCCTGTATCCTCCTTACCTTACATTAGTTAACTAGTGCCTAGTGGTGCAGTGGTTTCCATCTTGGTGTTTTATTTAAAAGGATACACTTATGTCTTTAGGGGTCGCTCCGTCTGATGCAGGGACTGAGATATGGGCTATGGTATACAGTTCACACATGTGCTATGGGGTAGTGCAGTTGTATATCTGTATTATACCATTGTGCCTCATTTTCCCCACACGTGGACAGGATGATAAAGAAATGTGAAGGACAAAGGAAAGCTGTGTGGCATTTTATATTTCATAATCATAGGCTATTAGCCTAACTTAGTTAAATTAAATCTATGGGTACCATAGCAGTAACTGTAGCACTCTTTTACACGTGCCTACATTGCCTGCACATTAGCCTATATTCTTTTAGTTTAGTGTGGTGTTTAATAAGTAATATGCTACATAAGTAAATAAAGGATAATAAAGGAGCAGTCATGAAAAAGGCCAATATATTTAAATAAAATGAATTATTCATGATGCATGATTAATTTTATTTAAAAATATTATCCTTTTTAATTTAAATAGAATTGAACTGGCTCACTGTTATATATACATATAGGCTGGGGCATGGCAGACTTTGCCTTGGCTTGGGGCTGGGGCCCATGCCACTGCCAGTGAGGTGTATGCACAATACTTTACTTCTGGTTTTTTTTTTAATCTCTTTCCAGGGAGCAGGCCAGGGGTTAAAGTAAATTTTTGGGCAATGCTAGTGGGAAATTGGGACAATAGTGAAGGAATATTGATGTGCATGGTCATGATATTAAGCATGGTAATGATGGTGTTGCATGAAAATGCCAGTTTATTCTGTAGGAAACAGGGATTTTCAATTGATATATGTAGGGCTATGATTATGTTCTGTACCACATTACATTTTTTAATATAAGTTTAACTTATTTGTTAAAAACTTTATTTAAAGCCATAAAACACATTTTGAACTAACTGCAGGCAAATTAATTTAACTTTTTGCTCTATTAGGTTGGTGGTATTGTCAGGGGATTTTATGTTGTCGTGGTGGGGATTTGGGGCAGGGGGGTGTCAAAAGGCACCTTCGCCTATGTATACAAAAATCCTTGCACCAGCCCTCTTAGAAATTTACATTCTCCTTGTATCAGAATACGTATGCTATAATATTGACAGCTCAATTTACCGGTGTACTACCATTAGTTTTATAGCTCAATTATAAATCAGTTCAGTTACCAGTTAATACCGTTATCTAGACATATTAAAAATAGGGTCCCATTAGCCCTCTCCCTCTAACATGTTTCGCTGGCAACCCGGCTTTCTCAAAAGGCTTTTTATGACGTAAACATGCCTATTATATGTGTTGACAAATCATATTATCTGTGTGTCATTGCACATACACTCTTGATGGAGTATTAGACATTTCAAATTGATACTTAGTATATTACTGTATTCAATATAGGATACAACTATAGAAAATGTTATGAATTCCCAAGCTAAGTGTGTGAATATAAATTGAAATATGGGTAGTTCCTCTATACCACACAGTTATTTTTACGCCAACTTAGCTAATCCATTAGAGAGATCTTATATTATTTGTATTAGGAAGTATCCCATGACTTGTATGAATAATATTTTATTCAGCTCTTTATTTTGATAGTTAGCAATTATATCACAGTGTCCAGTCAGTATCTAGTATCTGTTTTTAAATTCACCCATTTTTTATTATTAACAATAGAGTTTGATTTTAATTTGTAGAGTGATGTAACCACCATAGTATTTTTTTTGGATTTGAGTGCTACAATGTATCCTTTTCTCAGCTTCTCTTAGTTGTTTTTGTAAATGCCTTAGCTTAACATGGCCAGTAATAGACGGGCTACGCACATATGCTGCTTGTGATTGGCTTACCAGTCTGTGTTCAGCTCAGGTTTGGCAGTACACTGAGGATCAAGTGTTTGCCTTAACTAGATGTTTAAGCTCTTTGTTGGGGTTAAACACATAGTAATGTTAACATAACAGTTCAACAAGAAAAGATCTTACATATTAGAGCAGTGAAGGCCAACTGGTGGCCTTTCAACCTATTTTTTTCGTCTCAGAGTGGGTTGCCATCTGGCCAGTGTTTTACCATCCCTGTTGTATGATAGGACTGGGCACAGGGCCATGTGGAGGAATTGAGATGGCGCAGTATACGCAGAGGCACTGTCAGGGTTTTTTCCCTGTTGTGTTTGCCATGTGCTGCTGGCAGCCATTTTACTCACCTCTCTTCCTGACTATGGTGCATTGTGGGGGATGCTGATCATTTCCTGCACTTTCTTTTATG
The DNA here is from genome assembly GCF_027579735.1 of Bombina bombina. Taxonomy (NCBI): domain Eukaryota; kingdom Metazoa; phylum Chordata; class Amphibia; order Anura; family Bombinatoridae; genus Bombina; species Bombina bombina. The sequence continues at coordinate 220,973,525 of NC_069506.1, forward strand.
GCCAGACTGGTGTGCATCATCCATGTGAGACAGGAATCAGTCTCAGAATTGTGATGTCATCAATTATTATTTAAAGAGCCTCTGTTCAGTATGCTTTGCCTTTGCGTTGTCTCAGACTTGTTTTTGAGAGTTCCTGGGTATTACCTGGCTGCCTGACGTCCTTCCTGGTTCCTGATCCCTGGCTTGTTCCTGACTCTGCTGTTTTCCTTGTTCCTGATTCCGGCTTGTCTGACTATTCGCTTTGGCTCCTGACTCGGCTCGTCTGACTACCAGCTCTGGTTTTGACTCCTGGCTTGTTATTTGACTTGTGGACTTTTTTTATTATTTTTTGCTATTAATAAAGGTGTGATTATTTTTGCACTTCTCGTCTCAGTCTGATTCCTGGCACCCTGACATTACGCAAAGGCCATGAATCCTAATGCTGCTAATTATCCACCTTTACCTTCCATCGTTTCCAGGATGGATGTATAGGATCACCGCTTGGATCAATTTGCACTAGCCCTGCAAACCCTGCTGACTCGCACTGCACATTTGGACCAAAGTGTCCCGCAAGTTATGGCTGCTCCTGTTTCCGCTTTTGCACCTATGCCTACCAGGAGCTTGTCCGGTTCTGCACCTCTACCTCAGCGATATGGAGGCGATCCTATTCAGTGCAGAGGGTTTTTGAACCAGGTGGGCATTTACTTTGAGATGTTACCTCAAGCGTTTCCCTCTGACAGAGCTAAGGTGGGATTTCTCATCTTGTTACTCTCTGACACAGCTCTTGCCTGGGCTAATCCCTTGTGGGAGACTAATAAACCTGTTATTTCAAATTACCCTGAATTTGTGGCCTCCTTTCGAAGGGTATTTGATGTTCTGGTTCGCTCCTCCTCTGCTTCTAAACGACTCATGTCCATTCAGCAAGGTACAAGATCTGTTGCTCAGTATTCTATTGAGTTCCGTACGCTTGCCGCAGAGGTAGGTTGGAACAATGAAGCCCTTTTGCCGACTTCTTTCATGGGCTCTCTGATGCGATTAAAGGCGAAGTTGCTGCCAGAGATTTACCAGAGGATCTCGAGGCATTGGTGTCTTTTTTTTATCCTAATTGACATCAGACTCAGAGAGAGGCCCCCTACACGGCCGGGAAACGCTCACACCTAAGGTCCTGTCGGAGGCAGATCTTGGGTGGTTTATCCTCGTCCCCGGAACCGCTTAAGGAGAAACCTTTGGTCACGGTTGTCCTTTCCTGGGTGGACTCCTCCATAGTTACTCAGGCTCTTGTTGACTCCGGTGCTGCAGGCTATTTCATTGACAGTGCTTTTGTATCAAAGCACTCCATTCCTGTTTTGCCTCGGTCCATTCCACTTGCTATTGAGGCCATTGATGGCAGGCCCCTTCAGCCCGCACTCGTTACTCACGAAACTGCTCTGTTTTATATCCAAAAGCATATGGTTATATCTCTATAGCATATACACATATTTCATTTCCAAAAAATTTGAAATAAAAGCTATTTTCATGCTATTTTCTACCTGATGTAACTGATGTATATTGAGGCTGTTTATAATTATCTGTACATAGCGCATATTGCTAGCAAACATTAATGACAATCCTAAGAAAGAGAGCTAGCCCCAAGTAAAAAAACAAACAAACACATTCTATATAAGGACATGCTTGGGATATTAAATATTAATCCTAGTATCCATCATTCAAGATAAGGCGTAAATATTTATTGCCGCTATACTCGTTAATAAAAGCATAGTGTATATAACATCTGTAAATGCATGAAGAAAAGAACACCTTTTACAGGAAAGGCGCAACATTTATTTCCTCGTTCAGGTCATTAGGTTTGAGGGTATTCATATTATGGATCCATTTACATTTACATTTGTTTTTTACTTGGGGCTAGCTCTCTTTCTTAGGATTGTCATTAATGTTTGCTAGCAATATGCGCTATATACAGATCATTAAAAACAGCCTCAATATACATCAGTTACATCAGGTAGATAATAGCATGAAAATAGATTTTATTCCAAATTTTTTGGAAATGAAATATGTGTATATGCTATAGATATATAACCTTATGCTTTTGGGTATAAAACAGATTCTTTCCTAGAAAACTACTTTGTGGTGCCCTTGAAGTGTTGAAACATTAAATAAGCAATAAAGGGAAAATGCTATAAATGTATAAAATAGGAGTTTATTGTAGAGATACATGTTCATAATAGATACTCTTTCGATACAATGATGCCTTCTAAAGTAGGACTATACGTCAGACAGGAAGTACACTACCTGGAACTTCCTGAAACCGTTTAAATTCCTGGAGGGGATTTCAACTTAGTAGGAAATGATATGCCATGAGGAAGTCGCATACAATTCTCCCTGCAGCGAAAAACGTGTAGCGTTTGTGTTTTTAGTCCTCGGCTAGGCCAGCCGAGGGATCCTTATCTCATGGTGCCGTTGGGACTATATCCGATGATTCAATAGAGCGAGGTAAAGCGAAGTCAATAGCTGCTGGATTAGAACATAGCAGTTAGAGACGCAGATGAATGGATCTCCAAGTCAAACAGCACAACCCATCTATCTTCAGTGACTGATTCTGACACGGCAGATGCTGCAACAAGAAGACCAGTGAGATCCAATCTGTTTTGCACTACATTACTAGGGTCCCTTGGGCAAGGTTATACCTCAGTAGGTTGCACCCTGTATAAAGTATACACAGTGTGTGATTTGGGAGCCTCACGGATATATACCTGCCTAACACTGGTCTGTGCTAAATATCCACATATCTGCATACTAACTACCTGCTTGCTGCCTCACCGCACTTACCAGATTTAAGCTTGCCATTATAAATTGCTGGGGAAATCGGCTTTACTGCTGCTGCTAGTGCTACTGCTAATTATCATTGCTGCTGCTCACTAACACAGCGCTATATTGTTGGACTTACACTCGCTTATGTCCACTCTATAACTATCTACATTTTGCATTCTTTGGATTACAAATTAAGGATTCTAATGGGGAATAACATTATTACAGGAATGGATTTTTCTTATGCTCCCTAGGCCCTTATAGGCAACAAGAAAATGGGACACCTATAACCCCACTATCATGATCCATAAGAGCTCTTATACTGAAATGAGACTAGTACATCATCCCAATGGCCATTGGTAGAAAGGCATCATATATTAGCAATTTAGTATATGCATTATATTTTTTATTGCACTAATTACATAGGATTAATTGTTGAATAAATATATATTTTTGTATTTATATTTAGAAGCATCTGTTTGTTTATGGGAAGGGGATCTGTTTCCATCCACACAGGGACCTCCACACTCAGTGGTTAATAGCTTTATCCTCTCATTTGATTATTTATAGATTGTACTTGCATAGGGCATACTTTGTTTCTTTATTTTTCTATCTTCTTTTTTTCTCTAATTATTTATATAAATTTGTACCAAAATACCATCAGATTTATGTAGAAATATGTATTTTTTTAAATAAATATAACATATTCTTCTATGTGAAGAACATTGAAATGTGAAATATTTATATTTTCATGTTGGGTTAAAGCATGTGAGAAAAAGCAATCGGGTTCGCATGAGAGTAGGGTGCTTTTTTAAGCTTTTCACGCTCCATTGAAGTCTACGAGGGAATACGTTAACACGGTCAAGATATTCTAAGTTTGGCTTTTTGCATGCGCCATAAACTTTTAACTTATAAAGCCAGCAGTACCTGATGCATGCAAAAAGCTTCTAGTGGGAATTAGCACGTGAGCAGGAGCGATAAATAGTGCTTCACTCGTAATCTAGCCCTGTATTCTTACTGGTATCTCTGTATAACTTGTAAAGCAGCAAGCTGCTAACACCAGGGCCATAATGCACGTGAGAGCCTATATGTATGTGCTTGTTTGTATGTTTGTGCCTATATGTGTGTAATTGTGTATGGATAAATGCATGAATATGCATTTGAATCCGGAAGGGGGTTATTGAACAGAGGGGATTAATCACATAATTTATTTTATTATCATTATGCTGCAACATGTGTGAGATGAGACTCAGGCAGATGTTGGAATGTACAGGTTTTAATTTCGTTTTGGGTAAACTGCGCAGCCTGTTAGGCTCAGCACGCTTTTTCCTATAGCAGGGGCGGTCCTGCATGGCGCTCCACGTGACCAGGTGTGGTCACATTGATTTCCTTTTTTCCTGACCATGTGGTTTACCGGAGACAAAGTGGTTTCTCTGTTTGGCCTGGGTCATAGGAGGTGGTGAGTGCCCCAGCCATTAGGGTTATAAAGGTGCCATTTTATCTTATTTTATATAGTCTGCTTTATAAACGCAAGCTATGGAGGACTCTGATACATTAGAGGGTAATCCCTCTTTACCTAAGTCTAATACCTGTCTATATTGTGAGGAGGCCTCTGTATACCCGCCTGCTCAATTATGTTCCACATGCCTTGATAGGGTAATCATGTCAAGGAAAGTCAATATGTTTAGTACCACTGAGCCGTCCACCTCTGAGGAGTCTCCATCCGTGAGGTGCGCACCCTACAGTCATCTCCTAACACACATGCATCTTCCCATAGCATTCCTAATCCTCCATCTGGAGGGGCCCTTTTACCGCCAGACTTTACTGAGCAGTTACAAATGGCAGTGTCTGCGGCCTTCAGTGCTTTACCTCACCCTGCTAAGCACAAGCGAAAGGTCAAATATTGCTATCCTTCCTCATGGGTCATCTACTAGCTTATTGGATTTATCTGATACAAGATTATCCATTGATGAAGATACCTCTGATACTTCAGAGGATGCTCTTTCTGGGTCAGAATCTGCTGCCTCTAAGCCAGACTTTAGACTTAGGATTGAACATTTTTGCTTTCTGCTAAAGAAAGTTTTGGCTACTTTAGAGGTTCCAGAGTCTAAATTGCCTGAGTAACCTTGTATTCCTAAATTAGACAAGGTCTATGAGGACAGGGTTATACCACAGACTTTCCCGGTTCCCCTAAAGATGGCAAACATTATTAAGAATGAATGGGAAAGAATTGGTTCGTCATTTTCCCCTTCTTCTTCCTTTAAGAGATTATTACCGATTCCGGACTCTCAATTGGAGTTGTGGGGTTCCATCCCCAAGGTGGATGGCGCTATCTCCACACTTGACTTGCTAAGAGCAATACTATCCCGCTTGAGGATAGTTAATTGTTTAGGGAGCCCATGGATAAGAAGATAGAAACTCTTTTAAGAAAGATGTTTCAACATACGGGATATTTGTTTCAACCGGCAAATATGCAAATATGCAGATTATTCGCCTGAATGTCAAGGCTTTAGGTTTTTCTGTTCAAGCCCATAGGGCACTCTGGCTGAAGTCTTGGTTTGTGGACATGACTTCGAAGCCAAGACGTCTTTCCCTCCCATTTAAGAGAAGTTTTCTTTATGGTCCAGGCCTGGATTCAATTATCTCCATGGTTACTAGAGGCAAAGGTGCCTTTTTACTGGAGGATAAGAAGAACAAACCTAAGGGACAAGGTCCTAATTTTTTATCCTTTTGTCCGGATAAATACCAGCAGCCCTTCCGCAAAGCCTGAGCAATCCAAGGGGACTTGGAAGCCGGTTCAGTTCTGGAATAAATCCAAGCAGAACAAGAATCCCGCCGAGTCAAAGTTGGCATGAGGGGGAGGCCCCCGATCCGGCTCTGGATCTTGTAGGTGGCAGACTGTCACTGTTTTTGGAAGCTTGGTTTGGAGACGTGCAAAACCCATGGGTCCTGGATGTCATCGCTCAGGGATACAGGATAGGTTTCAAGTCTCATCCACCCAGGGACAGATTCCTCTTGTCAAACCTGTCTTCAAGGCCAGAAAAGAGAGAAGCATTTCTAGGGTCTGTGAGGGACCTCTCCTCCCTGGGAGTCATTGTACCATTTCCTCTGGCAGAAAGAGGTCTGAGATACTACTCAAACCTTTTTTGTGGTCCCAAAGAAGGAGGGAACATTTTCCCCGATTCTGGACCTAAAGTGCTTAAACTAATTCCTATCTGTCTCCTCGTTCAAGATGGAGACGATAAGGTCCATCCTTCTTTTTGTTCAGGAAGGACAGTTCATGACCACGATAGATCTGAAGGACACTTCAAGTTCCTAAGGTTTGCATTCCTGGACCAGCACTTCCAGTTTATTGCTCTTCCGTTTGATCTAGCTACTGCTCCAAGAGTTTTTGCAAATGTTCTAGGGACTCTGCTTGCAGTGGCCAGAACCAGAGGTATAACAGTAGCTCCATACGTGGACGATATTCTGGTTCATGCACTATCCTGTCGTCTGGCAGAAGACCACTCGAAAGATCTTCTTTTTCTTCTTCGATCTCATGGATGGAAGATAAACTTTGAGAAGAGTTCTCTTGTTCCCAGTACCAGGGGGGAATTCCTGGGTACTATAATAGACTCCATATCCATGAGGATATTCCTTACACACTAGAGATGTCACAAGCTAACTTCCAATTGTATTGCCCTTCAGACTTCCTTAAGGCTCTCTGTGGCTCGGTGTATGAAGGTGATTGGTCTCATGGTGTCCAGCATGGACATCATTCCTTTTGCCAGATTCCATCTCAGACCACTTCAGCTGTGCATGCTGAGACAGTGGAACGGCAATCATTCGGATCTGTCTCAACAGATTTCTCTGGACAACCGGTTGAGAGAATTGCTCTCTGGTGGCTCTGTGCAGATCATCCTGGGAGATCGTGACTACGGACACAATTCTCTCAGGATGGGGAGCTTTTTGGGGTTCCAGGAATGCACAGGTCCTGTGGACTCGAGAGGAATCTCTCCTCCTGATCAACATTTTGGAACTTCGAACGATCTTCAACGCTTTGAAGGCTTGGCCTCTTCTGAGTTTGTCCCAGTTTATCAGATTCCAATCAGACAACATTACCTTGGTGGCTTACATCAACCATCAGGGGGGGAATGAGGAGCTTCCTATCAATGAGGGAGATATCTCGGATTCTGGAATGGGCGGAGACCCACAACTGCTTGCTGTCAGCAATCCACATTCCGGGTGTGGACAATTGGGAAACAGATTTTCTCAGCAGACAATCCTTTCATCTGGGGGAATGGTCTCTCCATCCCAAGGTGTTTGCGGAGATTTGCAACAGATGGGGACCGAAGATAGATCTCATGGTGTCCCTGCTCAATTCAAAGCCACCCAGATATGGGTCTCGGTCCAGGGATCCTCAGGCGGAGCTGATAGCTGCATTAGCAGTGCCTTGGAGTTTCAATCTGATTTACATTTTTCCGCTGTTACCACTTCTCCCTCATGTAGTGGCCCGCATCAAGCAGGAGCAAGCATCAGTGATTCTAATTGCTCCATCGTGGCCACGAAGTATGTGGTTTGCGGACCTGATGGGGTTACCTTGTTGCAGGGATCTGCTGAAACAGGGTCCTTTTGTTCATCAAAATCTAGATTCTCTGAGGCTGATTGCATGGGGATTGAATGCTTAGTCCTTGCCAAGAGGGGGTTCTCTAAGAGTGTTATTGATACTCTCATTGAAGCTTGTAAGCCGGTTACTCGTCGCATCTATCATAAGGTGTGGAGGACCTACTTATTCTGGTGTGAAGAACAGGGATTCCCCTGGCATAAGGTCAGGGTTTCCAGGATTCTTTCCTACCTCCAGGATGGCCTGGAGGAGGGCCTTTCTGCTTGTTCCCTTAAGGGGCAGATTTCGTCCCTATTTGTTTTACTGCACAAGAGGCTTGCTGAGCTTCCAGATGTTCAGTCTCTTGTTTGGGCTCTGAATAGAATCAGGCTGATCTATTGCTCCTCCTTGGAGTTTAAATATTATTCTTAAGGTTTTGCAGAGGGCTAAGTTAAGTTACTGTCTTGGATGGTTCATTTTCTACTGGCTATTTCTTCGGCGCGCATAGTATCTGAGATTGCTGCCTTGCTTGTGAGCCCCCTTACCTAGTATTCCATGCTGATAAGGCTGTTCTTCGTACTGGGTTAGGTTTTCTTCCTAAGGTCGTTTCAGATCGCAACATCAATCAGGAGATTGTGGTTCCTTCCTTGTGTCCTAATCCTTCTTCTTCAAAGGAGAGGTTACTTCATAATTTGGATGTGGTTCGAGGCTTGAAGTTCTATCTTCAGGCTACAAACGAATTTAGACAGACTTCTTTGTTGTCTATTCTGGGAAGCGTAGGGGCAGAAGGCCTCTTCCACTTCCTTGTCTTTTTGGTTGAGGAGCATTATTCGCTTAGCATATGATACAGCGGGACATAAGCCTCTTCAGAGAATGAAGGCACATTAAACTTGAGCTGTGGCTTCCTCTTGGGCCTTCAAGAATGAGGCTTCTATGGATCAGATTTGTAGGGCGGCTACCTGGTCCTCCTTACATACCTTTTCAAAATTTTACAAATTTGACGTTTTTGCTTTGGCTGAAGCAGCTTTCGGGAGAAAGGTTTTGCAGGCTGTGGTGCCCTCAGAATAGGGTCCACCTCTCTTTTTACCCTCCCATTTTCATTCAGTGTCCTCTAGAGCTTGGGTATATGTTTCCCACAAGTAAGAAATGAAGCCGTGGACTCTCCTCATATTAAGAAGGAAAACATAAATTATGCTTACCAGATAATTTCCTTTCCTTCTGTATGAGGAGCGTCCATGGCCCCCGCCCGTATTCTCCGATGGGCAGACCTAAATTTTTGTTTTGTTTCTTCTGGCACCATTTATACCCTGATATTTCTCCTACTGTTCCTTGTTCCCTTGGCAGAATGACTGGGATATGAGGGAAGTGGGGGAGGTATTTAAGCCTTTGGCTGGGGTGTCTGCCTCCTCCTGGTGGCCAGGTTCCGAATTCCCACAAGTAAGGAATGAAGCCGTGGACTCTCCTCATACAGAAGGAAAGTAAATTATCTGGTGAGCATAATTTATGTTTTTGCTTAATTTTCTTGGTATCTTATATTGAAGGAGAAGCAATGCACTAATGGGAGCTAGCTGAACACATCTGTAAGCCAATTACAACAGGCATATATGAGCAACCACCAATCAGCAGCTAGCCCCCTGCTTCTGAGCCTACCTATGTATTCTTTTCAAATAAATGGTACCAAGTGAACAAAGCAAATTAGAATATAGAAGTAAATTGAAAAGTTGTTTAAAATGTATGCTCTATATGAATCATGAAATAATTTTTTTGGGGGTTTCATGTCCCTTTGGATTCTAAAAAATTGACCTGGGGCCCCCGCGTGTAAAGAAGTTGCCCATCATTGTATTATAGCATTTTCTTATTGCACATTAATGTCCTGAGCACTAAACTTTACAGCTGTAATAGAATATATAGAATCTAGAGAAGAAGTAACAACAAAATATTAGTTCCGTTGGTGTCCTTGCCTGCGCTACTGTTTCCTGATTAATGACAATGTCGAAGTTTACCCCATCTGAGCCTTTTTATGTCTCTCAACCTGCAGCTTGACTCACATGGCATCAGCGGTTTCAACGCTTCAGAATTGCTTCCAAGCTGGACAAGGAGAGTAGTGAAGTACAAGTTAATTCTCTTTTATACTCTATGGGGAAAGATGTGGAGCCGGTGTTTAATGCCTTTACATTCCAAGAAGGGGAAGAGTTTGACTTTGAAATAGTCATGAACAAACTCAGTGCTCACTTTGTACCCAAACGTAATGTGATTCATGAGAGGCCCTGTTCCCATAAACGCGCTCAGCGTGTGGAAGAATCTGTGGAGTCATTTGTGCGCATCTTGTATGAACTAGCTGAATTCTGTGTGAGTTTGGTGTTGCTAAAGAAGAGCAAATCAGAGACAGAATAATTATAGGAATTGCAGATGCTGAGGTCTCACTGAAGCTACAGTTGGAGGCTGAATTAACGTTAGATTGGGACAATTAGGATGGCTGCCAGAGTCAACTGGTGAAAAAGCAAAGTGCTGACATGAGGTCTGAGAGTATTGTGGATGTAGTGCAGCAGTTCAGGAGAGCTGCAGGTGAAAAGCACAGTGTGAGCGGTAGACCAAGGTCAACAGATAGGCCCAGAAGTGGATGGTTGCAGCCGGCTCGCTGCATGCGGTGTAACCGTACTCATGATCAGAATGTTGTATGCCCCACTAAAGATAAAAGATGTAGAAAGTGTACCCGAATGGGCCATTTTGAAGTGGTGTGTTAAACTGAGTCCATTAAGGACATGCAGGTGGATAGTGACCAGGAGGCTCAAGAAGTGTCCTTTTTAGGGTCTGTTGTTGAACGGTCCAGTTCAGATGAAGATTAGCGGGTTACCCTTACTGTAATGGGAGCCAAGGTTGCCTTCAAGATTGACACAGAAGCAGACATCACTGTTATGTCCCTTGCAGCATTCATAAAACTGCCTCGACAGACTCAGCTGGTGAAAGTTCGATTGTGCAGGGACATTTCTTGCCAGATGCGAGTACAAGCAGAGGAAATTCACCATGTGTGTACATGTTATTAGAGGACAGTGTGTTTACAACCTATTGAGCAGGAAAGCAGCCTGTGGTTTGGGCCTTGTCGCCAGAGTAAATGAGATTACGGAAGACATGTTTGCTAAACTGCAATCCAGTCTGAATATCACTTAGAGTTGATGCAGTCCCATACAGTATTACTACTCCTCATAGAATTCCATTCCCGCTCATGCCTCAAGTGGAGAAGGAACTTCTTTGCATGAAGAATATGGGTGTTATTGAAGAGGTTGTCGAAGCAACTGACTGGTGTGCCCCCATTGTGCCCGTTGCGAAGAAGAATGGGAAAATACTCATCTGCGTAGACTTGAAATGCCTGAATGAGGCAGTGAAAAGAGAGAGATATGTGCTGCTGATGCTTGAAGACATAGTTCCGAAACTGGCTGGGGCAAAGTTCTTCTCTACACTGAATGCTTCCAGCGGCTTCTGGCAGATACCTCTGACCCAAAGTGCCACAAACTGACTACCTTCATTACATCGGTAGGTTGGGTTTGCTTCTGCAGACTTCCCTTCAGGATATCCTCTGCTCCTGAAATCTTTCAAAGAGAGATGAGTTCCCTCCTGAGGGACCACAAGGGCACAGCAGTCGTCATGGATGACACTTTAGTGTATGGGTCTACACAGGAAGAAAATGATCAGCGATTGAGCTGTGTGCTGCAGACCATTAGAGAGTCTGGGCTGAAATTAAATAAAGAGAAATGCCATTTTGGAAAATCTGAGTTATGTTATTTTGGGCATAGCATCAATGGAGATGGCATCAAGCCGGACCCTGATGAAATCCTTGCTATTGAACAGATGAAAAGTCCTTCTGATGTGCACGAGCTGAGATAAATATTGGGACTTGTGAATTATGTGGGTAGGTTCCTACCAGATTTATCCACAGTACTCCACCCTATCACTGAGTTGTTGAAGAAAGATGTTGCCTGGGTCTGTGGACCTCCACAGGAAGAAGCTTTTATACAGGTCAAGTCCCTGCAGAATCAAAATATGCCCAAATTGAGAAAGAGTGCCTGGCTGCAGTTTGGTTCTGTGAGTGCTTCCAGCGTTAACTAGTGGGTTTAGAGAAATTTAGTCTTGAAACTGACCATAAACCACAAGTCCCTCTAATCAATTCCTATGATATGGACAAGACACCCCTAAGATGCCAGAGACTTTTGATGAGGCTGCTCAGGTTTAACGTTCAGGCAGTTCATGTGGTGGGGAAACAACTGGTAGTGGCAGATACACTTTCCAGGCTCCCGCTGGCTGCTGCTGAAGGATCTTTAATGGAATCAGATCTGAAAGTGTACGTGGATTCAGTTCTGGCATCTAAATCCATCTCTTCAAGGAAGCTAGAGCAAATAACAAAGGAGACACGTTTAGATACAGATCTTCAAGAAGTTATTAAGAACATAAAGAAAGGTTGGCCCGAGAGCCGGGCAGCCTGGATGTCTTTAAACTCTTACCAGTCAGAGAGGTCACAGCTCACGGAGCTGGACGGTTTAGTGCTGTTCCAAGACCACATTGTTATTCCTGTTAGCATACGGCAGGAGATGTTAAACAGGATTCACGATGGCCACTTGGGCATCACAAAGTGCAAAGAAAGAGCAGCTAAGGCGGTATGGTGGCCTGGGATCAGTACCGACATTGCAAGCCACGTGTCAAAATGTGTCTTTTGCCGAGAATGCCGGCCTACTCAGAGAAGAGAGCCCTTCATTTCTACCCCGCTGCCTGTAGGCTGTGGCAGAAGATTTGTGTGAACTTCATGGGAAGAAGTACCTGGTTGTGATCGACTACTATTCCAGGTATTTGGAGATTGCACCCCTGAATGAGACCTCCAGTCTGGTCATTATTACTCGTCTAAAAAGCTTGTTCGCCCAGTGGGGCATACGGATGGAGCTAGTGAGTGATAACAGAATACAGTTTGCTTCCATGGAGTTCAGATCTTTCAGCAGTGAATATAATTTCATCAATTCTACATTAAGTCTGCATTACCCACAGGCCAATGGAATGGTCGAAAGGGCAGTTCAAACAACCAAGTTCATTTTGAAGCAATCTGAGCTGTAGCTAGCTCTCTTGGCCTATTTGGTGACTCCCATCCAAGCCACAGGTTTAAACCCAGCACAGCTGATGTTAGGATGCCAGATCCGCACCACTCTACCCTCTGTGGGTGTCTTCCAGCCAGCCCCCCCCCCCCCCCGTTCCTCGGGAGGAGGTCCTTAGAAGTGATGAAGAGGCGAAAAGGGGGTACCGATTCTTCTACGACAGAAAACACTCTGTGAGGCCTTTGCAGGAGCTGAATGTGGGCCAAAATGTCAGTGTTAAACTGGATTATGAGAAGAAATGGAAGACGCCTGCTACAGTAATAGGATGCACTCCAGACCCAAGGTCTTATGTAGTCCTTACTGAAAGAGGGACAATCTCACGTCGAAATAGAAGACATCTTCAGCCAATACCTGAGAGTTTGGGACTGGATGCCTCAGAGCCACTTTCTAATTTACTCCTATTATCAATTTGTCTTTGTTCTTTTGGTATCTTTACTAGAAAAGCAGGAATGCAAGCTTAGAAGCCAGCTTATGTTTGGTTTAGCACCTGGGTAGTGCTTGCTGATGGGTGGCTACATTTTAATGGGACATATAGATGTGAATGTAAGAAATGTAAGTCCTGTGACTATATAAATGTGGCCAATACCTTTTATTCATGCACTACCAATGAATCTTTCGAAACTAATGGATGCATTAATTGCACAAGTACACTTGTGATTAACGTCATGGAGTGTACTTTTTGTTCCCGTCAGTACGTGGGAAGAACGACCAGAGAAGTAGGAACTAGGGTTAGGGAACATTTGTCCTACATCTCGGGGGGACAGCACCCAGTCAGCCTTATCAAGACATTTTATTGAGGTTCATCATAAAAATGTCTGTTCATTTAAATGGCAAGCTATTGAACAGGTGAAGAGACACCTGAGAGGAAGTGACAAATTTAACATTTGCCGTCAGGAAATTTATTGGATTTTCAGATTGAATACATTCCAAAAGGTTTTAATTACGAATTTGATATCATCAACTATTTGTTAATTGGTATGAATGTATCACCTGCAGTATATAGTTCATGTATATATCTGAATATATGTGTCTATGTTTTACCTATATTCAGCATAACTATATAGCTCTTTTTCTTCTGGTATTATATATATATTGCTTTTATTTATTTATATATATATATATATATATATATATATATATATATATATATATATACTGTATGTATGTGTGTGTGTATATATATATATATATATATATATATATATATACATAAAACACGGAAGGGGACTGGACTCTCAGACCGGACCGGGTTCACATCCTATGACCCTGCAGCATGCTCAGCCCTGGGTGCTCACTGGCACTCACAGGAAGCTGTGCTGTCCTCAGAGTCACGGGTAGTTAACCCCAGACAGGTCTGGGTGCAAGAACCATAGGGAAAATTACAAAAAAATTAATACAACACACAGAGAAAGACCAGCACTCACTTACAAGCTCTCAGCTAAGATCAAAAGCAAAAATGGAAGGGTTAGTTATCCCATTTGGCCAAATGGGACAAGCCCAGGTACCACGTCAAGAACCTGCATTGTGTGGCTGTTTTAGGGTCCCAGGTTTTTGGAAGGGACCTTGACATGGTACCTGGGCTTGTCCCATTTGGCCAAATGCGATAACTAAACCTTCCATTTTTGCTTTTAATCTTAGATGAGAGCTTGTAAGTGAGTGCTGGACTTTCTCTCGCCTAGATTTGGAGTTTTGCGTTAGCCGTCAAAACCAGCGTTAGAGGCTCCTAACGCTGGTTTTGGGCTACCGCTCGTATTTGGAGTCAGTCAGGAAAGGGTCTAACGCTCACTTTGTAGCCGCGACTTTTCCATACCGCAGATCCCCCTACGCCATTTGTGTATACTATCTTTTCAATGGGATCTTTCTAACGCCGGTATTTAGAGTCTTGGCTGAAGTGAGCGTTAGACCCTCTACTGACAAGACTCCAGCCGCAGAAAAAAGTCAGTAGTTAAGAGCTTTTTGGGATAACGCCGGTTCATAAAGCTCTTAACTACTGTGCTCTAAAGTACACTAACACCCATAAACTACCTATGTACCCCTAAACCGAGGTCCCCCCACATCGCCGCCACTGTATTAAATTTTTTTACCCCTAATCTGCCGACCGCACACCGCCGCCACCTACGTTATCCCTATGAACCCCTAATCTGCTGCCCCTAACACCGCCGACCCCTATATTATATTTATTAACCCCTAATCTGCCCCCCACAACGTCGCCGCCAGCTACCTACAATAATTAACCCCTAATCTGCCGATCGGACCTCACCACTACTATAATAAAGTTATTAACCCCTAATCCTCCTCACTCCCGCCTCAATAACCCTATAAGAAATAGTATTAACCCCTAATCTGCCCTCCCTAACATCGCCGACACCTAACTTCAAGTATTAACCCCTAATCTCCCGACCGGACCTTGCTGCTACTCTAATAACTGTATTAACCCCTAAAGCTAAGTCTAACCCTAACACTAACACCCCCCTAAGTTAAATATAATTTAAATCTAACGAAAAATGATTCCTATTTAAAGATAAATACTTACCTGTAAAATAAACCCTAATATAGCTACAATATAACAAATAATTATATTGTAGCTATTTTAGGATTTATATTTATTTTACAGGCAACTTTGTAATTATTTTAACCAGGTACAATAGCTATTAAATAGTTACGAACTATTTAATAGCTACCTAGTTAAAATAATTACAAAATCACCTGTAAAATAAATCTTAACCTAAGTTACAATTAAACCTAACACTACACTATCAATAAATTAATTAAATACAATACCTACAAATAACTACATTTAAATAAACTAACTAAAGTACAAAAAATAAAAAAGAACTAAGTTACAAAAAATAAAAAAATATTTACAAACATTAGAAAAATATTACAACAATTTTAAACTAATTACACCTACTCTAAGCCCCCTAATAAAATAACAAAGCCCCCAAAATAAAAAAAATGCCCTACCCTATTCTAAATTAAAAAAGTTCAAAGCTCTTTTACCTTACCAGCCCTGAAAAGGGCCATTTGCGGGGCATGCCCCAAATAATTCAGCTCTTTTGCCTGTAAAAAAAACATACAATACCCCCCCCAACATTACAATCCACCACCCACATACCCCTAATCTAACCCAAACCCCCCTTAAATAAACCTAACACTAAGCCCCTGAAGATCTTCCTACCTTATCTTCACCATACCAGGTTCACCGATCCGTCCTCCGAAGTCTTGATCCAAGCCTCCGAAGTCTTCATCCAAGCCAAAGCGTGGGCTGGTGATCCATAATCCGGCTGAAGTCTTCTATCAAGCGGTGGCTGAAGAGGTCCAGAAGAGGCTCCAAAGTCTTCATCCTATCCGGGAAGAAGAGGAGATCCGGAACGGCAACCATCTTAATCCAAGCGGCATCTTCTATCTTCATCCGATGACGAACGGCTCCATCTTGAAGACCTCCAGCGTGGATCCATCTTCTTCTTCCGACGTCCAACTGAAGAATGAAGGTTCCTTTAAGGGACGTCATCCAAGATGGCGTCCCTCGAATTCCGATTGGCTGATAGGATTCTATCAGCCAATCGGAATTAAGGTAGGATCAGCCAATCGGATTGAACTTGAATCTGATTGGCTGATTCCATCAGCCAATCAGAATTTTCCTACCTTAATTCCGATTGGCTGATAAAATAAATCCTAACCTAAGTTACAATTAAACCTAACACTACACTATCAATAAATAAATTAAATACAATTCCTACAAATAAATACAATTAAATAAACTAACTAAAGTACAAAAAATAAAAAAGAACTAAGTTACAAAAAATAAAGAAATATTTACAAACATTAGAAAAAATTACAACAATTTTAAACTAATTACACCTACTCTAAGCCCCCTAATAAAATAACAAAGACCCCCAAAATAAAAAAATGCCCTACCCTATTCTAAATTACAAAAGTTCAAAGCTCTTTTACCTTACCAGCCCTTAAAAGGACCTTTTGTGGGGCATGCCCCAAAGAATTCAGCTCTTTTGCCTGTAAAAAAAAACATACAATACCCCCCCAACATTACAACCCACCACCCACATACCCCTAATCTAACCCAAACCCCCCTTAAATAAACCTAACACTAAGCCCCTGAAGATCTTCCTACCTTGTCTTCACCATGCCAGGTATCACTGATCGTTCCAGGCTCCGAAATCTTCATCCAAGCCCAAGCGGGGGCTAGACATCCATCATCCGGCTGCTGAAGAGGTCCAGAAGAGGCTCCAAAGTCTTCATCCTATCCGGGAAGAAGAGGCGATCCGTATGTGGGTGGTGGGTTGTAATGTTGGGGGGGGTATTGTATGTTTTTTTTTTTACAGGCAAAAGAGCTGAATTCTTTGGGGCATGCCCCGCAAAGGGCCTGCATTTTTTTATTTTGGGGGTCTTTGTTATTTTATTAGGGGGCTTAGAGTAGGTGTAATTAGTTTAAAATTGTTGCAATTTTTTTCTAATGTTTGTAAATATTTTTTTATTTTTTGTAACTTAGTTCTTTTTTATTTTTTGTACTTTAGTTAGTTTATTTAATTGTATTTATTTGTAGGAATTGTATTTAATTTATTTATTGATAGTGTAGTGTTAGGTTTAATTGTAGATAATTGTAGGTATTTTATTTAATTAATTTATTGATAGTGTAGTGTTAGGTTTAATTGTAACTTAGGTTAGGATTTATTTTACAGGTAATTTTGTTATTATTTTAACTAGGTAACTATTAAATAGTTATTAACTATTTAATAGCTATTGTACCTAGTTAAAATAATTACAAAGTTGCCTGTAAAATAAATATTAATCCTAAAATAGCTACAATATAATTATAATTTATATTGTAGCTATATTAGGGTTTATTTTACAGGTAAGTATTTAGCTTTAAATAGGAATAAGTTATTTAATAAGACTTAATTTATTTCGTTAGAATAAAATTATATTTAATTTAGGGGGGTGTTAGGGTTAGAATTAGCTTTAGGGGTTAAAAAATTTATTAGAGTAGCGGTGAGCTCCGATCGGCAGATTAGGGGTTAATACTTGAAGTTAGGTGTCGGCAATGTTAGGGAGGGCAGATTAGGGGTTAATACTTGAAGTTAGGTGTCGGCAATGTTAGGGAGGGCAGATTAGGGGTTAATACTATTTTTTATAGGGTTATTGAGGCGGGAGTGAGGCGGATTAGGGGTTAATACATTTATTATAGTAGCGCTCAGGTCCGGTCGGCAGATTAGGGGTTAATAAGTGTAGTTAGGTGGAGGCGACGTTGGGGGCGGCAGATTAGGGGTTAATAAATATAATATAGGGTTCGGCGATGTTAGGGCAGCAGATTAGGGGTACATAGGGATAATGTAGGTGGCGGGGGTGTACGGAGCTGCAGATTAGGGGTTAAAAATAATATGCAGGGGTCAGCGATAGCGGGGGCGGCAGATTAGGGGTTAATAAGTGTAAGGTTAGGGGTGTTTAGACTCGGGGTACATGTTAGGGTGTTAGGTGCAGACGTAGGAAGTGTTTCCCCATAGGAAACAATGGGGCTGCGTTAGGAGCTGAACGCGGCTTTTTTGCAGGTGTTAGGTTTTTTTTCAGCTCAAACAGCCCCATTGTTTCCTATGGGGGAATCGTGCACGAGCAAGTTTTTGATGCTGGCCGCGTCCGTAAGCACCGCTGGTATCGAGAGTTGCAGTGGCATTAAATTATGCTCTACGCTCCCTTTTTGGAGCCTAACGCACTGAAAACCCAGCCATTCTGTGAACTCTAAATACCAGCGGTATTTAAAAGGTGCGGGGAAAAAAAAGCATGCGTTAGCTACGCGGGTCGTTACCGACAAAACTCTAAATCTAGGCGTTAGTTTATTTAATTGTAGTTATTTGTAGGTATTGTATTTAATTAATGTATTGATAGTGTAGTGTTAGGTTCAATTGTAACTTAGGTTAGGATTTATTTTACAGGTGATTTTGTAATTATTTTAACTAGGTAGCTATTAAATAGTTCTTAACTATTTAATAGCTATTGTACCTGGTTAAAATAATTACAAAGTTGCCTGTAAAATAAATATAAATCCTAAAATAGCTACAATATAATTATTCGTTATATTGTAGCTATATTAGGGTTTATTTTACATGTAGTATTTAGCTTTTAAATAGGAATAATTTATTTAATAACAGTTAATTTTTTTCGTTAGATTTAAATTATATTTAACTTAGGGGGGTGTTAGTTTTAGGGTTAGACTTAGCTTTAGGGGTTAATCCATTTATTAGAGTGGCGGCGAGATCCGGTCGGCAGATTAGGGGTTAATAATTGAAGTTAGGTGTCGGCGATGTTAGGGAGGGCAGATTAGGGGTTAATACTATTTCTTATAGGGTTATTGAGGCGGGAGTGAGGCGGATTAGGGGTTAATAACTTTATTATAGTAGCGGTGAGGTCCGGTCGGCAGATGAGGGGTTAATTATTGTAGGTAGCTGGCGGCGACGTTGTGGGGGGCAGATTAGGGGTTAATAAATATAATATAGGGGTCGGCGGTACTAGGGGCAGCAGATTAGGGGTACATAAGTATAACATAGGTTGCAGCAGTGTACGGAGCGGCAGATTAGGGGTTAATAATATAATGCAGGGGTCAGCGATAGCGGGGGCGGCAGAATAGGGGTTAATAAGTGTAAGGTTAGGGGTGTTTAGACTCGGGGTACATGTTAGGGTGTTAGGTGCAGACTTAGGAAGTGTTTCCCCATAGGAAACAATGGGGCCGCGTTAGGAGCTGAACGCTGCTTTTTTGCAGGTGTTAGGTTTTTTTTCAGCTCAAACTGTCCCATTGTTTCCTATGGGGGAATCATGCACGAGCACGTTTTTGAAGCTGGCCGCGTCCGTAAGCACTGCTGGTATTGAGAGTTGCAGTTGCGGTAAATATGCTATACGCTCCTTTTTTGGAGCCTAACGCAGCCCTTCTGTGAACTCTAAATACCAGCGGTATTTAAAAGGTGCAGCCAGAAAAAAGCACGCGTAGCTAACGCACCCCTTCTAACGCAAAACTCTAAATCTAGGCGTCTGTGTCTTATATATATATATATATATATATATTTTTTTTTTTAAAACATATATGTACTTAAATACATGTGTATATGTTCTAGTATAAGTAGCTTTCCTTGCTTAAAGTGATATCACTATAGTATATCAAATCACTATTAAATATACATAGATTATACGCAAAGACCTTAACAGATGAAATATTTCAGCAAGATATATTATTATTTATGTTTGTTAATAGTAAGAGACATGAATCCAGATCTTTTCTTCCAGCTTTTTCCAAAGTAATAGTACACTTTGACTTGTTACAAATTCATTAGTATGGATTATGTTACTTAATTGTATATAGCTTTTGACATTAGTATGTAGCTTGCTCTGTGAGCCAATAATGATTGAATTATTTTTCTTTAACTATAAGGGCAGTAAAGGGTTAAGGTTACTGTGATGATTTCACAGATGTGTTTGTTTTCAACCAATGATAACTGTTTCACAGCTTTTTAAAATGTGGGGAAGTGAATGTAAGCTTAAGTTTATGAGTACTATCAAGTTACCAAAACCAGTCAGCCTTTTCTCTTCCTTTTGCCCTGCTGTCAGGGTTTCTGCTGATTTGGATGTCTTCCATTTTTATGCACGAATAAAGTATTGCTGGTTTTACCTATGGACTTTTTTCTTTACAGCTAACAGTTGTTGTACAACAGCTTTTGGGTGTTGCAGATACAGTATAATAGACAATACTAATAATTTAGAAGGTATAACTTGAAATGTAAGACTAACCCCACTAATACAATGTTTTACCAACCTGATTATTGCAATGTAGCATACGTTACTCGGTAATAATGTTGAGTAATTCCACTTGTTTTCTGTTCACCCACAGAAGGCAGATCTTGCTGTTGCTGCTTTCACAATAACTGCAGAACGAGAAAAGGTGATTGACTTTTCCAAGCCATTCATGACCCTGGGGATCAGCATCTTGTACCGCGTGCAGATGGTACGTGCCCCTATCTCTCCCTCGGCTTTATGTGGATATGTATGAGCAGTGTTCAATGTTTTATACATCACTGACAAGACAGCAGCTAGAACTTTATATTCACCTGTGGAGACCTAATCTCTAGAAAGACATAAATTATACACTGTGCAAACTACTTAAAGTGCAAATCTTTCATGTGTATTATTCAAAGGGGGAAAAACTAAAGGAAATAATATAAATGAAAAATCTATTCAGGACAATCAAAGCACATACCTGTACATTGTAGCCAGTATTCCCCTCACACTGTATTTTACACTAATTGCACAATGTCATGAGCTGTATACACCCCTTAGAGTACACCACATCCTATATGTAAATATCCCTTACACTGTACTATGTCCTGTATGTATAGTACATCCCCATATTATGTATGCTACCTTAATGTGCATGTCATTTATTCAACCTCGCCCTGTTGTAATATGCATCTGTACACCTTGTGTCATCTCAGCTGTATTTAACAACTAGCCAAGGTTCTTGTGAATAACTGGTACCCCTTACCCAGTGGTGGGATTCAGATATTTTAGCAAGAGGTTCTCGAACGTCTCTATAATACAAAAAGTTAAGAAATCTGTGCTGTGATATGAGAACATTTACACTTTCAGCCTCACTGGTTTAACTCTTTAAAACCAGTTGTCTATATCAAATTACAAAACTGTAGCATGCCTTGATTGAACACATCAATTCATAATCAGGTAGATTACGAGTTGTGCGTTCGTCTTTTAACGCTGAAAAAATTGTCATTTCAGCGTTAAAACAGCAATACAGCCATTAAAAGTCTTGTCGGTATAGCTTTACCGCAAGCCTTTTAGCCTGTAATGCAACGTCAATCCCGCACTCGTAAAAATTACTTTTTTTCATGGGACCCTCCATAGCGCAGCCATTACGAGTTTTGCGGTGAGGCTAAAAAGCTTGCTTTACACCCTATAGCGACAAGATCCGTACCGCCATCTGAGAGCAGTAGTTATGAGTTTTACGCAACAAAACTGTTACATAAAACTCATAACTAAACTGTTACAAAGTACACTAAACACCCATAAACTACCTATTAACCCCTAAACCGAGGCCCCCCACATTGCAAATACTATATTAAAGTTATTAACCCCTATTCCGCCGCTCCCTGACATCGTCACCACTATACTAAAGCTATTAACCCCTAGTCCGCCACTCCCCGACACCGCCGCCACTATAATAAACCTATTAACCCCTAAACCGAAACCCCCCACATCGCAATAAACTAATTTAAACTAGTAACCCCTAAACATAACGCCCCCCTAACTTTATATTAAAATTACAATTTCCCTATCTTAAATTAAATTAAAACTTACCTGTCAAATTAAAAAAAACTAAGTTTAAACTAACAATTAAACTAATATAACTCTTAAGCTAAAATTAAGTAGCTACCAATTAAAGAAAACTAAAATACACATTAAAAAATCCTAACACTACTAAAAAAATTACAAAGTATCTAATTACAAAAAATAAAAAATACTAAATTACAAAAAATAACAAACACTAAATTACGAAAAATAACAAACAAAATGATCAAAAATAAAAAAGAATTACACCTAATCTAATAGCCCTATAAAAATAAACAAGCCCACCCAAAATAAAAAAACCTAGCCTACAATAAACTACCAATAGCCCTGAAAAGGGCATTTGTATGGGCATTGCCCTTAAAAGGGCATTTAGCTCTTTTGCATTGCCCTGAAAAGGGCATTTAGCTCTTTTAAGAAAAGTCTAAACTAAAAAAAAAAACCCACCCAAAAAGTTTAAAAAATCCTAACACATAGCGGCTTATTTAAGATGGTGCAAGCAGACATGATCCAATATAACGGATCATGTCTGCTGCACATCAATAAATGCTGACAGCATATGCTCTCGGCATATATCATTGCACCAGCAGTTCTTGTGAACTACTGGTGCAATATTGCCCCCTGCAGATTCGTGGCCAATCGGCCGCTAGCAGGGGGTGTCAATCAACCCGATCGTATTCGATGAGAGCTACTGAAATTCTATTGGCTGATTTGAACAGCCAATAGAATTTCAGAAGCTCTCATCCTAATGGCTGTTTTGAACAGCCAATAGGATTTCAGTAGCTCTCATACTATTGGCTGATTTGAATTTCCAAAATCAAATCAGCCAATAGGAATGCAAGGGACGCCATTTTGAAAAGGCTCCCTTGCATTGAAGATTCAGTATACAGCAGCGACCGTATGAAGAGGATGCTCCGCGCCGGATGTCTTCAGGATGGACTCGCTCCGCGCCGCCGGGATGAAGATAGAAGACGCAGCTGGGATGAAGATAGAAGATGCCGTCTGGATGAAGATGGATTTGCCGGGATGAAGATCCTTTAAGCGGGACTTCAGCAACTATGAGTACATAAAGAGGGGTTAGTGTTAGGTTTTTTTAAGTTTTTTTTGGGTGGGTTTTATTTTAGATTAGGGGTTGGGCATTTCTTAAAAGAGCTAAATGCCCTTTTAAGGGCAAGAAACAGAGCTAAATGCCCTTTTAAGGGGCGATGCCCATACAAATGCCCTTTTCAGGGCAATTGGTAGATTAGGTTTTTTTAGATAGTTTTTTTATTTTGTGGGTTTGGGGAGGTGGGGGTTTGTAATGTTAGTGGGTCTTTGTATTTTTGTTTAGAAAAAAAGCTGATTTCTTTAGGGCAATGCCCTACAAAAGGCCCTTTTAAGGGCTATTGGTAGTTATTTATAGATTAGGTTTCTTTTATTTTGGGGTGTTTTTTTTTTAAATAGGAATAATTGTTATTATTTTGGATAATTTGTTTGTTATTTTGTGTAATGTTTTTATCATTTTGGCGTGGGTTTTTCTTTTTAGAATAGCCATTTTTTTTTTTAATGGGCAGCAAAAGAGCTAAATGCCCTTTTAAGGGCAATGCCCATTCAAATGCCCTTTTCAGGGCAATGGGAAGATTACGTTTAAGAACTTTATTTTTATTTTGTGAGTTTGGGGAGTGGGGGTTTGTATACTGTTAGGGAGTGTTTGAATTTCTTTTTTAACAAAAGAGCTGTTAACTTTAGGACAGTGTCCTACAAATGACCCTTTTAAGGGCCCTTGGTAGTTTATTATAGATTAGGGTTTTTATTTATTTTTTTGTTTTGATTTTTTAAAGGGTATTAGAATAGGAATATTTTTTATTGTTTTGGATAATTTCGTTTGTTATTTTTTGTAATGGTAGGTTTTTTTATTTTTTGTAATTTTAGTGTTTTTTATTTTTTGTAATGGTAGGTTTTAGTGTAAGGCACCTTACTTAGGTTTTATTTCACAGGTAAGTTTGTATTTATTTTAACTAGGTAGTAGTCTACCTAGTTAAAATAAATACAAACTTTTCTGTGAAATAAAAATAAAACCTAAGCTAGTTTGTAGGTAGCATAGGTTTTATTTCACAGGTAAGTATGTATTTAGTTTTAAATAGGTATTATTTAGTTAATAATTGTAACTTTAATTTAGCTTTATTTTAATTATGATAAAGTTAGGGGGTGTTAGGGTTACGGTTAGGGTTACGGCTAGGTTTAGGGGTTAATATAGTTTAATTAAGGTTGTTGCGTTGTGGGGGCTGGCGGTTTAGGGATAAATAGGTTTATTTAGTGGTAGTGATGTGGAACGCCAGAGGTTTAGGGGTTAATAACTGTATTTAGTGGCGGCGATGTCGGGGAGTGGTGGAATAGGGGTTAATAGATTTATTATTGTGTGGGCGATGTTGGGGTGCAGGGGAATAGGGGTTAATAACTTTAGTATAGTGGCAGCGATATCGGGAGTGGCAGATTAGGGGTTAATAGATTGATTTAGGTTGCAGCGATATCGGGAGCGGCAGATTAGGGGTTAATAACTTTATGTAGGTGTCGGCGATGTTGGGGGCAGCAGATTAGGGGTGTTTAGACGTTGGGTTTATGTTAGGGTGTTAGGTTTAAACTTAACTTTTTTTTCCCAATAGACATCAATGGGGCTGCGTTACGGAGCTTTTCATTACGCAATCGCAGGTGTTTTCTTTTTTTAACACGCTCTCCCCATTGATGTCTATGGGGAAAGCATGCACAAGCATGTCAAAACAGAGCTTGTATTTTGTGCGGTATGGAGCTCAACGCAACCATATCATACGCACAAGCCAGCTGTTTCAAAACTTGTAATTGCAGTGCTATGGAGGGTGAAATAACGCAACTTTTGTTGTGTTCGTTTTGCACCCTGTTGAGCCCATTACTTGTAATCTACCTTAATGTTTTTTTTTTTTTTAAAGTGATAGTAAATCCTAGCGTTAGTGAAACATTAGGATTTACCAGTGGAACAAATAAAGGGGACTTTCAGTCATGAAGTATAATATACTTCATGCTGAAAGTTCCTTTATTTGTCTAAAGCATTAGCCGCACTGAGCACCTCAGGCCGCCTGCAGCAGAATGTTTTTTTTTCAGTGATGTGATGTTTCCACTTCTTAGCCAATAGCCGTACAGGCCAGCTGGCATTATGCCGGATAGCTAGCACGCTATTGGCTAAGATCACCTCACTGCAAAATAGCGTTCTGCTACGGACTGCCTGGGGCACTCATCATGGTGAACGCTGCAGACAAATAAAGGAACTTTCATCATGAAGCATTTTATACTTCATGACTGAAAGTCCCTTTTATTTTTTGCACTGGTAAATCCTAGAGTTTCAAAAACGATAGGATTTACTATCGCTTTAACAAAGCAAAAAAAAAGATGTGCATTTATTGCTTCTCATTAAAATTATTTAACATATTTTGTAAATGATACTACAAGGTCCACAAAAACTTATGTTTCAGTGTAGAGATAATCTCTTTTGAAAATATGTATTCAAATCTATAAATTTAAAACTTAGACATAAACTTATTTACATATAACCACCACCAAGATAATACTGAGAAAAAGATGTTCAACAATAAAATTACTAAATATTGATAATACTGAGAAAAAGATGTGCAACAATAAAATTACTAAATATTGATAATACTGAGAAAAAGATGTGCAACAATAAAATTACTAAATATTGGTAATGCCAGCAAATGCCAGCATAATTGCCAATGTTAAAAAATAAATCAAAACAGCCCCAAAAAATTATTTCTCATGGTATTGGTTAAAAAAGTAAACGGATAAAAAAATTATTTATTAAATTGCGATATTGCCATTTATAGAAGATATCTATTTCTTTAATCTTTTATGCCACATAGATTATTCTGCCACACTATTTTGTAGTAGAAATGTGTGTACTAATCAATGTACTATACTCATGTGCAGTTAATACCTATAGCAATTTCACACTACTCACAATCTTAAATATTCATCTCACCAGTGCTTTCCATAAAAAAAAAATTCTTTCTTGCACTGAAACTTTGCAAATTTCCCTCTATCAAACCACCTAGCAGCCCCCAGCTCTTTGCAGTTCTGGTTCTGTGTGGGAACCAACTTGTGCTCTAACTCAGGGTTCTTCAAACCACGGGTCACGACCCATTACTGGGTTGCAACTAGGGATGGGCGAATGAGTTTATATCCGAATTTGAATGTTAGAATGAATGTTATTGTAGAAATTCGATTTACATAATAGAATGTTGATAAGAATGAATAGTCTTAAAAATTTGATTTTCGAATGTTGTTTACAGTTTTCGAATGCCACATTCCAATTCGAATATCACATTTATAAAACACAGTATTAGACTAGAAATACTATTTCGAATTCGAATGTCATATTCGAATCGAATATCACATTCAAACCGAATATCACATTTAAAACACAGTATTAGACTAGAAATACTATTTCAAATTCGAATGTGACATTCAAATTCGAATGTCACATTCGAATATTACATTTCGAAATTGAATGAATACATAGCTAAACATTCTATTATTCGAACAAATATTTTCGAATTTTATTGAAAAATTCGAAAACGAAAATTCGAAAATATAATGTTATATAAACATTGGAAATTCGATTTGAATGAACGAATGTATCAAAATTCGTTTTAAATTTTAATTTTTAGAAACATTCGCCCTTCCCTAGTTGCAACATCATGTTTTCTGGGTCACAGTGAGATATATGAGAGTGAGGTATGTGTGTTGTATGAGAGTGTGTTGTGTATGTGTGGTGTGTCTTGTATGGTGTGTGTTTTGTAATGTATGAGAGTGGTATATGTGTGTGTTGTATGAGAGTGTGTGCTGTATGAAAATGGTGTGTGTTGTATGTGTGTGTGATGTATTTGTGTTATATGAGTGTGTGTCTGTGTGTTGTATGAAAGTGTACTGAGAGTGTGTGTGGGGTGTTTGTGTGTTGTATAAGAGTAAGTGTGGTGTGTATTATCTTTTACAACACTTTCAAGTTTGACTTCAATCGGGAATAAAGTATGCACACATTTTAGTCACTTTGCCAAAAATTGCAGCTATGTTGTTGTATATTACTACAGAAATTTTCAGACTAAGCATAAAAATAGGGTCGAGATAATATGTGATATCATTGCACTGGGTCTTGAGGAAAAACATTTGAATAACCCTGCAAGTCTAACTGATGTAGGGAGGCTGTGGCCCTGGACTTGGGGTAACAGCATCTTCAGCTTAGCTGCTGTTGCTGCACTGTGTTAAGGAAGATGGCAGCCCCCAAGAACCGCTGAATCCCACCACTGCCCTTACCCCATGCTTTTAACAATCCTTAAAATGTTAGACTGCGCTCTTTGATGTATTCAGTCATCTTTACTTTGTTTTATGCATATTTAGTGTGTAACTCTCTTTATACACTTATCAAACTAATGTCTGTAATTATATACCCTTCACATTATGCTCCAACTGCTGTGTATATACATCCTCACACAATGCTTATAGGGTTGCCCCCTGTCCCTGAGTGTAAGAGTGTGAATAACTATGTGAGAGTTTGTGTTTATTTGCTATTATATGTAGTGTGTACTCAGCAAAAAAAATGTTTTTGTGCAAGAGTGTTCGGTTTTGGTCTGAAGTGAAGGTGGCAACCCTAACTATGCTTCATCTGTATTTATACCCCCACTGTATTCTGCCTCTACCTATAACATATACTCCTCACACTATGCCCCCCCTCATGCATTTATGTACTAGTCACATTCTGCTTCCTTATACCGTAATATGCACTTATACTATGTCCTACTTGTGAACGTATTTCTCTTTCACATTATGATTTCACTTTTTGGGCGAGATTACATATGCGGCGTAAGTTTCAGCGCCAACCCACCACAACGCAAACTACTATATAAACCTACTAACCTCTAAACTGCCAACTCCCAACAACGCAAACTACCTAATTAACCTATTAACCCCTAAACCGCCAACCCCCACAACGCAAACTACCTAATTAACCTATTAACCCCTAAACCACAAACCCCCACAACGCAAAGTATTAAACTAATAGCTAAGCCCCCTAACCTAACACCCCCTAAGTTAAACCCAATTACAATACACTAACATAAAATAAAAAATGCTAACTACTGTACATTCAAAAATAATAAACATTTACAAAAAAATACTTAAGAAACCCTTACATTACTGAAAATAAAAAAACCTACCCTTACACAAAATAAAAAAAAAATAAGATTCAATAAAAATAAAAATCTAAGATTACAAAAAATAAAAAATCTAAGATTACAGAAAAAATAAACTACTTTATCCAAAATAAAAGTTATTCCTAATCTAATACCCCTTAAGAAAAGCCACCCCAAATAAAAACACCCCCTAATCTAACAATAAACTACCAATAGCCCTTAAAAGGCCCTTTTTAGGGCATTGCCCAAAGTTTAACAGCTCTTTTACTTAAAAAAAATAGTAAGTCCCCACCCACCCACCCCCCAAAAATAAAAAAGACATAATCTTAAAAATAAAAAAACACCCTAAAAAAAACACAACAACCTAAAAAAAAAAAACTCACACTAACATAGGTACTCAACATTCCTGAAGTCTGGTGGTGAAGGTCTTCTTCCAGGCGGCTCCATCTTCATCCAGCGTGGGAACATCTTCAATCTTTATCCCGGTGGCGCTGAGTGGAGGTGGATCTGCGGCAGCGCTGTCATCTGACATGGAGGTCGTCCGCCGCACACTAAAGATTAAATGCGAGGTACCCGTTTTATATTGGGGGTACCTTGCATTCCTATTGGCTGAAAATGTCAAATCAACCAATAGGATGAGAGCTGCTTACATCCTATTGGCTGTTCTATGTATTTATACACAGCTCACTCTATCCCCTCACTACTGTATTTATACACAGCTCACACTATGCTCTCACTGCTGTATTTATACACAGCTCGCACTATTCCCTCACTACTGTATTTATACACAGCTCACACTATGCTCTTACTGCTGTATTTATACACAGCTCACACTATGCTCTCACTGCTGTATTTATACACAGCTCGCACTATTCCCTCACTACTGTATTTATACACAGCTCACACTACGCTCTCACTGCTGTATTTATACACAGCTCGCACTATTCCCTCACTACTGTATTTATACACAGCTCACACTATGCTCTCACTGCTGTATTTATACACCGCTCACACTATGCTCTCACTGCTGTATTTATACACAGCTCGCACTATTCCCTCACTACTGTATTTATACACAGCTCACACTATGCTCTCACTGCTGTATTTATACACAGCTCGCACTATTCCCTCACTACTGTATTTATACACAGCTCACACTACGCTCTCACTGCTGTATTTATACACAGCTCGCACTATTCCCTCACTACTGTATTTATACACAGCTCACACTATGCTCTCACTGCTGTATTTATACACCGCTCACACTATGCTCTCACTGCTGTATTTATACAAAGCTCACACTATGCTCTCACTGCTGTATTTATTCACAACTCACACTATGCTCTCACTGCTGTATTTATACACAACACAGACTATGCTCTAACTGCTGTATTTGTACACAGCTCACACTATGCTCTCACTGCTGTATTTATACACAACTCACACTAAGCTCTCACTGCTGTATTTATACACAGCTAACACTATGCTCTCACTGCTGTATTCATACACAGCTCACACTATGCTCTCACTGCTGTATTTATACACAGCTCACACTATGCTCTCACTGCTGTATTTATACACAACTCACACTATGCTCTCACTGCTGTATTTATACACAGCTCTCACTATGCTCTCACTGCTGTATTTATACACAGCTCACACTATGCTCTTACTGCTGTATTTATACACAACTCACACTATGCTCTCACTGCTGTATTTATACACAGCTCACACTATGCTCTCACTGCTGTATTTATACACAACTCGCACTATGCTCTCACTGCTGTATTTATAAACAACTTGCACTATGCTCTCACTGCTGTATTTATACACAGGTCACACTATGCTCTCACTGCTGTATTTATACACAACTCACACTATGCTCTCACTGCTGTATTTATACACAGCTCACACTATGCTCTCACTGCTGTATTTATTCACAACTCATACTATGCTCTCACTGCTGTATTTATACATACGCACACTATGCTCTCACTGCTGTATTTATACACAGCTCACACTATGCTTTCACTGCTGTATTTATACACCGCTCTCACTATGCTCTCACTGCTGTATTTATACACAACTCACACTATGCTCTCACTGCTGTATTTATACACAGCTCTCACTATGCTCTCACTGCTGTATTTATACACAGCTCACACTGTGATCTCACTGCTGTATTTATACACAACACAGACTATGCTCTCACTTCTGTATTTATACACAGCTCACACTATGCTCTCACTGCTGTATTTATACACAACTCACACTATGCTCTCACTGCTGTATTTATACACAGCTCACACTATGCTCTCACTGCTGTATTTATACACAACTCACACTATGCTCTCACTGCTGTATTTATACACAACTCACACTATGCTCTTACTGCTGTATTTATACACAGCTCACACTATGCTCTCACTGCTGTATTTATACACAGCTCACACTATGCTCTCACTGCTGTAGTTTTACACAGCTCACACTATGCTCTCACTGCTGTAGTTTTACACAGCTCACACTATGCTCTCACTGCTGTAGTTTTACACAGCTCACACTATGCTCTCACTGCTGTAGTTTTACACAGCTCACACTATGCTCTCACTGCTGTATTTATACATACACACACTATGCTCTCACTGCTCTATTTATACACAACTCACACTATGCTCTCACTGCTGTATTTATACACACCTCTCACTATGCTCTCACTGCTGTATTTATACACAGCTCACACTATGCTCTTACTGCTGTATTTATACACAACTCACACTATGCTCTCACTGCTGTATTTATACACAGCTCACACTATGCTCTCACTGCTGTATTTATACACAGCTCTCACTATGCTCTTACTGCTGTATTTATACACAGCTCTCACTATGCTCTCACTGCTGTATTTATACACAGCTCACACTATGCTCTTACTGCTGTATTTATACACAACTCACACTATGCTCTCACTGCTGTATTTATACACAGCTCACACTATTCTCTTACTGCTGTATTTATACACACTCACACTATGCTCTCACTGCTGTATTTATACACAACTCGCACTATGCACTCACTGCTGTATTTATACACAACTCGCACTATGCTCTCACTGCTGTATTTATACACAGCTAACACTATGCTCTCACTGCTGTATTCATACACAGCTCACACTGTGCTCTCACTGCTGTATTTATACACAGATCACACCATGCTCTCACTGCTGTATTTATACACAACTCACACTATGCTCTCACTGCTGTATTTATACACAGATCACACTATGCTCTTACTGCTGTATTTATACACAGCTCACACTATGCTCTCACTGCTGTATTTATACACAGCTCACACTATGCTCTCACTGCTGTAGTTTTACACAGCTCACACTATGCTCTCACTGCTGTAGTTTTACACAGCTCACACTATGCTCTCACTGCTGTAGTTTTACACAGCTCACACTATGCTCTCACTGCTGTAGTTTTACACAGCTCACACTATGCTCTCACTGCTGTATTTATACATACACACACTATGCTCTCACTGCTCTATTTATACACAACTCACACTATGCTCTCACTGCTGTATTTATACACACCTCTCACTATGCTCTCACTGCTGTATTTATACACAGCTCACACTATGCTCTTACTGCTGTATTTATACACAACTCACACTATGCTCTCACTGCTGTATTTATACACAGCTCACACTATGCTCTCACTGCTGTATTTATACACAGCTCTCACTATGCTCTTACTGCTGTATTTATACACAGCTCTCACTATGCTCTCACTGCTGTATTTATACACAGCTCACACTATGCTCTTACTGCTGTATTTATACACAACTCACACTATGCTCTCACTGCTGTATTTATACACAGCTCACACTATTCTCTTACTGCTGTATTTATACACACTCACACTATGCTCTCACTGCTGTATTTATACACAACTCGCACTATGCACTCACTGCTGTATTTATACACAACTCACACTATGCTCTCACTGCTGTATTTATACACAGCTAACACTATGCTCTCACTGCTGTATTCATACACAGCTCACACTGTGCTCTCACTGCTGTATTTATACACAGATCACACCATGCTCTCACTGCTGTATTTATACACAACTCACACTATGCTCTCACTGCTGTATTTATACACAGATCACACTATGCTCTTACTGCTGTATTTATACACAGCTCACACTATGCTCTCACTGCTGTATTTATACACAGCTCACACTATGCTCTCACTGCTGTAGTTTTACACAGCTCACACTATGCTCTCACTGCTGTAAATTTACACAGCTCACACTATGCTCTCACTGCTGTAGTTTTACACAGCTCACACTATGCTCTCACTGCTGTAGTTTTACACAGCTCACACTATGCTCTCACTGCTGTATTTATACATACACACACTATGCTCTCACTGCTCTATTTATACACAACTCACACTATGCTCTCACTGCTATATTTATACACAGCTCTCACTATGCTCTCACTGCTGTATTTATACACAGCTCACACTATGCTCTTACTGTTGTATTTATACACAACTCACACTATGCTCTCACTGCTGTATTTATACACAGCTCACACTATGCTCTTACTGCTGTATTTATACACACTCACACTATGCTCTCACTGCTGTATTTATACACAACTCACACTATGCTCCCACTGCTGTATTTATACATACACACTATGCTCTCACTGCTGTATTTATACACAACTCATACTATGGTCTCACTGCTGTATTTATACATACGCACACTATGCTCTCACTGCTGTATTTATACACAGCTCACACTATGCTTTCACTGCTGTATTTATACACCGCTCTCACTATGCTCTCACTGCTGTATTTATACACAACTCACACTATGCTCTCACTGCTGTATTTATACACAGCTCACACTATGCTCTCACTGCTGTATTTATACACAACTCACACTATGCTCTCACTGCTGTATTTATACACTGCTCACACTATGCTCTCACTGCTGTATTTATACACAACTCTCACTATGCTCTCACTGCTGTATTTATACACAGCTCACACTATGCTCTTACTGCTGTATTTATACACAGCTCACACTATGCTCTCACTGCTGTATTTATACACAGCTCACACTATGCTCTCACTGTTGTAGTTTTACACAGCTCACATTATGCTCTCACTTCTGTAGTTTTACACAGCTCACACTACTGTAGTTTTACACAGCTCACACTATGCTCTCACTGCTGTAGTTTTACATAGATCACACTATGCTCTCACTGCTGTATTTATACATACACACACTATGCTCTCACTGCTCTATTTATATACAACTCACACTATGCTCTCACTGCTGTATTTATACACAGCTCTCACTATGCTCTCACTGCTGTATTTATACACAGCTCACACTATGCTCTTACTGCTGTATTTATACACAACTCACACTATGCTCTCACTGCTGTATTTATACACAGCTCACACTATGCTCTTACTGCTGTATTTATAAACACTCACACTATGCTCTCACTGCTGTATTTATACACAACTCGCACTATGCTCTCACTGCTGTATTTATACACAGGTCACACTATGCTCTCACTGCTGTATTTATACACAACTCACACTATGC
The DNA here is from genome assembly GCF_027579735.1 of Bombina bombina. Classification (NCBI taxonomy): domain Eukaryota; kingdom Metazoa; phylum Chordata; class Amphibia; order Anura; family Bombinatoridae; genus Bombina; species Bombina bombina. The sequence goes on from NC_069506.1 coordinate 221,007,234, forward strand.
TCTCACTGCTGTATTTATACACAACTCACACTATGCTCTCACTGCTGTATTTATACACACACACTATGCTCTCACTGCTGTATTTATACACACACACTATGCTCTCACTGCTGTATTTATATACAACTCACACTATGCTCTCACTGCTGTATTTATACACACACACTATGCTCTCACTGCTGTATTTATACACAGCTCACACTATGCTATCACTGCTGTATTTATACACACACACTATGCTCTCACTGCTGTATTTATACACACACATTATGCTCTTACTGCTGTATTTATACACAGCTCACACTATGCTATCACTGCTGTATTTATACACAGCTCACACTATGCACTCACTGCTGTATTTATACACAGCTCACACTATGCTCTCACTGTTGTATTTATACTCAGCTCACACTATGCTCTTACTGCTGTATTTATACATACACACTATGCTCTCACTGCTGTATTTATACATACACACTATGCTCTCACTACTGTATTTATACAAAGCTTACACTATGCTCTCACTGCTGTATTTATACACAGCTCACACTATGCTCTCACTGCTGTATTTATACACAACTCACACTATGCTCTCACTGCTGTATTTATACACAACTCACACTATGCTCTCACTGCTGTATTTATACACACACACTATGCTCTCACTGCTGTATTTATACAAACTCACACTATGCTCTCACTGCTGTATTTATACACAGCTCACACTATGCTCTCACTGCTGTATTTATACACAGCTCACACTATGCTCTCACTGTTGTAGTTTTACACAGCTCACATTATGCTCTCACTTCTGTAGTTTTACACAGCTCACACTACTGTAGTTTTACACAGCTCACACTATGCTCTCACTGCTGTAGTTTTACATAGCTCACACTATGCTCTCACTGCTGTATTTATACATACACACACTATGCTCTCACTGCTCTATTTATATACAACTCACACTATGCTCTCACTGCTGTATTTATACACAGCTCTCACTATGCTCTCACTGCTGTATTTATACACAGCTCACACTATGCTCTTACTGCTGTATTTATACACAACTCACACTATGCTCTCACTGCTGTATTTATACACAGCTCACACTATGCTCTTACTGCTGTATTTATAAACACTCACACTATGCTCTCACTGCTGTATTTATACACAACTCGCACTATGCTCTCACTGCTGTATTTATACACAACTCGCACTATGCTCTCACTGCTGTATTTATACACAGGTCACACTATGCTCTCACTGCTGTATTTATACACAACTCACACTATGCTCTCACTGCTGTATTTATACACAACTCACACTATGCTCTCACTGCTGTATTTATACACACACACTATGCTCTCACTGCTGTATTTATACACACACACTATGCTCTCACTGCTGTATTTATATACAACTCACACTATGCTCTCACTGCTGTATTTATACACACACACTATGCTCTCACTGCTGTATTTATACACAGCTCACACTATGCTATCACTGCTGTATTTATACACACACACTATGCTCTCACTGCTGTATTTATACACACACACTATGCTCTTACTGCTGTATTTATACACAGCTCACACTATGCTATCACTGCTGTATTTATACACAGCTCACACTATGCACTCACTGCTGTATTTATACACAGCTCACACTATGCTCTCACTGTTGTATTTATACTCAGCTCACACTATGCTCTTACTGCTGTATTTATACATACACACTATGCTCTCACTGCTGTATTTATACATACACACTATGCTCTCACTACTGTATTTATACAAAGCTTACACTATGCTCTCACTGCTGTATTTATACACAGCTCACACTATGCTCTCACTGCTGTATTTATACACAACTCACACTATGCTCTCACTGCTGTATTTATACACACACACTATGCTCTCACTGCTGTATTTATACAAACTCACACTATGCTCTCACTGCTGTATTTATACACAACTCACACTATGCTCTCACTGCTGTATTTATACATACACACTACACTCTCACTGCTGTATTTATACACAACTCACACTATGCTCTCACTGCTGTATTTATACACACACACTATGCTCTCACTGCTGTATTTATACACACACACTATGCTCTCACTGCTGTATTTATACACACACACTATGCTCTCACTGCTGTATTTATACACAGCTCACACTATGCTCTCACTGCTGTATTTATACACAACTCACACTATGCTCTCACTGCTGTATTTATACACAACTCACACTATGCTTTCACGGCTGTATTTATACACACACACTACGCTCTCACTGCGGTATTTATACACAACTCACACTATGATCTCACTGCTGTATTTATACACACACACTTTGCTCTCACTATTGTATTTATACACACACACTATGCTCTCACTGCTGTATTTATGCACACACACTATGCTCTCACTGCTGTATTTATTCACAGTTCACACTATGCTCTCACTGCTGTATTTATACACACACACTATGCTCTCACTGCTGTATTTATTCACAGCTCACACTATGCTCTCACTGCTGTATTTATACACAGCTCACACTATGCTCTCACTGCTGTATTTATACACAGCTCACACTATGCTCTCACTGCTGTATTTATATACACACACTATGCTCTCACTGCTGTATTTATACACAGCTCACACTATGCTCTCACTGCTGTATTTATACACAACTCACACAATGCTCTAACTGCTGTATTTATACACAGCTCACACTATGCTCTCACTGCTGTATTTATACACAACTCCCACTATGCTCTCACTGCTGTATTTATACACACACACTAGGCTCTCACTGCTGTATTTATATACAACTCACACTATGCTCTCACTGCTGTATTTATACACAGCTAACACTATGCTCTCACTGCTGTATTTATACACAGCTCACACTATGCTATCACTGCTGTATTTATACACAGCTCACACTATGCTCTCACTGCTGTATTTATACACAGCTCACACTATGCTCTCACTGCTGTATTTATACACAGCTTAGACTATGCTATCACTGCTGTATTTATACACAGCTCACACTATACTCTCACAGCTGTATTTATACACAACTCACACTATGCTCTTACTGCTGTATTTATACATAGCTCACACTATACTCTCACTGCTGTATTTATACACAGCTCACACTTTGCTCTCACTGCTGTATTTATACACAGCTCACACTTTTCTCTCACTACTGTATTTATACACAGCTCACACTATGCTCTCACTACTGTATTTATACACACACACACACACTATGCTCTCACTGCTGTATTTTTACACACACACACTATGCTCTCACTGCTGTATTTATACATACACACTATGCTCTCACTGCTGTATGTATACACAACTCAGACTATGCTCTCTCTGCTGTATTTATACACAACTCACACTATGCTCTCACTGCTGTATTTATACACACATACACACTATGTTCTCACTGCTGTATTTATACACAGCTCACTCTATGCTCTCACTGCTGTATTTATACACACACACACTATGCTCTCACTGCTGTATTTATACACAGCTCACACTATGCTCTCACTGCTGTATTTATACACAACTCACACTATGCACTCACTGCTGTATTTATACACAACTCACACTATGCTCTCACTGCTGTATTTATACACAACTCACACTATGCTCTCACTGCTGTATTTATACACAGCTCACACTATGCTCTCACTGCTGTATTTATACACAACTCACACTATGCTCTCACTGCTTTATTTATACACAGCTCACACTATGCTCTCACTGCTGTATTTATACACAACTCACACAATGCTCTAACTGCTGTATTTATACACAGCTCACACTATGCTCTCACTGCTGTATTTATACACAACTCACACTATGCTCTCACTGCTTTATTTATACACAGCTCACACTATGCTCTCACTGCTGTATTTATTCACAGCTCACACTTTCATTTAGTTCCCAACAGCCCACATCAAACTGTGTGCTGTTTGTGTAAAGATATCTCACTTGCATGTGTTTTTTATACTACATACTGCGTTCTGTATTTATAAGTTTCCTATAATGACCATCATTTATTAAACATTCAGAGAACTCTCTGGTGAAAACAAAATCCATCTACAGTATTATCTTATGATTATGAAGTGTGAGGTGGCACTATCAAGTCTTTGTAAATCAGGATAACATAGGAAGTAAAGTAATAAGTCTCACAGTGTAGTTTTCTGAGCTGTTAATTCATTGAAGCCACTGTTTTCTCTCCTGCGTTTATTGCCCCTTACACTATCTATACCCTGCATTTGTACAAGCCTCACACCCTCTCCTATATTCAGTATTGATACACCCCTCACAGTATGTCCTCTCTCCTGTAAATATATGTTCCCTCCTGTATATATTACCCTGTCTCCCACAGGGCCGGAAGCCGGGTTACTTCTCCTTCTTGGATCCCTTCTCTCCTGCTGTTTGGCTCTTCATGTTGTTGGCTTATCTGGCAGTCAGCTGTGTGCTGTTCCTGGCAGCCAGGTAATGACCCCCTGTTTCCCCAACTGTGTGCCCCTGATAGAATGCATCCCATGTATCACAATGCATTGATCCCTATTCACTACAGCATTCTGAACCCTTCACACCTTAAGCCTTGTTCTGCCAGATACACGATGTACTTGTATATGCTGAGATCTATGTACCACACTGTATTTTTTATGCAAGGTTTGGTAAGCTGCAACATTAAAGGGACATTAGACACTATAGATTTTATAAGTATTTAGGTTACCCCCACCCCCTCTAGTCATGGGTGGTTACCATATTGAAATCTGGCTTTCATTGCATTCCGTTGCTGACATGATTGCACATGTGCAGCAAATAGGGTTGCCACCTCGGCCATGTTTTCCTGGACACATATGAGTTACACATGCTGCAGGAAAACATGGATGAGGTGGCAACCCTAGCACCAACTCTACTTTAGATACCTGTAGTGAAACCTAGGTTCCAAAATGGCAGCAAACATACTCAAAGGGAGGTGCATAAAAATGTGTTTATTGTTTAATGTCCCTTTAAACAGAAAATGACCATCCAAGTTATCACCCTTGGATTTGGGTAGTGATACAGAGATTTTTTTATTTCAATTAAAACAAAGTCTGAAACAAATTTTAAACAACTTATAACTACCAATATGTCCCTTATATAAAACCATTCTATTTCTCTGAAGGACTAGGCTTATTTAATTAATGAACTACCACAAAAAGGAGACAACTATGCGCACTTGTTAGCTTGCATCAATAAATGTTATCTTATGAAGATCTGATCTTTATTACAAACTCTAGAATCTATCACACTTGTTGTAATTATTATGTGCTTTAAGAATAAACTACAAGCAGTATATTAACAACTGGATTAATAAATGTCATGTAATTATAGACCTGCTAACTTCAAATAATATTTCACACTTATCTGCATATCTTATGACATCATAAAGTACTGACTTAAAAAGCCATATGTTGCATTATACAAATCATTTACACCCTGATTTGAATTAAAGATGATGTCCTTGAAAAGGTTTTATAAAATCTTTCTGTTTAAGATACTTTATATTCTAAAGGTTTGTCATAATGAAATAATGATTACTTTTTAATTATGTAGCATGAGGCTGTATATTTATAGATGTAATGTGTACAGTTTTTGGTAAATTAATTCCATGAATCTCATAATGTCATGCTCTCCCAGTGGTTTCTGTAAGATAAGTTTGGGCATTTTAAAATCTAGAATATATCACAGATGCTTGGTTTTAAAGTTCTCAGAACTGTGAATTTGTGTCTGCAGAGATACCATAATTCTTCTTCACGCAAAAAAATGTCATCAAATAATCATACAGAGTTGAAAAAAATACCTTAAACTCATTGTTCCTCTGCAAATCTACATACACAGAATCAACCCCTTACCTTTTAAAATATAAATATAAATTAAAAAATGATTTCTCAGTAGCCAAATTCCACCCACCATTTGTCGTATTTGGAGGCGCTAAGGCTAGCTGCTGTCATAAAGTTTGTATATAGTAAATTGTTTTGCAGTTGTTATTTAATAAATCCAATTAAGGACAGATATGTAGCAGGTTTATAGCCTTGAGAACTCAACAGTGTGCATTTTTTGTTCTGAGAATTAGAACTTGCTCAATTTTCAGTGCTAAATTAAATGAAAAGGGTGTTTACTGTCCCTTTAAAGTCACCACATCCTTCAAATTGGCCCAGAGAGGTATTAGTGAGAGAATGGCAATATACACATATAGACCTAGATTACAGGTGGAGTGCTATTGAACCAAAACAAAAATAATCACTGTAATCCATTTGTCAATTATGCAGTGTATATATTCAACCAAAGAGAGATCTAGGTCAAAATGTATATGTCTCTGTCCCTTTAAATATATCCCATGTAGAGACACTCTGATTCAATATATACTTAAGCACAAAAGCAGTAAGGGTCTGATATCATGATATCCGCGTAGAGTGTTCTGTCTCTTTAAGTGTATCCAATAAAATGTTACTACGACTGCATATCCATAAAAAAAGATATTTACCCTGTTTACACTCAGGTGATAGCAAATATATATGTAACCATTAAAAGGAACTCTGCATCTTTGATAGTGTCCAGTACAGTATGGTGGCTATTTCTCAAAGTCAACTTGTGCCAATATTACTTGAGTTCACTTAATAAAATATTCCCTTGTTATCATCAAGCTCACATACATATATGTACATACCAGCCTTAGCTTAAACAACTTGCAATTATGTCTCGCCTAACCGGCATTTCAATGTAACATTATCACAACTGGAATATTCCCCCTTTATGTACCTAAGGAAATCACAAGTATTTTGCCACTGAGGCGTTGTTGTTTTATCATATGGAGGATCAGTGACGTGCACACATAGGAGGCAGGTGAGGCAGTGCTTCCCCTGGCCAATGTGGTGTATTACATCCTTTTTTATAAAATAAAAATAAAAATAAAATAAATGTTTTTTTTTTTCAACAATTTTTTTTCCATCTCAAAAGGTGACCCCCTTACCCCCCCACCCCTCCACCAAATTCAGTATTTTATTGACATTTATTATTGTTTTTTTTTTTTAAAAAAACGTAATATTTAAGTAATTACATTCATATTGCGCAAGAAAGTAGAGGCCAGCTATCCTTCCATTGCGCAATATGAATGTAATACTGTATGGGCCGCCAGAGACTGCCACCGAGTGGGGAATGAGAGCTAATGCAGCAGTCTCTTGCGGCCCATACGCTCCCACCGGAGGCCAGCCTCGGGAGCCCTCAGCCCTGCCTGCCCGTCCCTCAGCCAATCAGACATGAGTATTGTCTCAGTCTCTGGGCTGAGTTGCGGGCGGGAAATTGTTAGGAGCATGACTGGTGATCAGGTGTCACTCAGAGCAGAGGAGTGAAGGAGTCAGACTGTCAGACAGGAGTCAGGAGTGGAGCACTTTGTCAGTTTTAGGTAGGTGACGCCGGACTATGGCATGCATGGTTATGCTGATGCTCGATTTTGTGACTGTGGGTCTCAGTGAGTCAGGACTCAGGAGCGGAGCACTTTGTCAGTTTTAGGTATGAGTCAGTCAGGCACGGGATTGTTACTAGCCAGCTGCATTGCTATTTATCTTTAAGCAGAAGACAGTTGTGTTTGCATTGGTACTGCAGTCAGTGTAAGACTGGCTATTTACACCTACTCAGTCTGCACATTTCAGCACACTCCTGTGCTGGATCGCAGAGTAGCCCTGCCCCTCCTCCTCTGACTCTGCACTTGGAGGAGAAGAGGGGCACAAAGCATGGCTGCTCTGTGTGCTGAGCCTGACTGAGGGAGACATGCCAGTATTGTCAGTGAGGAGCAGAGGTAAGAACAGTTAGATAATTAGATTATTAGTGTGCAGGAACAGCTTTCTCTACCTCTCCTCATCAGCTCCGTTTTTCTAGAGTTGCACTCTGGCTTCTCTCCACTGCCTCTCATATTCTCTTTTAGTAAGGTCTTATCTTAGAAGTTAGCATGTCTTTCTGAACAAATCCCCAGACCCCTTTGATCAGTAGAGTACAGCTTTTTGTGTATAAGATAGGAAATATTAAAGCTGAAAATAACTTAGGCCTCGCTTCCATTGAGTCGTAATTCAGTTTGCGTGCACTCGCAAACCGATAAATATGCTGTCGGAAGCAATATCGTTTATCGACTGTTTCCAATGGCGCGTTATACCTCAATATCGGCAGCCGGACTTCGGCTGCCGAAAAGATCTTCGCGTCCCATAGAAAGTAATAGAAGCCGTTAATCGATAAATTATACCAGGTTTCCAATGAAAGCGCTAACCGTTAATACATTGTCGGAGGCTGTTGATACATTGAGAAATATTACCCCCAGCTCAACTAGGTGTAAAAGAGGAAAATTGTGCTTTTTGAGACCTATTTTCTATTGAAATTATAAAACTTGCAAATAATGCAAGTGTTTTAATGTAGAAATAAATTGTTATAAGTAATATTTATTGTTGTCTCATGTATAGAAATAGTTGAACTTATATTCTAATAGAAATATCAGTATATATTTAAATATAATAATATATGCAAGAACATATCTACAGAATGCAAACTAGACCTATGCCTATGGCAGCAATAAATATTACTTATATTTATGAAGTGTTAAATATAATTATATTAGAAAACAGTATTTGATTATTAAAAATATGGATAAGTGTTTTTTTATTTTTCTTGAGAGGTGATCACCGGTAAGGAGCACGGACATTAAACGTAAATTCTATAGTGTAAGGTCGGGTTACCTTAGCAACTAATTGATTTTCATGAAATCCGACATCAGATGGAAGCGTTAACACAACGTTAACTTACAACTACACGAAAAGAGCGACTGCACGCTATCCGCAAAATATTTCAATGGAAACCTGGTACTAAAATGGAGCCGTAAATTACTTTTAGCTGTCGGCCGCTTCGGTAGCTTACGGCTCCATTTTTAACGACTCAATGGAAGCGAGGCCTTAGTAAGCTGCAGCTTAATTGAGAGACTATCTAACAGATTCATTTTTAAAACTTGTGTATTTAAGATATTTTATTAGGTTCATTTTACAGCTTTGGGGAAAAAACTTGACTGTGTACTTAGAAATTTTGTCAACATTTCTGAATATACACAATCAAGTTTTTTTCCCCAAAGCTGGAAACTGAACTTAATAAAATATTGAAATGTATTAATCTCATAATACACACAAGTATTTGATGCCATGATTTCTATCTAGTGTTTCATAGGGCTGTTTTGTGATTTTTTTGTTTGCTGCTAGATATACTCAATTAAAACATTATTGTAAATGCCCAAGCTTAGTTCTCATAAATCTGTGAATATGCTAACAAAAAAGTGCAATGTTTATATGTGTGTGGTTGTGTATAACTGTGTGTGTGTGTGAGACAAAGAATGAGTGTGTAATATGTGTGACATGGAATGTGTGATTAATAATACATATGACCTAGAATGTGTGTGATATTGTTCATATGATATAGAATATGTGTGAAAAAAAATTGTACATACATATTATGTAGAAAGTATGCAAATGTTTTCTCATAATGCACACAGGTATTCTGCCCCATAATATACTATATATATTAAATAATAATAAATATATTTATATCTTTCTATCTATTTATCAGTTTAGTAGAGTTACCCAGGGTCCTAATGTAATGTGTATTATGACAAACATACATACATAATAATATAAATATAACTAGTGTTAAAGGGATAGTTAAGAACTATTATTATTCAGATTGACCATTCAATTTTAAACAACATTCTCATTTACTTTATCTACTTTGCTTAATTGTTTCATATTCTTTGTTGAAAATCTTACCTAGATAGGCTTAGGAGCAGCAGTTCACTACTAGAAACTAGCTGTTGATTGGTGGTTGCAGATATATGCCTCTTGTCATTGGCTCACCTATGTGTTCAGCTAGCTTCCAGTCGGTGCATTGCTGCTCTTTAAACAAAGGACACCAAGAGAGTTAAGCAAATGTATTAATATAAATAAAATAGAAAGTTGTGTCAAATTGTGACGGTATCTGGTATGGTGATGGTTTAAACACCTTTTCTATCCAAAAATGTGTTGAGAGTCACCAAAAACATTACTGGGGGGGTGACACCATGAGTTACCGCACCGGGTGACACCAACCCTAGTGACACCACTGCTAGTATAGCATGCATGGCTATGCTCTATTTTGTGACTCTGGGTCTAGGAATCGTTTCCATCACTTCAAGTCAAGATGGAAAATTTATAACAAATGAACTTTTTTTTAATTCTGTCACTGTGCCATATTAAATACAAATATGTCAACCACAGCACAGTAGCACAGAAAATATAGTTAGCGACAGCCCGAGGAGATAAATTAGCAGTAAATTAGGCATTCACAATTGTGATTCAGAGCTATGGCCTAACCTATAATATCACAGCAATAAAGCATTATGATTGTGTTGCTGTGTGCCGAAGCTCTCACAAACACTCTCTCTTACACACTAACACACACTCCCACACATTCTCTCTCACACACAAATACACTCACTCTCACACACAGACTCACACACTATCACACACTCACACACATACTCTCACACACACACTCTTTCTCTCTTACACACACAAAAAGACACACACAGACACTAATGCTCTCACAAACACTCTCTCTTACACACTAACACACACTCCTACACATTCTCTCTCACACAAATACACTCACTTATGAATTAAGTTTATTAAGTTTATGAATGAAGCATTCTTAGTGTTTAAATTAATATTGATTTAAAATTATTTATAATTTTATGGAGGCAAAATGCAAAAGTTTTAATATTACTAATATAAAATAGCAATAACAACTTTCTTGAAGGTATTTTTTTAAGTCCAATAAAACAGATTATATATATATATATATATATATATATATATATTAAAATTTAATTTTGTGGAATTAAAGTAAAATAGGTACATAATAAGTGGTACAAATTATTTTCTACTCTAAATGTGAATACTAAAGGTGCTGTGCAAGCAAATATAACAACAACAAAAACTGCCAACGACTTAGCAGTAAAGAAGTTGAACTTGACGTTGGACACAGTGTCTTGCATTGCGAGTTTTCACATTATAAATATATGTGGTGTTTAGTGGTCTAGTCCGGATCTCAGCTGCCCACACCCAGGCCAGTGACCAACTGCCCATTACAATAATAAAGTAATACCAACAATTTGAGCAAAGTATGCTATCTGCCTCCCTTTTAAGCACTCTCTTAGTAGTTAGAGGTGAGCCTGTATCTGTTAGTGTAAGTGTTAGCATTAGCAAGAAGATTTAATTGTTTAATAAAAAATGATATAAGTAAAACATAGCAGCCACCATTATATGGATATCAAAGGTTCATGCTGTGATGTGAGAATATACCACATCACAGCATAAACCCTTGATATCCATATAATGGTGGCTGAGTTACTCATATAATTTTATTAAGCAATCTGTGAATCTGCTAATGCTAACAGCTATTATTAGAGACCATAATTAAAATGTTAGAATATCTCACATCATGTGAGATTTTCTTACATATGGTCTCTAATAAAAGCTGTTAGCATTAGCAGATTCACAGATTGCTTAATAAAATGATATGAGTAACTCAGCCACCATTATATGGATATCAAATGTTCATGCTGTGATGTGAGAATATACCACATCACAGCATAAACCCTTGATATCCATATAATGGTGGCTGAGTTACTCATATCATTTTATTAAGCAATCTGTGAATCTGCTAATGCTAACAGCTATTATTAGAGACCATAATTAAAATGTTAGAATATCTCACATCATGTGAGATTTTCTTACATATGGTCTCTAATAAAAGCTGTTAGCATTAGCAGATTCACAGATTGCTTAATAAAATGATATGAGTAACTCAGCCACCATTATATGGATATCAAGGTTCATACTGTGTGAGATATTTTTTACATCACAGGACAAGATTTATGAGACCCTTGATAAATTTCCCTCCTGCTGACAACAGTTTGTCTGAGCCCTGAGGGATATGTGTACGCTGTACACTGTACAGTTAATCCAGTAATGCTACTTTTTGTTTAGTTTTACGATGTGTAAAGAGCTTCCATAGGAAAAAAATATTAATTAACCCTTTGGTAGCTAGAGAGAATAATGAGATAGGCATTTATTTGTTTATGTGATTTTATGTGTGTTCTGTATGACAGTAACCTGCAGCAGCAACTGTGTTATTTGTTACTGCAGTTTGAGTCAACTTAATCCTTTGCTCAGATAGATATTGGTAGTGTGCACTCACCATTGTTTTTAAGCCTCCCTTTTTTGATGGTTATTTGCTTTAATTAGGTACAATTTTTTATGTCTGTTCAGTTAGAGGATGCAGTGTCTCTTTTAATTTTTATCTGTCTCCATTTATTTAAAGACTGCTGTTAACTTGTAATTCACAAATCAATTGAAAGCTTTTGCATTGTGTTTTTAATATGTCCTGCTTTTATACAAGTTTATATTAATTAAAGGAGATGATGAATTCTCATCTGAGTCATTTAAAAAACACATAGTTAAAGGGACAGGACATTCAAAATTAAACTTTCATGATTGAGGTAGAGCATGCTATTTTAATAGACTTTTCCAGTTATTTATATTTTGAAAATTAGCTTTGTCTTAACTGTTACTGGCCCCATGTCAGCAAATCAAATTAGTTTTTGAAAGGAACATGAACGTCATAATTAAACTTCCATCATTCATATAGAAATTGCACACAAGAAACCCCCAAACTTTCTATTTTAATTTTATTATTAAACTTTGGTATATTATACCAAAGGATACTTCATTCTTTTGGTATCCTTTGTTGAAGAGCATACCTAAGTGGGATGTGCACGTGCGTTTCTTGAGCACCATATTGCAGCAGCTGTGTTGGCAGTATTGATAACTTGTTCTTTGCGTAAAATTTGTATGGTAAATTATTTCTATTTTTACAACACTGTAGTGAGTAGAGATTGTGTATCATTCTAATTGCTTAGTAACTGGCACTGTGCCACATAATTGTGTGAGTGGGTATTGAGCAGAGTGTGTGTGTCAGTGAGTATGTGTGATGTATTCTCCAGGTAATCAACACATTTTAGATGAGCTGGTGCTTTAGTGCAGTGTTTCTCAACCATGGTCTTTAAGTACCCCCAACAGGCCAGGTTTTCATTATAGCTGATTCAGTGCACAGCTGAAGTAATCAGCTGATCAGTAACATCATGGCTACTAACTTGCTCTCACCCATCAGCTGATTATTTCACCCGTGCACTGGTTCAACTATAAATAAAACCTGCCCTGTTGGGGGTACTTGCGGCCCGCTGTATATGTGTTTCTCCGTCGTATCATATCTAGTGCCTCACCAGTCTCTGACCTCACCGCACGTCACTGTGGAGGATATTCTAAGGAATGAGAAATGTGCTGTAGATGTGGTATAATGTTACACTGAAATGCCAGTTAGGCACTACATGATTGTAGGATGTTTTAAACTAATGCTGGAACAGCATATGTGCATATATGTGTGAGAGTTTGATGATAACAATTGAATACTTTGTAATGCATTTTTTATGTGTTTTATGCAACTTTTAGTTTCGCAAAACAGTTAAAGGGACAGTATACTGTAAAATAGTTTTTCCCTTAATGTGTTTACAATTGCTTTTTTACCAACTGCAGAGTAAAAAAATTATGAAAATTAGCCTTTTAAGGTTTATTTCTGTATATTAAAGCTCTGATTTTGTGTTTTGAAGCCACAGCCTAATAAAATAGGTTGAGCTTGTAGGTATCATCAGATCTCATTACTGTATCACATTGTGCACATATACCTGCTTCTTTATCTTATATCTGTCCTTAAAACAATCACCAATGCTTTGAGACAACAATGGAAAATCAACATTTTATTACCTTATCTCTGCTTTATAACACTGGGAGTGTAATTTCTTCTGCTGGCTGTGTTTACAAAGCTTATCTATAGCTGGTACGCGCGGCCAGAAACTTTCAGAATAGGTGGGGATACCACATGCTAAATTAACAATTTCAAATGCCAATATAAGGGTAAAGGAGCTACTTGTAAACAATTTAATACACTCCAGAAGGTAAAGTGGATCATTGGGAACAAATTAAAGGGGAGAAAAATTTTGAGTAAACTGTCCCTTTAACCAGAGCTCTGAAGTCGCAGTAATCATTCTAGCATAATTAGCGATAGCGCTCAAGCGATCTCATTTCCTTTCAACTCGTAATACAAGCAGTAAGCCAGACAAGTGCAACCCCCCTTGGGATGCCTTGGGGTGTTTGAATTTTTTATTTTTTGAATTTTTATATTTATTTTTTTTCCAAAAATTTTTTTTTTAGCTCTTTTTTGTATGTGTGGATTGTTAATACTGGAATATATGGAGATTTTTAATTGATCCCATTATTATTATGGGAATTACATACTTTAATGTGACTTGTTAAATAAATAAATATAATTTTTTTGAGACATATTGCATGTGCTGGGATTATTTGTATTATTGATTTTTCGTGGGTATGCAGGCAATACCTGTCCCGTACACTGTTAATGCAGGTTAATTCTCTAAGTTCTGTTACATTTGATTGAGTAAGTGCTGCCAGTATATAATAATTTCAACTAATGAAACACAACTGCACTCAAGGGGATCTAAGTAAAAAAATAACTTTAGTAAATTTTTTTTTAAAAAAGGTGCTATGTTATCTGGCATGATGAAATCAATGTTGTTTGATGTAACACCTTAAAACTAATACATTTATAAATAAAACATAGACCTTAAATTATTTTAAAAAAATGCTGAGTAACTGATTTGCTATAAGTTATATAATTTCAAAATATCTAAAGATATCAATTTATAATATCAATATATTTTAAAGCATATATCTCCTCCCCTAGGTGGCAATATTACCACTTCAACACAATTTCAGGGACATTTGTCATATGAAAACCTTTGAAATGCCTTGCAACAACCAAATATTTATTAAATATCTCAATGTTATTAAAAAGCTCTAGTATCCTAGATCTCAGCTCCATGGAGATCTTCCCTGCATACTGAACATAATAAAAACAACACTCTATTAGATCATGTTGTTTATTTGTTATAAAAATTCATACAAAAAGTGACCAGTGACCTCAATTTAAAAAAAAAAATTAAAAAAAAATGTAATTCACTTAAAGGGACAGTCTAGTTTTAAAATAAAATACTTTATTTTATTTTATTTTTTAACAAAATAATTTAATTTGCTATATTTTTAACCCTGGAAAGTAAATATCTTTGAAACAACACATTTGCAAATTTTCACAATAGGTGCTAAACAATCATCACTTTAGAAGAATTTCTTCCTTAAAGGGACATTGAACCCAATTTTTTTCTTTTGTGATTCCGATACTGCATGCAATTTTAAGTAACTTTCTAATTTACTCCTTTTATCAAATTTTCTTAGTTCTCTTGCTATCTTTATTTGAAAAACAAGGCATCTAAGCTAAGGATGTTAAAGTGGAGAAGTGGGGCTATCCCTGTTGACCTATCGATTACCTTCTGTGTAGGTCAAACATCTAATGCAATGTTCGTCAAATAAAGCCTTATCGTGTCAAAATACAAGTCACTGTTGGGCACACAATCCTGACAAATGTGTAGAAACGATCCCTCTGTTAGCGTTCAATCCCCCTCGGTGACAAGCCAATCAAACCCGCAAAGCAAAGTTCATATATAAATGTAAGCACGCTCACCTCGTATCCAAACCAGGCTGGCCTCCTGACCCTTCTCTTGTGCGGCTGTTGTCTGATCAATCCGCCGGCCTCAGGGATAGTCACAGCACTGCAAACTCGTGACCACTCCCCACGCTAACACAGCGTGGCCGCTTAGCTGGATAATGTAATACTTCAATCAAGCCGCGCTCCGAGGGAAAGGAGGAAGGTGACGTCAGCGGGATGGCTTGTAAACTTCCAATTGGGACCGGCCAATGGAGGTGTGTTGCCCAACTCCAGATAGGATTGGATGTATATCCGCGGTATCTCCAAAGTGATAGTAATAGTGCTTGATAAAGCTAGATGATATCTGCTCAATATGGTAACGGAATATCCTTGCTGGTGCAAATTATAAAGTTAATCAAAAGGAGCGGACAGTCCGTTGTTAAAATTCAATCCTTTATTGTGTAATAATTAAAAATACAGGAACACACAGGAGTGACAGAGTAGGTGTATTACCTAAACTGGCTTACGCGTTTCGGCGTTAGCCGTAGTCATAGCCATAGGTGTAGGGTGTAACCCCTGCCTTATATATTACGTGTTAAGACATCATTGGTTAACAGAAATTCAAATTAAAAACAAAAAAGCAGAATACACTTACTCATAAATTAGGACTTAATATAGATACAATTGTTACAAGGCTTATACTCAGGAGCAACTATTATTACCAAGTACACATAAATCGATAAAATCAGTTATATGTTGTATAGAAAAAATCATAATTGTAATTATGTGTATCTTGGTGGAAACATACTATCTCCACTTGTCAACCATAAGACAATGTTGGAAATTGACAGGGGCCCGAATTATAAAGTAAGGTGTATACCGATATATATATATGAGCCTCATCATATACTGAACATTAATTCTATAAAGAGACAGTTAAACAATATCAGTATATGGATAGTAATGTACACACCAAGACACTTCAAAACCAAAAAATAGTTAATACATTCAATACATCTTAAATGTTCCTAAGTAATATGAAATATAAATTAGAATAGAGATGAACAATAGAATCTGTCAATATTCTATTAGTGTTAAGACTGGATGTGGGCATGGCCCCAGGCCTCTTAGTATACTATAAAGCTAATATGAAAATATATGCTAAATATTATATATATCTCTTGAGACTATTTTAGCCCAGACTTATCCCACACAGTTTTAACTGAGTGACACTAATAATTCGTTCACTTAATATGACTTAGAGTTATTATAATGCAATATAGACTCGGTTATAAACCTAGGTTGTAGTGTATAACATATGGGCAGTTATTCTATTGTGTATCTGTAGGTAAACATCATAGTTTACCCACATAGCATAGGAGCATGTAAGCATGAGAGAGATGTACTGGATTTGGTTATTCCCAAAAATTGATTAGGTCATATTTAGAATTAAGACCTTTGGGGATTCGTGTCTCCAGTTTAAAGATCCAGTACATCTCTCTCTTGGCCAAAATCTGTTCTTTATTGCCTCCTCTTTTTGGAGTTACTATCTTCTCAATAATACACCATCTAAGGGAGTCAACACTTTTATCATGCATGGTAGCAAAATGCTGCACCAAAGGTGTAGCAGCCTTACCTAGTGACAATGTGGACAGGTGTTCTCTGATCCTAGAGTTAGCATCTCTCCCAGTGAGTCCTACATATTGTTTGCAACAAAGAGTGCATTCCAAAAGATACACAATGCATTCAGTGGTACAATTGAGACAAGATTTTATATCAAAACTCTCCCCTGTTATACACGATCTAAAATTAGTGGTGATCAGTGCAAAATCACAGGGCCTGCACTTTCTTCGCCCACATCTAAACATACCTTGATGTCTTAACCAAGAAGATTCTGAGTTACTGATTTGTTTCAACTGTGTGGGTGCTAATCTTGAACCTAAAGTTTGATTTTTGCGGTAGGAGCATTTAATGCCTAATTTGGCCGTGTCTTGTAAACCATCATCCGCCACTAGTAGTGCAAAATGCTTTTTAATTATTGCACAGATTTGGGAGTATTGGGAACTATACCCTGTTACAAAGTAAACACCTTCCCTGGTTTCAGATCTACCAAAAAGGATATCTTGCGAGCCAGAAGGGAGGTAGATTCGATTGATAGACAAAACATTAATTACCCGAGATAAGGTACCTAGTAAATCTGAAACCAGGGAAGGTGTTTACTTTGTAACAGGGTATAGTTCCCAATACTCCCAAATCTGTGCAATAATTAAAAAGCATTTTGCACTACTAGTGGCGGATGATGGTTTACAAGACACGGCCAAATTAGGCATTAAATGCTCCTACCGCAAAAATCAAACTTTAGGTTCAAGATTAGCACCCACACAGTTGAAACAAATCAGTAACTCAGAATCTTCTTGGTTAAGACATCAAGGTATGTTTAGATGTGGGCGAAGAAAGTGCAGGCCCTGTGATTTTGCACTGATCACCACTAATTTTAGATCGTGTATAACAGGGGAGAGTTTTGATATAAAATCTTGTCTCAATTGTACCACTGAATGCATTGTGTATCTTTTGGAATGCACTCTTTGTTGCAAACAATATGTAGGACTCACTGGGAGAGATGCTAACTCTAGGATCAGAGAACACCTGTCCACATTGTCACTAGGTAAGGCTGCTACACCTTTGGTGCAGCATTTTGCTACCATGCATGATAAAAGTGTTGACTCCCTTAGATGGTGTATTATTGAGAAGATAGTAACTCCAAAAAGAGGAGGCAATAAAGAACAGATTTTGGCCAAGAGAGAGATGTACTGGATCTTTAAACTGGAGACACGAATCCCCAAAGGTCTTAATTCTAAATATGACCTAATCAATTTTTGGGAATAACCAAATCCAGTACATCTCTCTCATGCTTACATGCTCCTATGCTATGTGGGTAAACTATGATGTTTACCTACAGATACACAATAGAATAACTGCCCATATGTTATACACTACAACCTAGGTTTATAACCGAGTCTATATTGCATTATAATAACTCTAAGTCATATTAAGTGAACGAATTATTAGTGTCACTCAGTTAAAACTGTGTGGGATAAGTCTGGGCTAAAATAGTCTCAAGAGATATATATAATATTTAGCATATATTTTCATATTAGCTTTATAGTATACTAAGAGGCCTGGGGCCATGCCCACATCCAGTCTTAACACTAATAGAATATTGACAGATTCTATTGTTCATCTCTATTCTAATTTATATTTCATATTACTTAGGAACATTTAAGATGTATTGAATGTATTAACTATTTTTTGGTTTTGAAGTGTCTTGGTGTGTACATTACTATCCATATACTGATATTGTTTAACTGTCTCTTTATAGAATTAATGTTCAGTATATGATGAGGCTCATATATATATATCGGTATACACCTTACTTTATAATTCGGGCCCCTGTCAATTTCCAACATTGTCTTATGGTTGACAAGTGGAGATAGTATGTTTCCACCAAGATACACATAATTACAATTATGATTTTTTCTATACAACATATAACTGATTTTATCGATTTATGTGTACTTGGTAATAATAGTTGCTCCTGAGTATAAGCCTTGTAACAATTGTATCTATATTAAGTCCTAATTTATGAGTAAGTGTATTCTGCTTTTTTGTTTTTAATTTGAATTTCTGTTAACCAATGATGTCTTAACACGTAATATATAAGGCAGGGGTTACACCCTACACCTATGGCTATGACTACGGCTAACGCCGAAACGCGTAAGCCAGTTTAGGTAATACACCTACTCTGTCACTCCTGTGTGTTCCTGTATTTTTAATTATTACACAATAAAGGATTGAATTTTAACAACGGACTGTCCGCTCCTTTTGATTAACTATCTAAGCTAAGGAACCAGACAACTTTTGGTTAAGTACTCTGGACAACACTTGTTTATTGGTGGGTTAATTTATCCACCAATCAGCAAGAACAACCCAGGTTGGTTACCAAAAATGGACCGGCATCTTAACTTCTTGCTTTTCAAATAATGATACCAAGAGAATGAAGTACATTTGATAATAGGAGTAAATTAAAAAGTTGCTTAAAATTGCATGCTCTATCTGAATCACAAAATAAAAAATTTGGGTTCAGTGTCCTTTTAAGATACTGCAAATTTGATAATTTTGGATGTGTACTCTGCTGAAAAAATTACAACAAACTTCACACATTACTTGTTACTACTGAATTTGCTAATATATACTCTTAATAATCTATTTTCTTTAGATGCCTTATCCAACATTCGTAACACCTTGCCATATCCTATTGTCTCCTTTTTACATAGCTTTTCTACAGAGGAAATGTTTGTTACTTATATATTTAGTGTAGGGGGATATAACAGGCAAAAGTAGCATTTTCAAATGACAAACAAAGGTAAAATAGCTATTTGCAGACAATTAAATACACTCCAGCAGGTAAAATGGACCATTGGGAACACATTAAAGGGGAGAAAATTTTAGAGTACAATGTCTGTCAATGTCAAATTGGAAAGTTGTTTAAATTTACTTGCCTTATCTGAATCATGAAAGTTTAATTTTTGACTAGACTGTCCATTTAAGAATCCCCAATGCAGATAAAACAGATGTTTGTGATTTATTAGTAGTATTGCAATAGTTGTGATTGGACTGTTATGAGCCCTTTCCCTTTAATATATCATTTGACAACATTTAGTTACAGTAGATCATACTGCCGGTGTTCTGTAATATTCTCCGACTGCGTTACGTTTTCCTACCTATGGCCACGTCTACAAAAAACTTGCAAATACAGTTGTGCACGCAAGTGCTCAATGCCGCAGTCTGCAAATATTACAGAACACGCCTACATTAAACTTGCAAATTACACTAAATAGCATGCATGCGCTCACTGCTGCAGTCGGCAAATATTACAGAACTGGTATGTTCACAATTTTAGCACTAGCTAGGAACATAAACATAACAGTGATAAAAAAAGGCTTCATAGACAATATTATTGTACAGATTTGTTTGATGATTAAATGAGGGAACAATTTTCATTAAAATGCATATAATATAATTAGTTACAAACACTCTAGGGACATGTAAATACCACTGCCAAAAAAGGCTTCATAGTGAATATATGTTTGTAACTATTTATATTATGTCTGTTTTAATGAAAACGTTCACTCATTTAATAAAAAAAATCCATACAATAATATTGAGCATGAAGCCTTTTTTTGGCAATAAGATTTTGATGTCCCCAGCTAGTGCCAAAATTGTGTACGTACCGTTTCTGTAATATTTGCAGACTGCAGCAGTGAGCGCATGCGTGCTATTTAGTGTAATTTTCAAGTTTATTGTAGGAGTGTTGTAATGTAATATTTCCGACTGCGGCAATGAGCGTATGCGTGCACTGTGTCTTTTCAAGTTTATTGTAGGTGTGGCCTTCAAAGTGACGTAGGTAGGAAAAATGTAACGCGCTCGGAAAAAGAACAGAACACCCGCTCTACACACAGCTAACAATATTGCTGAAAGAATTATGTTACACACATACATTTTTAAAATATGGCAGGTTCTGCACATAAACCATTAGCATATGAAGGGGAGAGCAATTTGTAACCAATTAGGAGTCAATCATATTGTTACTGTTTGCTGCTTATCACTAGTTCTGTTATTGACATTTTGTGCATTTTTATTCATACTTCTGAGTCATCTGGTAGTAATTTGTCCTGATTATGAAACCTTTGTAAGTTTTAATTATATTTGATGTGATAAATAATGATGCTTAGATAATTATTTATTTATAAAATATTTTACCAGGAAGGATACATTGAGATTTCTCTAGTTTTCAAGTATGTCCTGGGTCCACAAAACATTGTATTGATACAATAGGGTACAATAAAATACAAAAACAATCACCGAGATTACGAGTTTTGCGGTAACAGGGGTGCGTTGCTAACGAGCAGTTTTTTCTCACCGCTCACTTAAGACAACGCTGGTATATCAGGTTCTTTTAAACCCGGCGTTAGCCGCAAAAGGTGAGTGTAGAGAAAAATTTAGCTCCACATCTCGCCTCAATACCAGCGTTGCTTACGGTAGCGGTGAGCTGCCAAAACGTGCTCATGCACCATTTCCCCATAGGAATCAATGGGGCAGAATCGGCTGAAAAAAAACCTAACACCTGCAAAAAAACAGTGTTCAGCTTCTAACGCAGCCCCATTGATTCCTATGGGGAAATAAAAGTTATGTCTACACCTAACACCCTAACATGAACCCCGAGTCTAAACACCCCTAATCTTACAATTATTAACCCCTAATCTGCCAGCCCTGACATTGCTGACACCTGCATTATATTTTTAACCCCTAATCTGCCGCTCCGGACACCGCCGCCACCTACATTATCCCTATGAACCCCTAATCTGCTGCCCCCAACATCGCCGACACTTATTTTTTATTTATTAAACCCTAATCTCCCGCCCCCAATGTCGCCACAACCTACCTACAATTATTAACCCCTAATCTGCCGCCCCCATCGTCGCCGCTACTATATTAAATGTATTAACCCCTAAACCTAAGTCTAACACCCCCTAACTTAAATATAATTTAAATAAAACGAAATATAATTACTACAATTAATTAATTAATCCTATTTAAAACAAATTACTTACCTATAAAATAAACCATAAGATAGCTACAAAATAACTAATAGTTACATTTGTATCTATCTTAGGGTTTTTATTTATTTTACAGGCAACTTTGTATTTATTTTAACTAGGTAGAATAGTTATTAAATAGTCATTAACTATTTAATAACTTCCTAGTTAAAATAGATACAAATATACCTGTAAAATAAATCCTAACCTAAATTACAATTAAACTTAACACTACACTATCATTAAATTAATTACCTAAACTAACTACAATTAAATACAATAAAATAAAATAAACTACAGTACAGAAAAAAACCACTAAATTACAGAAAATAAAAAAATAATTACAAGAATTTTAAACGAATTACACCTAATCTAATCCCCCTAATAAAATAAAAAAGCCCCCCAAAATAATAAAAATCCCTACCCTATGCTAAATTACAAATAGCCCTTAAAAGGGCTTTTTGCGGGGCATTGCCCCAAAGTAATCAGCTCTTTTACCTGTAAAAAAAAGTACAAATACCCCCCAACATTAAAACCCACCACCCACACACCCAACCCTACTCTAAAACCCACCCAATCCCCCCTTAAAAAAACCTAACACTAACCCCTTGAAGATCACCCTACCTTGAGCCGTCTTCACCCAGCCGGGCACAAGTGGTCCTCCATAGGGGCAGAAGTCTTCATCCGATCCAGGCAGAAGAGGACCTCCAGATGGGCAGAAGTCTTCATCCAGGCGGCATCTTCTATCTTCATCCATCCGGAGCGGAGCGGGTCCATCTTGAAACCAGCCAACGCGGAGCATCCTCTTCTTCTGACGACTCCCGATGAATGAAGGTTCCTTTAAATGAAGTCATCCAAGATGGCGTCCCTTGAATTCCGATTGGAATTAAGGTAGGAAAAATCCTATTGGCTGATTGGATCAGCCAATAGAATGCGAGCTCAATCGTTTTGGCTGATTGGATTTTTTTCTACCTTAATTCCGATTGGCTGATAGAATCCTATCAGCCAATCGGAATTCAAGGGACGCCATCTTGGATGACGTCATTTAAAGGAACCTTCATTCGTCGGGAGTCATCAGAAGAAGAGGATGCTCCGCGTCGGCTGGCTTCAAGATGGACCCGATCCGCTCCAGATGGATGAAGATAGAAGATGCCGTCTGGATGAAGACTTCTGCCCGTCTGGAGGTCCTCTTCTGCCTGGATCGGATGAAGACTTCTGCCCCTATGGAGGACCACTTGTGCCCGGCTGGGTGAAGACGGCTCAAGGTAGGGTGATCTTCAAGGGGTTAGTGTTAGTTTTTTTAAGGGGGATTGGGTGGGTTTTAGAGTAGGGTTGGGTGTGTGGGTGGTGGGTTTTAATTTTGGAGGGGGGTATTGTATTTTTTTTTACAGGTAAAAGAGCTGATTACTTTGGGGTATTTATGGGTATTTATTTTAACTAGGTAGTTATTATATAGTTAATAACTATTTAATAACTATTCTACCTAGTTAAAATAAATACAAAGTTGCCTGTAAAATAAAAATAAACCCTAAGATAGATACAAATGTAACTATTAGTTATATTGTAGCTATCTTATGGTTTATTTTATAGGTAAGTATTTAATTTTAAATAGGATTAATTTATTTAATTGTAGTAATTTTATTTTGTTTTATTTAAATTATATTTAAGTTAGGGGGGTGTTAGACTTCGGTTTAGACTTAGGTTTAGGGGTTAATAAATTTAATATAGTAGCGGCGACATTGGGGTCGGCAGATTAGGGGTTAATAAATGTAGGTAGGTGTCGGCAATGTTAGGGACGGCAGATTAGGGGATAATAAAATTTAACTAGTGTTTGCAAGGCGGGAGTGCGGCGATTCAAGGGTTAATATATTTATTAAAGTGGCGGCGATGTCCGGTCGGCAGATTGGGGGTTAAAATTTTTATTTAAGTGTTTGCGATGTGGGGGGGGGGCTCGGTTTAGGGGTTAATAGGTAGCTTATGGGTGTTAGTGTACTTTTTAGCACTTTAGTTAAGAGTTTTATGTTACGGCGTTAGCCCATAAAACTCTTAACTACTGACTTTTAAATGCGGTATCAGTCTTGACAGGAGAGGGTCTACCGCTCACTTCTTCCAAGACTCGTAATACCGGCATTAGGCAAGTCCCATTAAAAAGATAGGATATACAATTGACGTAAGGGGATTTGCGGTAAGCTCGAGTCGCGGAATAAAAGTGAGCGGTACATCTGTACCTGCCAGACTCGTAATACCAGCAGGCGTTAAAAAGCAGCGTTGGGACCTCTCAACGCTGCTTTTTAAGGCTAACGCAAGACTCGTAATCTAGCCGAATATTAATACATAACATATGCAAAATTTAACATAGAACAGGTAGGAAATATTTAATCAACCATGACAGGTGCATTCTGTGTATAATAAGGCTTTCTAATCCAAAAATGTAACAATAAGTATCTTGATAAAAGTTGGAACATGTACAACAGTCTAAATTTATGACGAGGGTTAGTGAAAGACAGAGCCAAAGAAGTACTGGGTTTTATCTAGCTATAAAATGAGGAGCACAGAAAAAAACATGTCAGTGCTATAAATTTAGCATTAAAATGTTTGCCTAAAACTATATTATATTCTGTATAGTAATATATATATATACAGTATATAAATAACAAAACTAATTATATCAGCACCACCTAGAGTATCACAGTAGCCATTTAAGAGCAGTGCTCCTAATCAAGAGTTTCACTGCTCTCAGTGCACGGTAGTGGTAAAATATTGAATATTAACAAAAAGAAAAACAAAGACCTCTATTTTCCAGCATCAGGTTATTTACTGAGAATAAACAACTTTAACAAAACTTTAAAGCAGAATATGATAGCTCAGCCTTGTAATAAATAAATTAAATGTCCAACCAAATACAATTCACAGAAGTAGAGATGATCCTATTATGAGACTTGAAAATGCTGTTACCACTCATTCATTGTTGCACAGTATTCCATCCATATGTAGCAATATTTTGTAATCCCAGGTAGGTAGACCAGCTGTTGGTAGCACTCCACCCCTTTCTTACAATTTGCTTGTGATTAAGCTTTGATGTATAATAATCCACAACTGTCATGTCGTAAATGAAAAATAAACCAGGGCACATACCTCCTGTGCTGCTATTTCCACACCCCGTAAACTCATACTCACAGTACCACTCAGGTTCCACGGTATTCAGTCCGCATCCAGGCTAGTCTTCCAGGGTGTTTGATTTACCATACAGCAAGTGGATCTTATTATCGGGTAGTCCAGCAATAGTTGATGCCGTAAAGGCACATGGGGGCATATTTATCAAGCTCCGAATGGAGCTGCTCCATAACCTGTCCGCCTGCTTTGAAGAGGTGGATAGACATCGCTGAAAATCAACCCAATCCAATATGATTGGGTTGATTGACACCCCCTGCTAGCGGCCGATTGGCCGCGAATCTGCAGGGGGCAGCGTTGCACCAGCAGATCACCAGATAGCGTATGCTGTCGTCATTTATCGATGTGCGGCGGACATGATCCGCAATATCGGAACATGTTTGCTTGCACAATAATAAATAGTGTTAAAGCACGCCTCTAAGAGAAAACAGGGGATCCTCTACTTCAGCGAGCTGTGAAAAACTTCGGTGGTGAGCAACTGACATCACCATCATTATGTTTCTCGGAGAAAAAGAAAACCCCTTTTCCAAAACCTCAATTTGATGCTCTGATAGGCTTTTTTAGATAAATTGACTACACTGATTCTTAAGTTTTCTCCTTTCTTCTTTGCCTCATCGGATATCTCCTCCTGTCTCTTGTATTTTCCATGTTCCCCCCCCCCTCTCCTAAGCCTGTTCCTGGTCTGTGACCTAAAAAAATCTGTTTCTGGTCCCTATGTGTTTTATTTTTATGTGTGTTACACTTATTTTACATTGCTATGTTCTTCACATAGAAAATAATGTAAGTTTTATTATTATATATATATATATATATATATATATATATATATATATATATATATATATGAAAAATGTAAAATACATATACAGGGAGTGCAGAATTATTAGGCAAATGAGTATTTTGACCACATCATCCTCTTTATGCATGTTGTCTTACTCCAAGCTGTATAGGCTCGAAAGCCTACTACCAATTAAGCATATTAGGTGATGTGCATCTCTGTAATGAGAAGGGGTGTGGTCTAATGACATCAACACCCTATATCAGGTGTGCATAATTATTAGGCAACTTCCTTTCCTTTGGCAAAATGGGTCAAAAGAAGGACTTGACAGGCTCAGAAAAGTCAAAAATAGTGAGATATCTTGCAGAGGGATGCAGCACTCTTAAAATTGCAAAGCTTCTGAAGCGTGATCATCGAACAATCAAGCGTTTCATTCCAAATAGTCAACAGGGTCGCAAGAAGCGTGTGGAAAAACCAAGGCGCAAAATAACTGCCCATGAACTGAGAAAAGTCAAGCGTGCAGCTGCCAAGATGCCACTTGCCACCAGTTTGGCCATATTTTAGAGCTGCAACATCACTGGAGTGCCCAAAAGCACAAGGTGTGCAATACTCAGAGACATGGCCAAGGTAAGAAAGGCTGAAAGACGACCACCACTGAACAAGACACACAAGCTGAAACGTCAAGACTGGGCCAAGAAATATCTCAAGACTGATTTTTCTAAGGTTTTATGGACTGATGAAATGAGAGTGAGTCTTGATGGGCCAGGTGGATGGGCCCGTGGCTGGATTGGTAAAGGGCAGAGAGCTCCAGTCTGACTCATACACCAGCAAGGTGGAGGTGGAGTACTGGTTTGGGCTGGTATCATCAAAGATGAGCTTGTGGGGCCTTTTCGGGTTGAGGATGGAGTCAAGCTCAACTCCCAGTCCTACTGACAGTTTCTGGAAGACACCTTCTTCAAGCAGTGGTACAGGAAGAAGTCTGCATCCTTCAAGAAAAACATGATTTTCATGCAGGACAATGCTCCATCACACGCGTCCAAGTACTCCACAGCGTGGCTGGCAAGAAAGGGTATAAAAGAAGAAAATCTAATGACATGGGCTCCTTGTTCACCTGATCTGAACCCCATTGAGAACCTGTGGTCCATCATCAAATGTGAGATTTACAAGGAGGGAAAACAGTACACCTCTCTGAACAGTGTCTGGGAGGCTGTGGTTGCTGCTGCACGCAATGTTGATGGTAAACAGATCAAAACACTGACAGAATCGATGGATGGCAGGCTTTTGAGTGTCCTTGCAAAGAAAGGTGGCTATATTGGTCACTGATTTGTTTTTGTTTTGTTTTTGAATGTCAGAAATGTATATTTGTGAATGTTGAGATGTTATATTGATTTCACTGGTAAAAATAAATAATTGAAATGGGTATATATTTGTTTTTTGTTAAGTTGCCTAATAATTATGCACAGTAATAGTGACCTGCACACACAAATATCCCCCTAAAATAGCTAAAACTAAAAACAAACTAAAAACTACTTCCAACAATATTCAGCTTTGATATTAATGAGTTTTTTGGGTTCATTGAGAACATGGTTGTTGTTCAATAATAAAATTAATCCTCAAAAATACAACTTGCCTAATAATTCTGCACTCCCTGTATATACCTATATATCTACAAGAATAGATATATATTTCTGTACATACCTGTAACTGTATATGTACAACAAAAATTACATTATCCTGTATATGAAGAACATTGGAATGTGAACTATTCATAACTTCTGTCGGGTTAGTGCGCAAGCGATAGGTGTTAGGTTTTTTTCTTTTACACTCTCATTGACTTCTATTGGGGAGAAAACTTTAACGCGGTAGTGATATTTGGTTAGCATGCGCAGGGGTTTTGCTTGAACGCAAACTATTTACTTTCAACTTGTAATGCCCACACTAACAGACACATGCAATGGAATGAGAGGGAAGGATCCACTGTTAAAAGATATCTCTATCAGATCAGACTGGTGTCCTCTTAGTGTACTATTTTTGATTCACAGATGCATCGCTTGAAAAAGAAGATTTACAGTTATGAAAAAGAAGATTTACAGTTATTCCAGTTTAATCTATTCCTTTGGCTTTTCCCTTTGGTACATGTAGTATGGACTGACAAGAATGTAATTAAGCTTGAATGCTATAGCAATAAAACAAAAGAAGCTGAGATTTTTATTTATCGATAAATCTCCTCAATCAGTAAGAAATCGCATGAAAACCATTTGTACTCAGTATTTGTTTGGCTTGTCTTTAATTATCTTCAGTTCATTCACTTTACAGCTGTGCTCATTGTAATGCAGTTTGTACCCTGCAATTCTCATACCAAACACAAACAATTAGTTGGCCCAAGCTTCCAATTTAATTTAGTTTATTTGCCATGTGTATTTCAGCATTAAGCAAGTGCAAACAAAATGAATGTCCTGAGGGCAAACAACATCTTTGTTGAAGTGTACGCCATATAATTGTTTGTGCGTAACACGTGAAGACGAGCTCTTTCTCTGCTTTTTTAGATACTTGCAGTGTCTAATACTCAGTTGTGTTTTTCAATTTTTTTTCTCTGTCTTTAACATGTTTTTTCTTGACTTTGGTGACCCGGCTGTTGCAGTAGATGAGAAAACCGTAAAAAATAAAATCTTTTCCATATTGATATATTTTACACCATTCATCAAAACCTTTCCGGTGTCCTTCCTGTACTTTTATACAGCCTCTAACTAAGGAAGGGGTTATCAGGGTTTACAACCAGGGCTTAAACATATACTGGGACATAGGTGGCCATTTCTGGTGGGTTTTAGGTGGTTCCCGGCATCACCTATCCATTCTGGGTTAATTGTGCAAAATGTGGGGTAATTGAAATCTATAGTTAGATGCAACTAAGGCTGGAAATGCCTAAGCTATGGAATTCAACAACAAAAAATAGTTTATTCCATTCTATGACATGTCAATCTCAGATGTTCTGGCTTGAAGCAATTAATTGTTACAAGGCAGCTTGCCTAAAACTCATTAAAGGGACACTGAACCCAAATTTTTTCTTTCGTGATTCAGATAGAACATGATATTTTAAGCAACTTTCTAATTTACTCCTATTATCAAATTTTCTTCATTCTCTTGGTATCTTTATTTGAAATACAAGAATGTAAGTTTAGATGCCGGCCCATTTTTGGTGAACAACCTGGGTTGTTCTTGCTGATTGGTGAATAAATTCATCCACCAATAAAAAAAAGTGCTGTCCAGTGTTTTCTGAACCCAAAAAAAGCTTTAGGTGCCTTCTTTTTCAAGTAAAGATATCAAGAGAACAAAGAAAAATTGATAATAGGAGTAACATAGAAAGTTGCTTAAAATTGCCTGCTCTATCTGAATCACAAAAGAAAAAATTTGGGTTCAGTGTCCCTTTAAGCTTATAGTGGGGAAATACAAGGGAACAAACCTGTGTACCATATGAGCAGAGCACATAAATATTACACCTATGAGCACAACCAGGAAACCTCCTACCAGCACAACCTAGATATACAATCATTTCATAGAAGTCTGTGTCTGGAGGCCAGTGAGAATAGTGGTTTGTATAAAACTGATCAGACCATATGGGAGGTGCAGTATTCATCTACACAGAGGTGCCAGATGATTAAAAAGACTTTCCATCCAAAATTGGAATCCACATGGATGCATTTTAGTTTTGAGTAGAATATTTTTTTTTAATATACATGCATTAGCAAAAATGCTTCTAATAAAATCTATAGCTGTTTCAAAAGTGTATTTAAGTATGCACCGTGCACCAGCATTTCAAACACAGCACTCTCTTAGAGAGCCTAAGGTGCTTGTACCATCTAGTATTGACTCAATTTGTTAATTGCTGACATGATACAAGCCCTACTGGTGCTGTGAGCAGCTACAGTATTTATTTTGCAGGTGCCCTGATAATATTTACAGTGAGGGAAAAATTTGTTGATCCCCTGCTGATTTTGTACGTTTGCCCACTGACAAATAAATGATCAGTCTATATTTTTAATAGTAGGTTTATTTGAACAGTGAGAGACAGAATAACAACAAAAACATCCAGTAAAAGGCATTTAAAAAAGTTATAAATTGATTTGCATTTTAATGAGTGAAATAAGTATTTGACCACTTTGCAAAACATGACTTAATACTTGGTGGCAAAACCCTTGTTGGCAATCACTGTTCAAATAAACCTACCATTAAAATTATAGACTGATCATTTCTTTGTCAGTGGGAAAACGTACAAAATCAGCAGGGGATCAAATATTTTTTTTTCCTCACTGTAGCTGTGTTTCACAGGCATGTGCAGAGTTAACACTAAAGCAGTGATAGCTTTTACTAAAAGCATTTTTGCCAATACATGAAAATTGCAAATATGTTACTATTCAAATATATAATTAATCTATGTGCATGTCAATTTTGACTGAAATGTCTCTTTAAAGGGACAGTTCACTGTAAAAAAATATTTCCCTGAATGTGTTCCCCATGACTTGTTATAGCAGCTGCAGAGTATAAAATGTATGAGAAATTGCTCAATGATGCTACTTTTTGCAAAATAAATAGCTGCATTTGCTCTTTGAAACCACAGTCCATCAAAATAGGCTAGGCTTGCTGACAGATCTTGTTATCTTATCAGTCAAATGCTTCCCTTTTTTTTATCTCTGTCTCTGTACAATACTTAGAAATAACAATTGAAAATGAGCATTTTAGAGCTTTATCTTTGAGTGTAATTTCTTATTTTGGCTGTGTTTACATAGTTTGTCAATAACCTATACCTAGGTATAGAAATTTTCAGTTGGCATACAGAACTGCCATTAATGGATGCGGATCACTGAAATCATAAGTGTGTTAAAGGGGTTTAAAGGGGTTAATGCAGTCCGTGTTGATCAGTTCAATAGAGTGGCCTTTATATGTGTTAAGTAATATGAAAGCGATTTATATATGGGCATGAGGAGGATATTGGGCATGTTTGATCAATGAGGTTTTTAAACTTTAAATATGTTAAAGTACTTTTTTATTAATTAAGAAAGCCTCATTTTCTGTTTTGCAACAGAAAAAAATAAGTAGAATATTGCTGCATATTGATTTCCATAGGAAGAATGTGGCCGCAACTTATCTCATGTTCTAAAACAAGATTTTAACAGTTCTCACAATGTAAATAGACCGCAATTCCAAAAACCCACTGTACAGACCGTGATTTAAAAAACCCACTATACAGAGCGCAATTTCAAAAACCCAATGTATAGAAAGCAATTTCAAAAACTCATTGTACAGACAGCAATTTAAAAAACCCACTGTAAAGATAGCGATTTTAAAAACCCACTGTACAGACCGCAATTTCAAAAACCCAATGTATAGACCGTGATTTAAAAATCCCACTATACAGAGCGCAATTTCAAAAACCCACTGTACAGACCGTGATTTAAAAAAAAACCACTGTACAAACCGTGATTTCAAAAACCCACTGTAGAGACAGAGATTTTAAAAAACCACTGTACAGACCGTTATTTTAAAAAAATCACTGCAAAGATAGAGATTTCAAAAACCCACTGTACAGACTGATTCCCAAACCTCATTGTCACTGTACAGAATGGCATCTCATTGCTGCTTTTCTAAAACTGAAAGAAGATGGTGGTTTTAAACAAACAAGACTGTATGGCAAATACTTACCCCTAACCACAAAGACGCGATTGCCAAGAGCAACCACATTCAAAAAGACGAGAATACTGTACTTTACAATCCCAAAAATGCGAGTATGAAATAAAAACAAAGATAAGATCGCACATTTGCTAAACACTATTTCTCGATGTTGAGATCATTTGTTCCATTTTCTTGCGATTCCTGCAGATCCTATTAGCTGTACAAAATATGTATCTGTCTATTAAGTACATATACGTATGTAAATGTCTGTCTCAGCCACTACTGAACGACTATACAACTGTGCTGAATACAGCTTTAATAAATCTAGACCATATATTGATATATACATCTACAATGGCCCCTGCAGCTTTTTTTGGAGTCTATTGCGCATTTGCAAGATAAATGACTTGTTCCAAATCATCTTTGAATACTGTCAAACTTATAAAGTTTATCACTTTATCAACAACTTTTGTGTGTTGAATTTGATTTGTCCATTTTGTTGTTGAAATAAAGTGCAAACCCCCTGGTAGGGATTGTGGTTGCCGAAGCCATTGCTGTGCACATATCATATGGGTGATTTTCCTGCCATCTCCTCGGATCTGATCTAAACATTTATAAATACAGAAATACAGAAATGTCTCTTGGATTGTGATCACTCAGAGCTGGAAAAAATGGATTGGGAGCCAGAAAAACACCAATGTAAACAAAACTATTACATATTCTTTTCTAAACTTTTTTTTTTTTAACTTTTAATTCATTTCAAAAGTGCTGATAATTTGTTTTTAAAATTACCGGGTGTTCAGTGAGCTGGTCCACTGTCAAAGAGGCCAGTCTGCTTCCACTAGCACAATAGTGTGCTTTATATCTTGTGTTACACTTTCCTTTATACATTGGTTTGTTTTTGGATTACACAATGTTGCATCTTCTTATTGTCTTATAGGCATCTTGGGACTTTGTTCTTTAAATGTTTTGTCTAATTTTAAGGATCATGGAATTTTTCTTTTATGATTCAGAGAGAGCATACAACTCTAAACTCATTTCCAATTTACTGATATTATGAAGCAAATTGGATAATATAAGTAAATTAGAATGTTGTTTAAAGTTTTGAAATTAACTAAAAGTTTATTTAAAGGGACAGTAAACTTAAAAAATAATGTTACATAATTCTGCAAATAGTAACATTATCTTAGCGACAGCTTTAAAAATCTAGAGATTTTAGAGATTTTAGCCCCCAGTGTTAAACGTACCTCGTTTCCTCTTTCTGATCAGGCCTTAGCGGTTTGCGGGTGATCTGTCTAATAACAGCATGTCCGATCTCGCTATTGAACTAAATGTAGCTCACTCCCGCTACCAGACCATAGCGGGAGCAAGCTACATTTAGTTAAATAGCGCGATCGCTATGAACCGCTTTGGAAAGGAAGACCTGATCAGCAGAGCCTGGAGAGGAAACAAGGTAAGTTTAACATTAAGGGCTAAAATAAAATCTCTAAAATATTTTTATTTTTATGGCTGTTGCTAAGATAATGTTACATTACATTATTTTTTAAGTTTACTGTCCCTTTAAAAAAAAAAAAAAAATCTCTAAGAAAGTACCAGTTATATCCTATACCAGCTGCAATTGATGAGCATGCGCTTAAAGGGACAGTCTAGTCACCATTAAACTTTCATGATTCAGATAGGGCATGCAGTTTTAAACAACTTTCCAATTTTCTGTTATCATCAAATTTGCTTTGTTTTCTTGGCATTCTTTGTTGAAAGCTAACCCTAGGTAGGCTCATATGATAATTTCTAAGCCATTAAAGGCCATCTCTTATCTCATTGCATTTTGACAGTTTTTTACACTTAGAAAACACTAGTTCTTGTGTACCATATAGAGAACATTGTGCTCACTCCCGTGGAGTTATTTGAGTTAGCACTGATTGGCTAAAATGCAAGCCTTGTCAAAAGAACTGAGATATTGGGGCAGTCTGCAGAGGCTTAGATACAAGGCAATCACAGAGGTAAAAAGTATATTAATATAACTGTGTTAGTTATGCAAAACCGTGGAATAGGTAATTTAGGGATTGTCTTTCTTTTTAAACAATAAACAATCTGGAGTAGACTATCCCTTTAAGTGAATGATTTTTTCCCATGTGGGATGCTGATGCATTGTATATTCTTTTCCATGTGCTTTTGTAGTAAGACATATTTGGTTTTAGGTTTAGAAAATAATTATCATATTAGGAACATTTTAGAAGGCTTATTGAGGCTTAAAGCATAAAGTAGTAATGCAGCAAATATGCTAGGATTTACCATCAGTAAAAAATAAAGGCGCCCTTCATTCATCAGTTCCAAAAAACGTATAAATAGGGACCTTTATTTCACCACGACTTCAACGCTAACCTTAGCGCCTCCGGCCACCCATGGCACAGCTCAATTCCTTTCAATAAGGATACGTTTCCATCTCTTAGCCAATAGCAGTGTTTGCCCTTTGGCATTATATGCCATAGGCTAGCATGGCTATTGGCTAAGAGGTGGAAACGTCACCTCAAGTTGAAGTTTGGGTATTTTCCTTAATAGGCATTATATTTTATCAAAAATGGCCATTAAATAGTGTTCCAGAACATGACAACAAAGAGGTTATTAGGTCAAGTTCTTCCAGACCTTTTGAGGAGGAAAATTATTATTTACTTTACTTATTTTGTTTACTTAATGTATGGATTTACTTATTATTTACTTACTATTATTACAAATATTTAGCAATGCTAAAAAATGAGTCTCATGGTGTATGGTCTTGGTTTTTTGAGAACTGAAAAAGAAATGATAGCTAAAAAATTTCAAATTGAAATCTCACAGTTGCAACTCTTAGGAAATAAGTTTTCTTCTTAATGGTAGTTTGTAGTGAAAGATAGAGAATGTGTCCTATTCAGGACTTTTTCTTTTGTTAAACATTGACAGCTCATAAAATGTATGTTCCAACTTTTGTTATCGATACCTTGATATGGTGAAAAACCCCACAGAATATTCAAACAAGAAATATATTAGTAGAATCCAATGGGAAATCA